>NC_088361.1:51563959-51611459 GCF_034508935.2 Berghia stephanieae
GCGGGCTTTCAGGCTCGCAAGGCCAGGACCTCAATCTTTGTAATGATATGAAAAAGAAAAAAAAAAAGAAAATCAAGTAAAACGACGCCCCCTCCAAAAAAAGAAAAAAGAAAAGACAATCACCCCCCCCCCCCCCCAAAAAAAAACAAAAAACAAACAAACAAGCAAAACAAAAAACAAAAACAAAATGAAAACAGGGGTTTGAACCAAACATGCTACAGCCAGATTGGTACTCTCTTCAATAAATCAAACAAGGTATAGAACAAATATACTTTTATTACAAGTATTCACATCTTGTTCTATGTTTACACTTACACAACAACGTAAAACATTTGCTGCTTTCAGGTGGGAGGGATCTAATTCAAAGTTGTAGTGTGAATTCTATTATCTAGGTCAGAGTGCATGACGTAAATTCTGATCATGTCAATGAGTGCAAAAAAAAAAGTATCGTTATTGTTATTATCGTTATCATCATTATTATTATTTTTATTATTATTAAATAATAATAATAATAATAATAATAATAATAATAATAATAATAATAATAATAATAATAATAATACTAACCAACAATAATAATAATAATAATAATAATAATAATAATAATAATAATAATAATAATAATAATAATTTTTTTAAACAAAAAAAAAGATAATAATAATAATAATAATAATAATATTGACAAAAATAAAATAACAGTTGTATGATATGATAAATGCTCAGCACAGTATAAATATATTCAATGTACAATAAAGATGAATCAAATGGGAACACATAAATCAAAACAAGACACACAAAACTTTTAAAAATTAATGTAAGAGTAGTGTAATAAAATTATAAAGTATAATAAATCGTGAAAACAGAAACTCATTTGGCAGTTTTCCATATATATTGTAAATCACAAAACGCTTTGGATAGATTAACCTAAAGATTAATACTCAAAATTATGAGCGGTAAAAGTATTTTAAATCGTATTCAATATCATAGTTTATGTTGTTTGTTTGCTTGTTCTTAAGGGTTTGTGATATACATTAACTCATTTCAGCGCCAGTAAAAAGGAAGTAAATGTGATAGTAAAAAAATTCCAGATTTACAATTTGAAACACATGAGAAAAAGTAAGACAAAGGGGAATGGTTTAAATAAGGAACACGTGTAGATTCCAAGAGCACACCACCAGTGTACTTAGTTTGAGATCACCTAAAAGTCTATCTACTCGTAGATATAAGCATATAGATAGAATGCGCTTGGCCAAGGAGTTCACAACATTGCCATCCGGAAGTATAACGGACCAACACACAAACTCTGTGTAACCATGAACTTTTATAGTCTGGTTAATACAGTTTAGTGAGAACAACTCACAAACGCGGATGGCAAAAACAATAACAAAGGCTTGAGTGACGTCATCTGCATACTATCTATAAGCACAGAATCCTACTGAGAGGAAAATATTACACTCATATGTTTACAACCCATTGTGCATTCAAACAAAGAACAGTACATAACATATGCATGATTTACAAGGGGAATATATATATATAGATATATATATATATATATATATATATATATATATATATATATATATATATATATATATATATATATAATCTCCCCAAACAATAACTCTACACATTTGACTGTTTATCTCCCAGCCAAGGACTCTGGCTAGGGCCATGACAATTCCAAGACAAAGACAGAAAGCAAGTTGGAAATCAGATATAGAGGGAGAGAAGACACATCAATCGACCTTCCTTCCCTCTATGGGATGTTTCAAAATCCCACACAGAATTTATATACTTTCGTATGAAATTATTTTGCGCATTTAAAGTAAGACCACACAGTCTGACTGAGTCAGTTTATATGAAACTATTAATAGATTTTAAAAAATATGTTCTTTAATCTATGCGACCTTTTTGAAATGTATTTTACAAAAAGGTTTGATATCAGTCAAATTTAAAAAAAAATAAAAACACATAATAATATTAATAATAATAATAATAATAATAATAATAATAATAATAATAATAATAATAATAATAATAATAATTTAGATCTCGAACATGAAGGAATATTGATGTCAAACTATCTAATCTTGAACACTTACAATAACATTGACTTTATATTCAAATATATATGAAATATGAAATGGTTTAATTTTTTAAATGTTTATTGAAAATAACACACATTGTTTCCTCAAATGACAAAAAAAAAACAACCCAACTAAAATCTTACATTTCTGATCATTTCTACGGGGAAAAAAACCCACAAATTTTGGCAGCTGGTTCATCCTGACATAATATCATTTT
The DNA here is from genome assembly GCF_034508935.2 of Berghia stephanieae. Lineage (NCBI taxonomy): Eukaryota > Metazoa > Mollusca > Gastropoda > Nudibranchia > Aeolidiidae > Berghia > Berghia stephanieae. The sequence goes on from NC_088361.1 coordinate 51,566,267, forward strand.
GAGATGATGAGTCACATATTGAGATGAAGTTTTCGGGTTTAAGAAACAGATACAGGATACACATGTTTTTTTTATAAGGGTTTCACGGTGCTTGCGACACATTTAGGTCATATCAATATCAGTTCCAGTATAAAGGAAGACAATAGGAAAGTAAAAAAGTTCGAGAATTACAAAAAAGCAACCAAGAAATCACCTAAATGACCTAATCACATGAGATCACCTAAAAGTCTCATCCTGACAAAAGCACAGGTCCTCACTAAGAGGAACACACTCAAATGATTACAAATCATATAAAGGTAAAACAAAAAATAATGGAGTGCATAACAGAAAGATGATTTAAAAAAACAAAATTAATCATCTCTAAACTCTAACTATACATTTGACTGTTGCCCTCCCAGGGTATCCGGCCAGGGCCAGGGGAAAACCAAGTAATTTCATTCAAAGACAAAGACAGAAAGCGTATTGGAAAACAGATATAGGGGGATAGAAGACACAATAAGTACCTCCCTGCTCACATGGGAGGTCAGAAAACCCCATCCAGAGCTACAGGAGACACTGGGTGGCCCGAGAAGTACTTTGAATAAGGACATGCAGAACAAAAGAATCTTGCGCAAGAGTAAAGCCAGAGGCAGAGGAAACAGTTGCATAACTTCTCTTCAAATCACGTCTACCATCCCTTTCTCCCTCAAAAGTAAATAAATTAAATAAATGAATAAACAAATTAACCATTAAAACTAAAGGTGTAAAAGTTTGTCAATTATTTAAACACATCACAGATCAAAAACTAAATGTTTTTTAACCGCCATGGGATTGGTATATCATTCAATCAGGAAATGCAAACAGTAGTCTCCAACTATAAGCACATTTATCTTATCGTCTAAGACATAATATTATATTATAATCTCTTGCAGGAGAGAAGTTGTTTATCTTTAATATCAAAAAATAAATTGAAAAGTTATAAGTTTTTAAATTCATTACCACAAATCAATTCAACATGTGAATTTCATCATATTAAATTTCAAAAAATAAATCTGGCACATTAACCACAGGAGAATTTCATGTAAACATTTTGTCAATATAGCATCTATGGACATAAAAATGTCAATAATTTAATGGACGGAATATTATTGAAAAATTTTGTTTAAGTCTGAGAGATGAACTTTGAAAAAAAGTTTTCCATTTTTAACTGCCTTCTCAACACAATTTAAGTCCATCCACAATAGATTTATATCATCCAGGCCCACAAAAAAATTAGGTTGCAAGGAAAAAATCCCAATGTCTTCACCAAGATTTGAACCTGCGGCCTTTGTCTTTGACTTGATATCAAAACAACATTCTATTGCTGATTATTGAATATTGGTAAAATATTTTTTAAAAATCATTATCACATCATTGATTCAACCACTTTTGTGGCTTTATTATGTAATATGGATGCTTATAAAAAAGAATCAATGCAACACCATATTCTGTTCTTTGTTTCACTTTTAAAGATCATGTGAGAATAATTAGGATATATGATTCAGCTCGTGTGTTACTTTTAGTTCCATTCGTTTGATATATATACATCACAACTAAAACACTTATAATACTAGTGTAGTTAAACATCAAGTTATAAGTGCTGACAACGACTTGGAAAGTGGCAACAAATAAATTATTATATCTAAAAAAAAACCCCGGTTATTATATAAGCTAAAATCAATCCATCCTAACCAAACGCAATATTACAACAACAAAAAGACTGAACCAATCGTCATAATACCAAGACGTAAAAGGGGCTGTTAAGTAGGTATGAAATTCATTTATAATAAAAGAAAGGAGCATCTATTAGGATTTGATCATTTGGTATACATTTGTCATTTGTTTTTCATAACCTTCATGTAATGGTTTGCAATGCAGGAGAAAAGTGCAAAAGTACATTTTAAGGGCTGGTGATAATGTCAAGGGATGGGGAATCTCTAATAAATTTCTCACTATCATTAGGTTTCAGGATGTAACATAACCATTTAAATGATAGGGGAAAAAAAGTTTGGAATATAAACATACATGATGGCTATTCAGAAAGATGTGACACCATCAGTCTGAATGCTAAAAAAAACAAAACCCAGATATGCCTACTATTATTTTGCATTTCAGAATAAACTTGCATAATAATATTCTCTTCCAGACTTCTCTTCAATACTTTAAAAAAAAAAATCTGCAAAAGATATAAAACTCAACGTTATTCAATGCCACTGCAATAAAAAAATATAATAATAAAATAAATTTTAAAAAAATAATTCTAAAAACCCTCAAAAATACTTTTTTTAAAAAGAGTCAAAGTTCATCTTTATGGTATTTAATTAAAAACTATGTTCGGGTTTTCTGTATAACTATACATGAAATAGTTCTAATATTACAGAATAAAGTTAAACTTTTACTCTGATATAAATATGTATGATTTTATATCCATGTAACAAAACTAGAAAATTTCAATAAATAAGAACTAATATAAGCTAATTACATTATCCATGTTCATAGATGGCTCTCAAAACATCAACTGGTTTCTTTTCAGCATCATCTAATTCTGCACCTTCCTGCATTTCATGTCTGTTCATGAGCAGACTGCGAAAGGCAGCTCGACTCAGGCCTAGATCTGATGTCAAGATGGCCACCCAATCCAACGGAAACTCCATGATTGCATTCTGGATAGATTTTAAACAAAACAAAGAGCATTCAATATTATTATTTGATTAGATTGCTACCTGTTCAACTTACAAGAATATAATGCTGCACAAATCAATTTATTTGCCTCTTGGTTCAGTTGGTAAACTTTTGGAAAGACACTTGAATAACCGTGGTTTGACTCCATGTCTTAAACAGTAAATTATCCTCTAACTATGCAATGCTCTGGATCAACAGCATAATATGATAGGGTGACCATTTCCTTTGTATGTCGCATTCTTATGCCAGATCTAAAGAGACCCACTAGTCAAAAATGAAAACTTGAGCTTTTTATATAACACAATTTCCACTAAATGAGCTCAAAGTGCTTTACAAAGTGACCCTGGCCAACAGCAAGACTTAACATGTAGAACAAAACATGATGCCTGTTAGGCGATAATACAATTTTTCCGACAGAGCAGACAAAGCTGTTTACGGCAAGGTACTCATTTTGCACCATTTTTTTATGGTGAGAGAATGTGAGTAAAGAGCCTATTCCAAGGATTCAACTGTGCACCACTCAGAGTGGAACTCAAACCCAGGACCTTCTGATCTGAAGGCGACTGTCAAAAGACCACATAGCCGCACATAGCAGTGGAAATTTTTTTTTTGAAAGTGAATGAACTAATCATAATGCCTCATATACTGACTAAACTATATCTGGTCTGAAAAAAAATACCCATACCCTGAAGACACAAGCTGCATCTAATTCTGGTCTGACAGAAAGCCCTACCTTATAACAGATTGGTATCCATATCAGAAGATAGTAAGTAGCAGATGCTGTCCGATTTATGCTCATGTAATACTGGAATATACCAGATCCATGGGATCTCTAAAAGGACTAGTTGCAGTTGAATAAATCATCAATATAAAATGATAATAACAACAATATTTTTGACAATAAAATGTAGATTTCAATTTAGAATCGGTTAGCACTTATTATGTGCAATTATAAATTGTTGAAAAGATGAGCTTCTGTTTTAAAGGCTGTCTGCAGCATCGTTGAATTGAGAATGTTGGAGGTTACAATCTGAAATTAAATCTTAAAATCTCCATGTGTCTTGAATATCAGTTGGTCTCTTTACCCAATCTCTCCCTGGAGTGCCTAAATATTCAAGATGCTTTGCGTATTTCATGCCATTGGGACCACATTTCCATTTCATACATTTAAATTTGTCAATTTTGTATAAGCAGCCTCACAATATCCATGACTGCTTTTTGCTTTATCTATAAAAATATATATGAGCTGCTAGAGAAGGTCGATGACTGAGATAAAGTGAGTGGCCCCGGATTGTGAAGGCTAAATCCTGCAAGTCTCCCCTTCCCCCCCCCCCCCCCCCCCCCCCCCCAAACAAATGATCATGGGAATGGGTGAAAAAAATCATAGAGGCAAAAGAATAAGATTTTCAATGTTCAAAACATGTTTTGGTACAATACATTACTATTTCAAGTAAGCTAATATTGATTTTTATCAAAGCTTATAAATCTTCGTTATTAAATACCTGATTAAAAAACTCGTCTCCAATGCAATTCATTTCCTTCATGGGGTCAAAGGGTATAATAGATTGAGTAACTGGGCTGATATCGAGTACAAAGGTCTGTTTCTTGGACTTGGCCCTCTTGTCAGCCAGGGGACCTTGGATATCCATCTGGTCCTTCAGCCATTGACCATTGTTGACCACGAGATTGGAGAGGATGGATAAGTTGGAAAAACCTTTGATAAAAAACAAGAGATCAAATATATACTACATAATTTCTGATGTCCTTATAAGGGTTTCTGATCTGGTAGACGCTATAATCTGCCAAAATATGAACAATAAAACAACCTGTCAATCTCATTCTTTCTCTTTTCATACTACCTGTGGCATTTTTCGAAAAAAAAAAAAAAATACAATGTTTACAACTTAAGTGCCCCGCAGTGCTTCAGAATTTTTAAAAAATCTGTTGTTTCAATCATTTCTGGTGGTGTAGTTGGCAATTCTGGCTTAATATGTATAGTAATCACGGATCAGCCTAAACATATTAAGACTTTCTTTTTGTCTTGAAACTTAGCTTGAGCTTTCACTTTTTTTTTTAGCACAATCACCAATAAATATGCTCAAAATGCTTTACAAGGGGTCCCAATCCCTAAGGAAATTTAACATGTAGGAAGGGATGTGATACCCGTAAGGTCTTTTTACAATTGACAGAAACATTGCTACCAGCCATGCATTTATTTTATACCTGAGTGCAGTGAGAAAGTTTCAGTAAAGAACCCTTCATGAGAACTCGACATTGCGCTGCCCAAAGTAGGACTCAAATCAGGAAACGGACCTAATGGTACAAAGGTGAGTGTCGTACCGCAAAACTACAAAGGCCCTGACAAATTTCATGTAATTAGAATTTGGGATGATGATTTATGTTAATGAATTTATTTTTTTGCTTTGATATTGAATTGTACATGAATCCTTTTTTTAAAAAAGGTAATATTGATTTATATGTAAAATTTTACTCAAAGCTATAAATATTGATATATTGAAAGGACTCACCTTTAGGAGTTTCCACTAAGTTGGAAGCTAAAGTTGAGTACAGGTGATCACTGAATGCATGTGTAGCCATTTCAGTCACATCCATGTCAGGCATGCTGTGAATGCTTTGGATTGGAGTAAAAGGGGTAGAGAGGGGAAGAAGAATAATTACGAGAAGGCTCTTAAAGAAACAGACCTGCATCACACAACTCTTGTAAACAATCAACCATACTTCTATATCATACAGTCTATGTCAGTACCATTGATTTTATTTTTTATTTTTGCAGTCCTTCAGAGACATAAAGCCCAAGTAGCAGGAGTTTATCCCAGTTTCTATAGTGTTAAACAGACAATAACAATTGCTTACTACCCATAGAATAGGACATTAGTCTATCACAAAGTTTTTTTTCTGTCAGATCAAATAGGTCCAGCTACCCAATCATAACTGGTTGGGCCAGATATATCTCGACTGCACCCAAGATCGATACCAGCCCTGTGCTTGTGAAGTGATTGCTCTACAAAATGAGCTATCAGGACCCCTTGATTTGACTTCACGACAAAAAATTGTTTTAAGGTTGCCTGACACAATCTGTGCTTTAATATGTTATTAATGCAACACACTTTTATTGATGAAATACCATCATTATCATCATCAACAACAATATATGTCTCTTAAAGTGACACAATACACAAATATACCGTACAATGTTTCGGCCTTTGACCTACAGTAGGCAAAACATGTGGTTAAAGACATAAGAATATATCTTTTTGTAAATGTCATGTGGGGACAGGATGGAACAACAGAATGGACTTTGCTTTGTTACTGGAAGTTTCTGGGTTCATCACATCACTTAAGCTCAAGGGATAAGGTTCTGGGATGATCAAATCACTTAAGCTCAGGGGTGATACTGTTCTTATTGTCACCCTAAGAGTTTCTAATCACTTAAAGAAAATTTTTTCTCATACTTAAAGGGATGAAAACATTAAAAAAAAAAAGATATTTATTAAAAATTAAATCAAAATCGTATTCTCTGTAAGGGTTCTTGGACACTTACTCATTGCTGACAAACATTGACACATTGTGGATCTTCTGTTGAAGCCAGTCTTTATGACTCTTTATAAATTTCGAAGCAAATCGGGGTGTATTGGGACCTAGGAAAAAAGGATATAAAAAGTAATCATATTCTTATAGATCCAAAGCAAGAACTTTGAAACAAAAGTGAATGAAGTTACTTTCTCAGACCACAAATTAAATCAAAGTCATATCAACGATAAAAATGAATGACCACTACCAGAAAAATAAGATATAGCGGAAATGAAGAAGAATTTGGGAAATGATCTACATGAACAGTATAGCAATAGATCTGTGCATGTTGAAATAGAATTATTCTGGATTATTTTCATTATTAATAATAATAATAATAATGCTGAAAACTTATATAGCGCTATAACTCCGAGACACCAGACTCTAAGCGCTTAAATTACAAATTACTTTGGCTGAAACATACTCATTCACACACACAAGCACACACACACACACACACACACATACACACACACACAATACAACACACAACACAAACCAAACCTATCTTGCTTCTCATACCATCTACTAAAATCGAAACAAATATGTTTTAAGCGAACGTTTAAAAATAGACAAAGATTCTTTTTCACGAATGCTCTGCGGTAAGGCGTTCCAAATAGAGGTCCGAAATGAGAAAAGGATCTCATTCCAGCATTTTTCCGAATTCGAGGGACAACTAGTTTTGTGGAATCACTGGCCGAACGTAAGGGGCGGGGTTTTGAATATCTTTCAATTAGTTCTGAAAGGTAGGAAGGGGCAGTACCTTCAAGACAACGATACACTAAAACACAAGCTTTGAATTTAATTCTTTTCTCAACAGGCAGCCAATGCAGGTCATGAAGTAGAGGTCCGGCAGAGTCGCACCTACGCTTCATAAATACTAGTCTGGCAGCGCTGTTTTGGACAATCTGAAGACGTTTCAGATTGTATTGCGAAACGCCAAACAACAGAGCATTACAATAATCCAATTTCGATAGTACGAGGGACACAACCAGGTGCTTGGTCACATCCTCAGATATGAACCGTCTAATGGAAGCAATCTTTTTTAGTTGGAAAAAGAGAGATCTAACCAAATTATTAACCTGGTGCTCCATCGACAGTCCAGAGTCTAAGAATGTGCCAAGGTTTTTCACTTTGTCAACAATTTGAATAGAGGCATCCCCCAACTTCAAATCTGTTTCACTTTTCCACTTCCTGTTCCCCACATACAGCACCTCCGTCTTATCATCATTCAGTTTCAGTCTGTTCTCATTCATCCATTTCTTAACACTTTGGATACAATTTTTACTATTGGCTGATACTTCTTGTAAATTTCTCATATTGGAAACGCAGTACAATTGCGTATCATCAGCGTATTGATGGTAAGACAGACCAAAACTTCTGATGATTTTAGACAGAGGGCCAACGTACAAAACAAAAAGAACGGGTCCAAGTACTGAACCCTGGGGAACCCCACAATCAAGAAAGATTTCCTCCGATCTATATTCATCCACCGTAATAATCTGTTTACGATTAAACAAATATGACCTAAACCAATCAAGCGCTGCACCAGACACGCCATAAGTAATTTCAAGACGTTTGAGAAGAAGATTGTGATCAATAGTATCAAAAGCAGACGATAGGTCAAGCAAATTCAGCAAAGAACATGAACCATTGTCTATAACAGAGAGGAGATCATTAACAACCCTAACAAGTGCGGTTTCCGTCGAATGATGTTGCCTATAAGCAGACTGAAATTTTTCTTCAAGACAATTATTTTTAAGATGAGACAGTAATTGTTTCAAAACAAGCTTTTCTAAGATCTTAGAGAGAAAAGGAAGATTAGAGACAGGGCGATAGTTTTTTAAGTTCTCTTTATCGAGATCAGGTTTTTTCAAAAGGGGTTTGACATGAGCAACTTTGTAAATGTCTGGTACAGCACCTGACTGCAACGAATTATTAACAATACATGTAAATGGTGTTAAAATTACATCAATGCATTTTTTTAAAATGGCAGTATTTAAGGGGTCTAAATCACAACTTTTAGTTGGAGACGACATAATGCAATCACGTAAGTCAGCTTCAGTAATCTTTGAAAAATGTGTTAACGAATCACCATGAAACTTGTCAAATGTTGTAGGGATCGATTCAGACGAGAGTTCCTTCCTGATGGTATCCGTTTTTTCTTTAAAATATTGACCAAAGCGAGTTGGTAGATCTGCACGATCGATTAAAGATGGGAGAGCTGGTTGCGTCTGTTGTCCCAGCAGTTCCTTGGTCAAGGCAAAGAATTGTCTCGAACGTCCCACGTTTTTGAGGCTTTCTTCATAGAATTTCTTTTTGGCCCTGAAATTGACGGCTTTTGCATCATTTCTAGCCGCGATGTATCGCTTCTTATCGACAGCATCTCTGGACTTGAGCCATTTTCTTTCTGCCCGCCTCCTGGCTAATCCATTCAATTTTATTTCGGTATTATACCAGGGTGCTTGACGTCTCACTTTTACTGCTCTAGTTGTTAAGGGAGCATGCTTGTCCACCGTACCAACAATTGACTCGTGGAGACCATTCGCATCATGTTTATTTTTAACGTTATGGTCAAGGTCTTGTTTAAAAATGTTCATGTTTATATTCTTCAAATTACGAGATGTTATCATCTTTTTTACTTCGTGCTTCATTGGAAATAAAACGCAAAACACAATTAAATGATGGTCAGAGATTAATTTATCAATATTTGAGACAGGTGAAGAGAGAGAATGTTCAATGTCTGTAATGACATGATCTATTGTGTGGCCATGGTTGTTTGTAGGACCGCTTACAAGTTGAATATAGTTGTTTGTGTCAATAATCTCCCGAAATACTTTCGATTCATTTTTGTTTCCGAAATAATCAATGTTAAAATCACCCATAAAAATATTATGCTTTTTGTTAATGGATTGCATAGACATGAATTCTCCGAACTCAGATAAAAAATCAATTGTTGATATTTTGTTTTGTTGGCTTGGTGGTGGGCGGTAGACACAGTGAAACGACTTTTTAAAATTATTTTCATGAATGGCAAATCCAGCGTATTCAAAACTTCTAAAATTATCATGGTGAAATGATATCTTGTCAAAGAGTGACAAGTTGTAAATAATTGCAATACCACCTCCTTTCCTCCCAATGCGTGGAAATGATTTAATACAAAAGCCTTCGGGTGTAATTGCTTTCATAATTGGATCATCATATGAATGATTAAGCCATGTTTCCAAGATGACAAAAATATTAATTTTATGATCTTCAATAATGTCGATTATGTCTTGAGTTTTATTACGACACGATCTAACATTTAGTAATCCAATTTTTAAACTGGTATGATCACTACGTGCAGGTTGTTGTTGTTGTTGTTGTTGTTGTTGTTGTTGTTGTTGTTGTTGCTCAAGACGGTGCTGTTGCTGCGAGTTGTTGTCATGGTGGTCGTTAATTTCATACTGACTGTCACGGACAGTGTTGACATTTGACAAGGAACGGTGAGGATTACTCATTGAAGTGATTAGATTGGATGGGGGACGAGTGTTGATAAATTGAAGCGAGGATCGAGGTCGTAGGGGGAGCGGGCGTGGGGTTGGCCGATGACCAATGACGGTGGTTATAGGGAGTTGTTTTCGTCTACCCCCTGAGTCTGTTCACAAAATTAGTATTATAAATAGATCGATGTACACGGTAGTTGTTAAAAGTTGTAAAATATAGCACAGTGAATAAAGTTTCCAATATGGCTGTAAACAAATAGCAGTTTAAAACTATGTTCGACTTTGGAAAATCCATACTTAAATTTTAAAATTTTAGAAAAATCCTCTGTTAGAAATCGTTAAAATGTATATCAATAAAACCACAAGACTATCACAAATCAGATGGTATTAAAATCCAGGCGAAATGTCAGATAAAAATCACTCAAAACACGTAAATGAAAGAGCCAACAAAAACAAGACTCGCAGGTCATTGTTTTTGTTATTATTATTATTATTATTATTATTATTATTATAATAATAATACTAATACTACTAATAATAATAATAAATGTACATTTATACAGCGCTTATGCCGAAGCTTCGAAGCGCTTATTATTATTATTATTATTATTATTATTATTATTATTATTATTATTATTATTATTATTATTATTATTATTATTATCATTATTAACCTTGTCATTATTATCATCATCATCTTCATCATCATTTTTATCATCACTATCATCATAATCACTATTATTATTACCATTTTTATTCTTCTTCTTCTTCTTCTTCTTATTACTATTATTATTACTATTATTATTATTATATTATTATTATTATTATTATCATTATCATTATTATTATTATTATTAATATTATTATTATCATTATTATTTCAGTCCACTCCAGATAACCGCAACTTTTGTTCTTTGCAACTTTCAGTTAATCGCAACGTGGTGTGTCACTATCTATTAGAGCCAAAAGGCTTAGCAGTATGGGTTTGTGCAGTCGACTGTGACCATTAGATAGGAGGTGAGGGGAGTGGGCATAGGCTAGACAACATGTAAACAATGACAGAAGAGCCTGAGCGCTATCCTTTGTTTTGAGATTGACAATTTATTGTGCATTGTGACCATTGGGTTTGGTGAGAGCTTATTGTCTCTCCTCACGGCTAATCTCTTTGACTCTTAAAAATGTTGAGAACAAAAGAGAGCAAGTTAATCCAATTTTGCTTGTTAAAATCGATATAGTGCTGCTTTATGGTTTTTGTTTCAATCACATTGCTCAGTCAGTGGTGGACTAGGAACATTCTTTACAACATCTGGCTTCAGCAAGAAAACAGAGGACCTTTGATGCCTTCTTAGGGAAATGAGTGATGTCAAACACATATGAAAATGATGGAATTTACAACTATAAAAGAGGAAAAAAGAAAAACAAAAATGAAAAAACAAACAAATAATAAAAATAAAATTACTGAGGCCATGGACGATCACAAGCCTATGTGAACTAAGAGAGAAAATGTTGTAATAGTGGACAGTTAGCAGAACTTTGGTTAATCGCAAAATTTTCGCTGATCCAAAGGTGTTGCGATTATCCAGAGTACACTCCTAATAATTCTGATCCAAACCAGATTAGAAGTAGCATGACAATGTTTTGGAGAATGAAAATCTATCCTTTGGGCAACATGCAAATGTCTACAAGGATCAGCATATTGAAAAGTTATGCACTCTTAAATGGCTCAGAAACATAGATGCTAAATAAGGATCTGAAAGGAGAATAGCTGCATTTGAAATGTGGAGTTTTAAACATATGGGTAAGATAAGTTGAACACAAAAATAGACCAATAATATAAGCCTGCACCGGACTTATTGAAAACAATACTGACCAGAAAATTGAAAAACTTTGGCAAAATAAAACCATGGCTGAAGGAAATATAGAGGGCAAGAGGTCAAGAGGCCATACCACAAAATCGTGGCTAGACGGCATCAAGAGCTGGACTGAGCTGACAACTCAGGAATGCAACAAACTGACAAGACCGGGAAGAGACAAGACCAGGAAGAATGACGTGCCATTTCCAATCAACCTCTTATGACACAGGAAAAAATTAGTAATAGATACACCTTCTAATCCAAAGTATAGAGAATCTATCAAGGCAATTTTGGTTTACAATTATTTACCTTTTCCATAAGTTAATATATAAAACAGGTTTTCAGCAAGGTTCGGAAGATGGTCTTTGAGCTGTAGCTTGACTAGATCACTGGGCAAACTTGAGGATATGTGTAGACGATTAAGGTGGCACCATATACCCCAAGCAATAATCTGGGCAGACATAACCAGATGGTCATGTGATTAAAATTTCAAATCTTTAATGCAAGATTATGAAAGTGCTAAATTTGTTTTGAAAGGATATTTTCTGATTGATATTTTAGCATGTAATGTAAAATACTCAATGGCCTTAAACTTAATTCCTGATAATGATACACTTTGTTGTTTTGGCATTAACTTTGACAAGGAGTTGGAGTCTGTGCATCGAATTGCAGCTACCATTCATCACTGATTAAAAATCGCAATGAGGGTCACAAAATTCCTGCTGGAAGAGCACTCGCTTCACACCCAAAAAAAAAAAAATTCGACCCTGGGTGCGACTGAGATTTTTTTTCTAACCTTCCTGTCAACTCAGCTGTAAATAGGTAGTTGGACCAGTCAGATTTGACTGAAAGTACTTTGCAACAAACTGGATCCCAATCAAATAATTGCAAGCGATTGTTACGGTCCATTTAATATCTGAAAAATTTTGCTTTTCTTGTCATAGGATAAATTTTGTTGAATTGTTCTATCTATTTTACTTAGCATTGATATTTCAAAAACTTCCGATCCAAAGGCAAGAATCATACCATCCGACCATATAACTGCATTGTAATCATTTATCACTTTCATCTTACTTCATTGCCTGCAAGTTTTCCATATTCAAAACCTTGAGCAAGATTAACACAGATAACAAATGTTTCACCTGTAAAGCCACACATCTATGACTGGTTTTAATCCCTTGCTCATAACAACTCGTCTCAAGGGCTCCAAACAGGGCAAGAACTGACACGGGAAGCACAATAACACTTTTCTCTATCTCCGAGATAATGAGCTCCACACAATGGATCAGAACTTCCTTTATTGCTGTCAAAAAATATTAAATTACCACAAAATATATCTAGTTTCATCTTGCAAATTATTTATGTAAATAAAATGAGCCTTTTCAAAATCATGTCTTAGTGCTCTGTGACTATTGGACGACATCATATAAAATTTAAATTTTAAGAGTGGGAAGTAACATGAAATCAAGAGGAATTATAACAATTTAGTCATGACATTGAATGGTTTATTATTGTTGTGAGCATTATAAAAGTTCAAAAAGAGAAGAAAAAAAGAACAAAAAAAAACCATAGCATTGAGGGGTGTTTTTATTGACTTATATAAACGAGACACCCGAGAAGGGAAAAAGAGCATTGCAAATGAAACACTTGGGATATTAAAAAATTAACAATATCTTCCTTAGTTCAAAAGTATTAAATCCTTAATTGGCTGAAATATTTATCCAAGCTAATATTTCTGCAAATTATGATTATAAAAATTATATTTTTGAACTATCAAAATAATTAATGTGAAAATGAAAGTACATGGTGGTTTTGGGTGATCCCTAAGTGAGTAATTGGGAGGACATCCACAGGGCAAATCTGCTACAAATGAGATCACAGGCCGGGTAAAGTTGTCAGATGTCTTTACTTTGTTCACATATCGAAGCATTGGTTCAAGAGTTCTGAAATTAGATGAGAAAAAAAAACACATGAGAATTGGTTTACATCTTTTGAGACAATAAAATGAAATGTTTTATAAAACAGAATGCTGAACACAGGTAATGTTAACTTCTACAGCTTTAAATATAGCTCATCCAGATCAAATTCATTTAAAGTTACAAACTGTTGACCTATATTAATTACAGAGATCTTACTAAAGATAAATCAATAAATCTTAAATTAGGAGAAACAATAACACCAATGAAGGTCATGCTATTTTTGGGTTTGTTTAAAAAAAATATGTGTAAAGCATAAAAGCTGTTTACCTAAAACTTTTCTGAATAAAATCTCATACCCCAATGGGATTTACTGCAGTGAATGCTAACTCAAATAGGTACATATTGAAATTACTGTTACCTCTCAGTAAAAGGCTCCATTAAGATGAAGAGAGAAGCTAGCCATTCTGGAATCTAAATTTAGATAAATAAATATGCATATCATATTCCCTTAAAGTAACTCTCAAACCTATACAAAATATAGTCCATAAAAACAATGTCAAATCAAGCCTATATTTCCATTTGGTTATCAGAACTGCAAATATGTATACACGATAAAAGACAATGTGAAAAATAAAACATTTAAAGATAGACCACCGAATTGAGTTATTTCTTTCTTTTTCCTTTTAACATCGAGAGCCATATGGTAAGAATTGATATGACAAACTGAAGATAGAATGTTCATACATTCCAAATTAATGTGAAGCACTGAAACCATGTTAGCAAATAGTAGTGATATGTCTTGACACATAAGATTACAATACAAATAGTGGTAAATAAAAATTAACCATAAAAAACACAGAGGTATTAAGAGTGTGTAGTGTGTAGCGCTGATGAACGGCTGCATCCATTATCATCTCTGTGTTATTCTCTATTACTTGCAGATTTTTAAACTTGATTTCAAGAATTTTAAATTTGAACCTATATCTTTCGAGATGATCTCACCTCCATCTCAGGAGAAAAGAGTGGATTTTTTACATTAAACATCTCAAAGCAGGCACTCCTGAAAAAGATAAACAATAATTTAGTTAACCTTTGAAATTATCAGCTCCATCATTCTTTACATATATTTTTTTCTCCCACTCTTGAAAAAAAAGTCAAAGCAAAAAATTGATGCAATATGTAATTAGAAAGCCACTTAATTGGCCTTTCCCTAGTAAATAGCACAAATTAAGTTTGAATAATGCCCACATTTTATAAGGGGGTTCAAGAGGTGTTTCAAAGTTATTCTATAACGGGTGATTTCAAACAGCATGAAATTTTTACTGTAAAGCTCTTATAATTATCCTTGAGTGGGCCATTTGCAGAAATGATTAACCTTGTTGCAGATTTTATGAGTAAAAAACAAAACAAACCGCTCAATAGTAGGGATGATACATTTAGCTAAGGCATCAGGGAAGTATTGTAGGTGGGACATGGTATGTATCACAGCATCTGATACTTTTTGTACTGCAGTGATCTCCCCTTTGGGGTCGACCATTTTAGGTGAGGATGGGTTGGTTGTGGCCTGTGAACCGCTTGAATCCGTGGAGCTTTGGCTTTTCTGAGCAGCAAGAGATTTAGAAGACGAGGACGGTAATGAGGAAGAAGATTGAGGAGGTGGATGGCTGTTGCTCTCTGATGGCGAAGTTTGTGTGTGGGTCTTTGATCTGTAAGGAAGTAATAATTCATAGCGCATTTTAAAATATGTTTACACAACCACACATTTCTTTCACCACAAAGCAATCATATAAATAAAAAGATGAAGTAAATGTTCATTTCATAAATTTGAAGCCTCTTGATAAGCTTTGATTTAGCAAAGGTGTCTTTACATTATAAGCATGTTCAAAGGCATGAACATCTACATCAAATCGTGAGGGGTAATGTGTAGTGTAAAATGGACAAAGGCAGAGGTGAAGACAACATCTCTACCTCTGTTGCTTGCCAGCAATGTATAGTAGTCCTTCAGAGCCATGAGCCCATGGTGACAGTCTATCTCAGTTTCTATAGCGTGAAAGGATAATAGCAATTGCTTGCTACCCTTTGAATAGTATATTGCAAAGTACTTTCTGTAAGATCTAACCAACCCATCTCCCTAACTGCTGTTGGTTGAATAAAGGGGTCGAAAAAACCAAACTAGACTTCACACTCGATCAATCTAGGTCCCTTTTTGTGTGAAGTGTGTGCTCTACCAATTGAGCTATTGAGACCCCCCCCCCCCCCCCCCAAGCACATACACACACACACTCTCTCTCTCTCTCTCTCTCTCTCTCTCCACTTCCCATATACAGGCATCTCTCTCTCACTCTTGATCTTGATTTTGCATGTTCATTTACTTTTTTGTTTTTTTTATTTGAGTTTCGGCCCAATAGTACTTGCACAACACATCGGCCAAATAAGCGTTTGTCAGATAGTTATATTTCATTCATTGCATTGAATCAACTGTCATTAATTTAACAAAATTTAATTTAAAAAGGCAAAAACAAAACAAAACAAAAACAAATAAAAACAAACAATAAAAAACAAAACGACATAGCAATAGAGAAGTAAATCTGTGCATATTCTTTCTTTTAATGAAGCAAAACCAAAAAAAACAAAACTATGGTTTTACCTTAAAGCTAAGGCGAGTTTGCTTGTTTTGGAGTCCTCTTGCAAACAGGATCGAGTCAGAAGAAGTTTGGACAATGTGTATTCTTTCATTACTAGAGCCTAAATGTTAAAGAATATAAAGAACAAGAAAAAAAAGAAACACAATAATAATATTAATGATAATAATATAAATGATAATAATAATAATAATAATAATAATAATAATAATAATAATAATAATGATAATAATAATAATAATAATAATAATAATAATAATAATAATAATAATAATAATAATAATAATAATAATAATAATAATAATATTAATAATAATAATAATAATAATGATGATGATGATGATGATGATGATGATGATGATGATGATGATGATGATGATGATGAAAATAATAGTAATAATTATTACAATTTTTAATGAGACATTTACATCTATTTCAACAAATTTAATAAAATTCCTATTATAATGAGATGGTATTTGCAATGTCATCATGAAGTTTTAGTGTTGTTGCTTTTGTGCTGTACATTTCTCTGACAGATTTAACATGCACGACATTGACTTGTACATCATATAAGACGATAGACTTGAAATACAGTAAACAGAATAACATTAATGGAGTAAAAAAAAATAAATTACAGTTTACAGTCCTAATCTGTGAAAAGTTAGTTTGCCAGAGGCAGGATATTGTTGCTATCCTCTAATCAATAAATTTAAAAAAATTATCAAATGTTATCAAATGTTCCCCTCTTTTCTAGGACTTAAAATTTTACCTGTATAAGAAGTCCCCGATCAATGACAGGTTGTGCTAACATCAATTGTATATGGAGATAGAGAGCAGATGCTGTTTGCATGTCGTCATAGCTAAATGGGATGAATGAATAACCATGATCCGATTGGTAATAAGATAATAATATAATAATTTGAATCATTGAAAGACTGGTGCATATGTTATTAAGGCAACTTATTGAAATGAATGAATGAATGAATTTTTTTTTTTATTGGTGGTAACGGTGAATCTGTATTACCACTTAAGAATGAGTCGTTATTTGTAACATATCCTGCAGCATTCTTTTGTACTCTTCCTTTTTTATCTATTTGATTTTAATTTATTCATAAAGCAATTTATTCATTAAGGAAAAGTTGTTATAATCATTCAAGTCACGAATGAGGGCCACTGCTCATTTTATTTTTTAATTTAATTTTCAAAAGCTTGTGTATTACGATTTGTGAAAGAGCCTGGGGTCTGATTCATGGAGCGGAACTATGGTAGTCTCAGACTATAGCAAAGTCTGAGACTTTGTAGTCTAAGACTTTGGGAAGTCCGAGACTACGGAAAGTAAGCTATTCATGGAGTCAGACTTCGTCCCTGACTATCAAGTCATTGACTACGCTTGCGAAGTCTCAGACTACAGAGGTCAATCTATTTTTAACTGGGGATTCCTCGGAAACGTATCACAAAACGTCATAGAAATGTGTTACTTTTCCAGCTGCGCATGCGTCATACGAAGTGGCACAGAAATCATATCTATTTCTTCTTTGTGTTTGTTTTGATCGTTTTTGTTTTTTTTGTTTTGTTTTGTTGTTGTTTTTTCCCCACAAATAAAAATAGTGTGAGACAAGTTTAGGGGTGTAAAAATTGTTTGAGAATGTGTGTGTGTGTAATGTTTTTAGTCAATAAAAATAACGATGGCACTTAAATGATTCTTATCCACGGTGTAGCATTGTTCTTAGAGAGCGGTGGGCGCTGCCTGAAGCATGGGGTCCTGAAAATACTAACGAAAGAGTGATGATGGAGAGGAATCGGTGGAAACAATACAGACAATGGGCGTTTCGGGTACAAACCCTTCGTCGGCACAACAATAAACAAATAAACGTTGAAAACAAATAAGCTGAAATGCAGTATAAATTGCATCGTCTGTACTCAACGATGGGTGGAGTGTGAACAAATCGTTAGCGTGGTGTGATAGAAATGATAAGGCCAGTGAGAGACGTGAAATTTCTAGAAAATAATGGACGATAAAAGACATAATAGAAATGTAATAGTAGTCATAGTAGTAGTAGTAGTAGTACGAGGGCTCTTTCATAATTAACCGGAAAATGCCTGTAAAATCCGCGTTTTTTATGCTATCAACAAAATTCTTGCACGTGTTCATACCTTGACTCGTCCTTCATTTCTCTACGTAACAGCCAAGTCTGTCGACACACTTCTGCCAACGCCGCACCATGGTATAGATACCCTCTCGGAAAAAATTTCCGTCAAGGTTTTGTAGCCATTTCCGCACATGGTCAACAAGCTCTTCATCGACATCAAAGCGCTTTCCTGCCAGCTTACGTTTCAGTGGCCCAAAGAGGTGATAATCAGATGGTGCAAGGTCTGGACTGTGTGGTGGGTGTGGCAAAATCTCCCATCCATATCTCTCTAGCCAACCTTGCGTCACTCGTGCTGTGTGGGGTGTAGCGTTGTCGTGTTGCAAAATGACCCCGTTGGTCAACTGCCCTGGGCGCTTTCTGCGAATGGCCTCCCTAAGCTTGTCAAGAGTTTGGCAGTACCTTGCAGCATTGATTGTTTCTCCAGGTTGTAAAGTTTCGAACAGAATAACACCACGACTGTCCCAGAAAACAGTTCCCATTATTTTCTTTGCTGACCGCATGACTTTGAATTTCTTCGCGACAGGTGAGGATGGATGTTTCCATGTCATCGAATCTTGCTTTATTTCTGGGGTGCAATGGTGCAACCAAGTCTCATCACCGGTGACTATGCTGTCAAGAAAAGTCACATCGTACCTAGAAAGTCTCTGCCGGCGTTGGCAGTATGCCCGTGAACCCTGCGTGAGCTCTTGCTTCTTCTCAAAAGTTCCCTGCAGATGTCCAATCTTTGTTCTTTATGATTGTCTGTCAATTGCTTAGGAACCCATCTTGCGCTGACTTTTCTGTAGCCAAGTTCATCAAATACAATTCTATGGGCAGAAGTTTCCGAAATTTCAAGACTGCTTGCGATTTCATGAAATTTCAACCTCCTGTCTTGACGAATAAGCTCATCAACTCGCTTCACATTGTCTTCTGACGTCGCAGTTATCGAACACCCTCTCCCTTCCCTGTCTGTCAAGTCGGAATGGCCGGCTTCAAACAAATTACACCAGTGATAGACTTGTGTACGGCTTATAACATGCTCACCATATACACTCTGAAGTTCTTTATGAATTTCGGTAGGATTCAGACTTTTGGCGTTCAAAAAACGTATGACAGCTCTGATTTACTCCTTTGACCAAGTTTCAAGGTGGGCCGCCATCTTTAAAATCGTCTTGAAATTCATTGTGCAAAATGATGCACTTCATAATTTCTGGGAATATCCGTAAGGAAATAAGGAATATCATGTCGTTTACAGAATTAAAAAATCTCCATTGGTTGCTGAGCAATGGGCATTTTTCGGTTATTTCTGAAAGAGCCCTCGTAGTAGTAGTAGTAGTAGTAGTAGTAGTAGTAGTAGTAGTAGTAGTAGTAGTAATGGTAGTAGTTGTAATAGTAGTATTAGTAGTAGTAGTAGTACTAAAAGTAGTAGCAGTAGTAGTTGTTGTTGTTGTAGTAGAAGTAGTAGTAGTAGTAGTAGTAGCAGTAGTAGTAGTAGTAGAAGTAGTAGTAGTGGTAGTAGTAGTTGTAGTAGTAGTAGGAGTAATGATAATAGTGAAAGTAGCAGCAGCAGCAGTAGTAGTAGTAGTAGTAGTAGTAGTAGTAGTAGTAGTAGTAGTAGTAGTAGTAGGAGGAGGAGGAGGAGGAGGAGGAGGAAGTTACTATGAAACTGTGTGTGTTGGGGGGGGGGGGGGGAGGAGGAGTCCCTGCAGAGTGTTTTGAATGGGCAAGATGAGGAGTGTATGTGCGATTGTCGAATCTTCGAGAAAAGTAAAGAAAATAAAATAAACAAAACCAAAAAAAAAAAAAATAAAAAAAAAAAATAAATAAAATAAATAAAAATAAATATAAAATAAAAAACTGTCAGGTATTCTTGTTCTAATCGCTGTACAATTACTTCCCCCAGCGTAGAGGACATAATATGATCTTGAAATTTAGTCTCAGACTACGATATTTACGCCTGCTAAATCGCGTGTGTAAATTTCACCCCTTTAGTCCCTCGTTTAGTCTGAGACTTCACGTAGTCCGGCTTCATGAATATCTTACAACGCCTTTTAGTCTGAGACTACGGATATAGTTTTTTTTTTGTTTGTTTGTTGCTTTAGGTCTCTTCCAACACAATTGAGGTTATATGAGAGACCGCTGAAACAAAAAAACAAGCAATCTAACAAAAATAGTACAAATGTAAATCAAAATCATAACCTAAAGATATCATAAGCTAAATTATAAATAACCAAGAACAAACAGGCAGAAGATTTACAGAAAAAAAAATATCCCTGTCAAAAATACAATCACAAACCAAAGAAGCAGGATAGGCTAGTAAAGAGAAGAAGAAACGACATCACTATCGGATCGTACACCCATGCGAACATCATAGGTATATGATTCAAGGGTGATGCTCCCATCCAACCACCCACTACGGATATAGTCTCAGACTACCGTCGTAGTCTCGCTCCATGAATCAGACCCCTGGGGCTAAGATGAGTCTAATTCTTGGTTGAAGGTAAACTAAAATTGTTGCCTGAATAGTCCAATGAAATGTTTTCACATCAAATCATATTCTAAGAGAGAGAAAATGATTTATGGAAGCTCTTTTCATGAATGAGTGTAAAACTTTAGTTGAGTTTAAACAATCACATTTTATAAAAGGAAACAGTACAACCTGCTAATAATGACATTGTCGGGATCAGTGATTTTATACCATTTTTACCAAATTTTGCTGGGTGCAATAAAAACACAAAATATAAAAACTGAAGGTAAAATGCAAGGCCATGAGTTTTTGGTTACCCTTAAAGGATCTTCTGAGAGGCTGGGATTTGTAATTCTGGTGATGGCATTAGGTTGATGTGAAGAAATCCTTAATCTTAGACTGTCTTTCCTTGTTGAGAATTATGTCTTTTCTGCTTGTGCAATGATGTGAAACAGTGAATCTCTATTTGTGAGATGCTCTACAAAGCACTTTAAGTGTTTTTATTTCTCTGATTGGTCAATTAGTCAGCATTGGCATTGGTTGTGATCACTTAAAAGACGTTGATTTTACTGGTCAGTTAGCATATCTTTTCATTGGATAGCTGTTACAAATTAATGACAGGCCATCAGATGTAACAGTCAAATTGGTCACTAGCAAATGCCCGCTGATTGATGAACAAGTGAGCTTGTCACAGTTGTCATAACCTAAAAACCGTTGATTTCATTTATCAGAAAGTAAGCTTTTTCACTTTTTATCATAATTTTCAAATTTGTCTTAAGTTGTTATATCACTATCAGATTTGTTAAATTTTATGTCATTATATTAAATATTTTACCACTAAAAAAATTTATATGATAAAAAAACTGGACTTTGACATGATGTCGTTATGAGTGGGATGTCGTTACAACCAAGTCATCATAAGTGGTTTGCACTGTATTCCCTACATTGAAAACTTACTGTTTAGTTCCTGAACTGAATAAAGCCCGCCATATCCATCGTAACCATTGTGTGTTACCAGCTTGAGTTTGGGATTCTACATTCTGACTTTCAAAGTGATGAGGGAAACCTCGTTTGAAGACCCTATGAAGGAAAGCACAAAAGAAAAAAAAAGGGTCATGCAATCACATTTTTAATTTAAAAAGCAAGTTGTTGAACTTATCATCTGTCCATGAAAATATTGATAAAAATTTAACACGAATGTTTTGTATGGCCAATTCTAAAAATAGACTTTGTAAGGACATATTTCAAACAATCTTAAAAGGACAAGTCAAAAAATATTAAAATACATATTCCACAAACAAAAACAATTAACTCACTTAAACCAAGGATAAGGAGAAAAGAATGGCGAAAAAGAAAAGTGATTCAAAGAGTCCTTCCTTGATAGTGGCAGATGCCTGCATCAAAACAAACCATCATTATGCAATTTTTATATTTTCAAAATAAATGGACATAGCTACATTACAGAGTGGCCCTAAAAGCAACAGTCAACATAAAAGGCTGGTTATTGCAGCATTTCATTTTTTTTTTTAACCCCCAAAATTAAGCATTTTTATAGAGCAATAACCACTTAACTTGCTCAAAGCACTTTAAAAGGGATACATAGCCACGTGGCAACACTTAACATATAAAACAAAATATAACACCTGTGTTGTAAAGCGATATTACAATTTTTTTTTTCTAAGAGCCAATGCTGTTAATGGCCAGGTACTCAGTTTACACCGGAGTATAATGAAACGATGTGACTAAAGAGTTATTTTCAAGGACCCAACTTTGCGCGGCTAGAGTGGGAGTCTAAACAAGGACCTAACTAGGCTAAAGGCGAGTGTCTTACCTCAAGTCAACAACACTGCACAAATTATTAACATCTCATATGGACGGCCAAAGCAAAACTAAACTATAGTCAGAAATTCAAAAGGCATTAGTGGGATATATTCCAAATATCATACTGAGTATGGTACCCAATTTCTTAGTATACCTTTGGTCTCTGATACCTTATGGATTATTCCAAGGCCTTCTATATAGCTACTATATAGAGGGCCTTGATTATTCCCACTGAGAGTTACACATCTACTTCTATATTTGCAACAAAATACATATGAATAACAAAAATATATAGACTAATATATTAAACAGACTTGAATGCATATCTCCCGCTATTTGACCTACCTGTAAAGGATTTCAATAGGTGAGGTAACAACTGCCATACATGCCAGAAAGTTGGAAGCTTGGTTGTGGAGGCTGTAATGTGGAGACTCATTGTGACCAGGGTCAAGAACTTGTGATGGGGAAGGGCTGGCATGGAGGATGAAGGCGCTGGTGCACAGCAAAATAGCTGTTATGTCATATCTAATAAAATAAAGAATGGAGAGTTATGTGCTTCATGTGTTTCCTCTAATGGTTTAATACTCTTTTCAACTCAAACTAGTTCATTTATATGGTGAAAAATGTTGTTTCTAAATTTAGTCTGTAACAGGACCACAAGATACAGAGCATTACGAATTCCTGAGTCATATGAAAAATCTTCACCTGAATTAAAAGCCATAGCCTTTTAATTCAAAGACCAAGAACATTTCAATTACAACATCGCTTTCCCAAGCAAACCATCTTATCATCTAAAAACTCTCACCATATGTCTAAAAACTGTCTTGCTAAGAGCTTTTCAATTCTATACTTAAGACATTTTATCTCCAAGATGTGTATCATTAGAGATTTATAAAACATTATCAATTCTTTATCTGTAAACTTTATTTGTAAATCGCCAAAAGCCTCTTATTTTAGGATACGCTGCCCACTTGAGACATATATTAATATTATTATTATTAACATTACTATCTATTTACATTCGCAATGTAATCTTACAACCCTTAATCGACATTAGAATTTAGTATTCAATTAATAATGCCAATGTTATAATAGTAAATGCCGCTAAGATCACATGACTACGAAATAAAGGACACCCACAGGATATTTTACAGGAAAGTTTGAAATAGAATAATTCTTTGAAGGATGGGCATGGATATGATTTGAAATGTTAAATAAATAAACTTCATTCACCCATAAGGAAATTGGCTTACAATTGAAATACAAGAATGAATAAATAAACATTACAAAATATTATTTTTACATAATTTTATAAAGCAATATAGTAAAAGTAAGTGTGCATCTATAATATCAATATTAATACACAGCAGACATACAATGAGTGTCTTTTAATACAGTGCTTATTTCATGAGTTACATTAAAACTCACATCAATACCAGGTTTTAATAAAACGAGTGAAATAAAAAAACGTAATAAAAGACACAAATTTTATATCTGCTTTATCCTATAACACAAGTTTTATAAAGCTAGAAATCGCAGGTGAAAAATGATGTTGACATTCATTGCCGCTTTGCCGAAAAAAAAATTCCACAAAGTAATATAATCCAACTTTCATCACAATGATTAAATAAATAAGGCCATTCTAAAAAATAAAATGTGTTTCGTCTTTTAAATTTAAACAAGAAAAAAAAACAATTAACACACACACACCAAAAAAAAATAAAAAAATGAGTTGCCCAAACAAAGACAATAATGAATACCTAAAATCTTTTTTTAAAAAAAATATTAATAATCACGGCAGGGAGTCGAACCACTGACTCTGAAATGACGAGCAAGTGAGCAGACCATTGATGACGAGCAAGTCAGCAGACCAATGAGCCAACAGAACCAGTGACAGTTAAATGCAAAATAATATTTATAAAAAGACTTTACAGATTGAAGCTAATTATCAAGAGTTCTTGTTCCTGTATTTTCGGCTTTGACATTTTGAATTGCGATCTCCAAAAACGGCTATCTGTGTCATTATTTTGAGTTTAGATCAAGATAAACGTTGGTTTACCTACGTTGTGTGATTTTCATAGGGACTAGAAATTCTATAAACAAGTGTGATAGGGCCACATTAATTGCCTTCAATTATTTTCAAATATAGATACAATAATGAATAATGTCAACTTACTGATCTGTTCGTTAGAATGAGAATCTCTTCACCATCAAGTCATCAAGCTTGACACACATCTATTTACAATCCATTGTGATTTTACAATCTTAATGGTGATAATAATTATCTTCAAGAATGCGGTTTATTTTAACAACATTGAGGTGAAAAAAGAGAAAATTCAATGTGGTATTTTATTGTCCTACACATCTGTCCAAGTCAGAGGTTTTATAGGTTGGAATTTCTAAAAATAGAATTTTGGGAATCTTGTTTTTTTGTCTTTATATCCATTTGCAAAGTGTAAAAAATGTCAGCTTATAAATATTTCTTTAGTTTATGTTATTTGACTAGTAAAACACGATATTTATTCCACACCTATTTATTTTTCTTTGTCTCACTAAGCGATATGAGATAAATAAAGATATATGATATACTTTGTATATTTTGTTATGAAGACATTAAAAAATTTAGAATATTTTTGACAACACCAGCAATTTTACATCTACTTCAATGAGCTGTAACAGGATTACCTCATTTGCTTGACACGTCGGAAGCTTGGTTTAACACGAGCATATCTTTGCATTAATATTAAAGAAGAATCTTGAAGGATGGATGCAAAATAAGCCTGGGCAAGTTTTGGTGGCAATACCTGCCACATGTCATGCCGGGCACCTCGCAGGTGGAAGTTCCACATTTGGATTGAGAAAGAACATCGCTCATCCTGGAACAAAGAGAATAGACGAAGATGAAAAATATATTAGACATGAAGTATACACGTTTAAGTCATTCAGCTCAATAAGCCTGTTTATCTTAGGTTAGTATTTAAAGCTAGAAATTGAAAATATGAATTGCTTGCGGCACTGAAAGAAAGATAAAAACTTAATGCTGAGCACTTTCCATCAGATTTGAATTTAAATTAAAATAATTGTTTACAGCTGATTAGAGAAGAACATCGGGAAAAAAATTCTGATGTAACTTAGATGTGAAAAACAGTCAGTTTATAGTTGAGCTTGAGTATTCCATGTGATAAATACTTTGTAATATTACATCTAAAATGACTTCTCACTTTGATACAATACCTTACTCACCAGATCAACCAATACAAGGAAAACGAAAAAGTCTTCTTCATTCTAAATGGTTTTATTTGTGAGAAAAATGTCCTCTAGAGAAAACGATCTTAAGCAGATATTAGTTGAACCCTAATATAAATAAGATGGAAGATGTATAAAATTTATAATTCTCTCCAGAATTAGATTCCTCCTCTCTTTCCTAAATAGCTTTCAGTGTCAGTATTTTCTTTGTTCAAATTAAGATTTGTAAGAGTTCAGCACATAGCATTTTAGTTATGTGATGGAATTTTAAAACATTATTTCCTGCAATCAAACACCTTTAGCTCAGTTGGTGAAAAACCTAAATTTTTAAATAGAAACAAATACTGCATGAAGCTAGAAATTGGAATAAAAAGCTGGGAAAAAAAACGGATCTTAAATGTTAATTGTGAATAAAGAACTAAATCTATAATATTTTAACATGCTTCAGGCTTAAACCCACGAGGACATTTGAAGGATTTAATAAGCCTTTGTTTTTTTGTGTGTTGAGAATTATAAACATGTAAATAAAAATGAATTATCCTAAAATCACCTCATAGAAATCCTTCATATTAGCCCAATTGCTGCTTTCAGCATCACTGAGTATGACAGTTGATATGAGCTGATTGTGAAGCTGTAGAAGATGCTTGCCTAAACCTTCCACCAACTCAGAGAATTGTTTCAGTAGACTGGACATGAACGTTTTTCTGTTAAGGGAATAAATAGAAAGAAAAAAAAAGAATTTTAATGGCGCTTTATTTATCAACATATACATACATCAGTGAAATTATTTTGAACTGACTTTTGAACTTCAGCAGGGTAATTATTCTACATGGTTACCTAGTATTGCTGAAAGAGTATAAATAACCCATTGTTGAAAAATATCTGGATCTTTCCACTAAATTTTGTTATTATTGTTTTCTAGGTGTAATTGTCTAAATTAGTCCTAAAGACTGAAATCTAGTCAAGCATTCTACAACTAAGGTACAAATGAATTTACCCGTTATCATCAGCAGACAAAACAATCTTCACATGTTGGAGATAGTTCTTGATGTATGTCGCATTGGAGATGACAATCAACAGTTGTATTAAACTGGCTTTTTCTGGGATGTCTTTGCTCAACTGAAATATATAATATATGCAATGATCAGACATTTTGGTGGACGAGTTATTGAGAGCCTTGTAATCATCCTATGTTAAAGTTAAAGAGGTGGGTTAGTTAACCATAGGTTTAAATAGATTTTTCTGAAGTATCAAAAAGAGATTTACTAACTATATTTTCAGTTGTAGATAACGTAATTTATTGAACTTAAAATCTTTGGTTTTTTACTGTTAAAAAAAAACAAATATGGTTTTTATCTTGAGATATCCAGGCCTGTAAATGGCTGGTAAAATAATTGTCTGAACTTTTTGAACACATGAAAATAGACCAACGAGACAAATATATGGATTAACAAACACAACACAGAAATTACACATCGATTGACAAGTCAAATCATGTCATTTTTTTCAAATTCATTTATAATAGAGTAAGCAGGTCCTTATTTAATGCTAAAATTGAAATCAAAATTATTTGAGAGAATACACAAATTGCGTTTTTTCAAGTTGGCACTCAAAACAGAATAAAACCTGTTCATGTTTGAGGCAACCAAAAAATATTGCTTTGTTTTTCCTTTATGTTTGTTTTGTCTTTTGATGCATCAGATTTTTTTTTTCTTTCTTTTTTTATTTCTACGTTGACACTTGACAGAATTTATCCAGCAAAGTTGTACTATCTGCCAATTGTCGGAAAATTTACAGGCCTGGGTATCATATATAATTTAACTTTGATCTATGAAGACAGGAAGCACTGGTTTAATGTAAATTAAGAACTTACTGAGACACAATGTAGATGAAAGTTTTTGACAGCAATGCGTAGGGAGTCTATGAAAGCCGTCCTCACTGGAATGAGACATCCTTCAAGGCCTGCTCTTGCCAAGGGTAGTAACTCATGAATTGACTCTATAAACTCTTCAACATCCTTATTTAGAAAAAAACAAAAAAACAAAAAACAAGTTAACCTAAAATTCAAATGTGAAGTGAAGAGAATTTGTAACACTGGAAGATTAAGTTTTAAATTATCTTATATTTTCATTTATTTATTTATTTTTTTTGTATGAAGCCTTTGGGTAATCTCTATATGAATAACTCAAATCATAACTGTCCATTGCAACATAACATATTTATAATTTTGGGCTTAAGAACTCCAGTAACTATATTGATACATTTTGGTTTTCTTTTTAAGACGTTTAGAGAGTCATTGCTTTATTTATGGCCAATTCCACACACCTAAGCTAGATTTGTGGATAAAATGTGTCATAATGTAAAGATTGCCATTATTTGGTTATAAGCTAGGAATGAGATGCTTGAACCTTTATACCGCTAATCTAAATGGCTGAAATATTCAGTCAATTAAAAGAAAATTTCAAATTTATAGAACCTAGAGATGAATTGAAGGTATTTGATCTAAGTTATGAGATCAATTCCGTACATAGCTACTGCATTTCTAATTTCTCACAATACCAAGACCAATGACCAAATTGGGCAGTCTCTACAGGTCAATAAGAAGAGCATCCGATGTACAAGCAAAGGGACCAATGTCATTTCTGGGGTCAGCTTTAAGAAATTTTTTTCTGTTCACTCAGCGGTGATTAGATAGTTGGGACTGTGAAAGTACTTTCAGAATAGACAAGGGTTTTATCTTAAGGAATAGCAAGCAAATGTTCCAGTCAACACTCCAAAAAAATAGGACAAACTCAGCTCCATTGGCTTCTTTTAATCTTGATCTTAACCATACACTCTCTAATGAGACAGATGGATTTTAAAACAGATTTTATAGCATAGGTGCAGCAATCGGGTTCTTTAAAAAGTGTTTGACTGGATGTAAAATGAGAAATACATTACACTAAGTGACAGTATATCTATTATGACTGGTAATTTAGCCTCATCCAACCCTATTTGGATTTTATTTAGATCGGCTTATACATCCTCACCTTGGAAACTGTACGGGGATGGTCTGTGTAACATCCATATTGTGGGAAATTAAAATCAGCTGTCTTAAAGACACGCTTATCCTCCCAGGTTGCAGCTTCCTTGGACAATGCTGAGGACATAGCATATTCGATCTTGGCTTCAACAGCAGAAGCCACTCCTGATGAAATTTTCTTGAAAATCATTCTCCAATCCCATCTTACTCTGTCCTCTGATCTGTTTCTTTCTATCACTGTCATAGATATTATTGGCTTGAGTAAAGTATAATAATTCTAAATTGACAAAATACGACCACAACAGCACACATAGATATTCACACACACACACATAAAACACATACACACACAAAAAAACATACACACACACACAGAGTAGCTTTGGCTCTGAAATATTAATTTTTAAAAATCAAATAAGTGACGTTTCTGCCTTGGCCTTCGATTAAAACTTAATCAAGTGGAAAAAGGGAATGGTGTAATACAAATCATATGAATATACAAAAAATTCAAAGGCCTAAATCAGCGCTGATGGTGACAAAAAGTGAAAAAGGAGGAAAACTTGAGAGTTGCCTACCTTAAGCTCCTTTTAACTGTTTTAACCCCAATTATTTTTAGAGCAATAAAGAGAGATAACTATCAATGGAGAGTGGAAAACTGCACCCGTTTGTTCCACCACACATCAACTCTCTCAATGCCATAACAGTGTGGAACAGTGTGGCTCAGCAGTGCGGTCTTTGCTTCATAACTGAAAGGTACCAAGTATGAATACCCACTGCGCTATGTGGCCTTAAGAAAGTCACCTTGCCTTAGCTCAGTTTGCTGCAATGCACTGTGACTTACGCCTGGGTCATTCTGGTCTTCCCTTGGAATAGACCCTAAAGACCAATTCCCCTTATGGGATGAATAAAGTAATTTTATTTATTTTTGTTTTATTTACATCAAATGGGGGGAAACGTGATTTTTAAAAGAAGGATAATCCTCTAACTCCAAAATCATGGATTTCCGCAGACTTGCAGATAGCCATCAGCATTGTTAGATGAAAAAAATAGTTTTGGAAAAAAAAATTAAAGATCAACCAATGGTGTAGTGTCACAATCAAATAAATGCAAATAAAAGGAAACTCAGTCGTCATGAGGTGTCTTTCCAAACTTTGAGGTAAAAAAAAATTAAGCAAACTTCATTCTCTCAAAGTACCTCTAATAAGTAAACTACAGAAAACCACTGCTCTCAGCTGTTTTGAGTTTCATCAATACCTTTGGGAGCTGGGGGACTGTCTAGCTGTGGAGAAGCTGTATTCCTATCTCCAGCGGTGGATGTGTCTAGTTGGGTGTCACTGCTGCTAAAGGAACTCCCAAGGTTCAAGGAGTGACGGCGCATTTCAGGGCTGGCACATGGCTTCAAAACACCTGATGGATAAAAATGAAACTGAAATTGAACTAGGCTTCTAATAAAAATCAATATGTACTTTTTATAATTTAATTTTAGCATCCTCCTTTTCATATCATTTTTCAAGAACTCTTCCTCTTGATTAACTTGTCACATACTTTGCGAGTTGCCTTACTGAATTGTTTTTGAAGTCCTTTGTATTTCATATATCCAATTGCTGATATAAGAGGCCATGCATCAAATCAAAGAGTCACAAAGACTAAAGGTAAAACCTTGTCTTCATACCTCACATCACAAGCACATTTAAAACAGCTTTATAAAAAAACAACTGTGGTCATCAAAATGACTACCTTGATCGAAGATAAATCATGACACATCTGGTGACAGTCTGACTCCTCCCTTCCCTTATCCTGCTTCCAGCAGCGTGTCAATGTACTCATTCCTGTCCCCACTGCCCCCCGCCCTCTCCTCCCTTGTACTGAGGTGTGAACCATATGTTACTTGCAGAGCATTCTAATGGTTTCTATTTCCCCTATTTGTCTATCTTTCGTATTTGAAAAAAAATGATACTTTTCTTTTTAGTTATTTATTTTATTTTTTTAAAGCGATAGGCAGAAAATTGATCATGCTTATAAGTGGAGTCATTTTTGGTGAGCATGCTTATAAAGAGGTAAAGTTATATAGTTAAAATTCTGTTTCATGCAACAAGAATGCTTATAGCTTGATCATGCTTGTAGCTGAAAAGCTTACAACTGAGACCACTTAATCAATATCATTAAATACCTCTCAAATTTGATTTCTTCTTATTTTTTCTGATTGGCAATCCAGTGACATCCCAAGACGTCATCCTCCCAAGTGATTCCAAGAACTCTTCAAGTTTAAGGAGTGACAGGGCAATGAGGCGTAGAGAGGTGAGGCAATCCTTTGGCACAGCCATACTTGACTGTCTCTGAATTCTCTGTCCTGGTGATTTATCCTTGTCTGTTTTGTAAGTGGATGCAAGGAACATAGTGTCTAAACTTTTGGAGTTTGAAGGTGGTTTATTTGCCCAGCTCTCTCCTCGTGGACTTTGGGGTGGTGATGGAATGCCTGTAGAAGAGGCATTAGATGATGCAGAACATTAGTTGAAGACAAATTATTTTTTATTTTGATTAAGCAAGTGCCAGATGAAATTTCACATCAATTTTTAACTTAAAAACTGACATAGCGTATGATATTTGAGTGGTTAGTTTTGGTCAAGATGCTTAAACTGAGTTCATACATTTCTGTTTTTTCATTTTGGGGAATGGTTGAAGTTTTTAGATCTAGCTTGCTGATTTAAACATTTGATTAGCAATCATTCATGGACCAACACATGACAATGCTGTCCTAAAATACCTTTGCTTTGGCATTATTGAATTTAAAGGTCTACAAATATTACAACCCACCTCCATAACTACCTCGGTGTGATGGTCTGCCGTGTATTTTGTTGATTCCGTGATCACTCTTTGAAGCTTTCAATGCTTTCTTGTTGAAATCTCTAATGTCGTCTGCAATTTCTTCCACAAGCAATGACATTTCATCAGAATATTTTTCAAGATAAAGGTCATGTAAAATTCTCAGAACACCTGAAATGAAATCAGTAATATGTGTTAAGTAAAGGCTATTTTTTTCTTCCATTTCTTTAGTTGATTTTCTACATTCATAATGAATACACAATAAAAATATGAAACAGAATACATTGTTCAATAATGAAATCAGTTAAGAAAGAGAGAGATGTATATCATACAAGCAATTTTTGAAAAGGGTATTAATGCTATGTTTTTAGGTAAAATACTCATAACATCCACCAGCCGGATATAAGGAATCAACACACAAAACTTTGTGTAACCTTGAACATTTCTAGTCTGATATAATTAATTGAGAAGTAATCACTAAAATGGCTGTCTAAAAACAATAACAAAGAGCTGAGTAGCGTCAATTTCATTCCTTCTATAAATACATTTTGTCTTTCTCACCTCCAATTTTCTTGAACTGTCCAGAACTGAGAACAATGAAATCTTCCTCCATCATCTCCATGATCCTGGTGGCCACCGTGTCACAATTCCCACAAAACTCTTTGTAATTGACATTCTCTGAATCATTATCCGGAAGCAGAGAGTTGAACAGCTGCTCTAGCTGCTGCCCTCTGACATTTCTGTAGGTGATCCAAGCTTCATCATCAGAAGCCAGAGCCCGTAGTCCACCCACCAGCTCCATGCGCCTCTCGTTTAGCATCCAAAAATAATTTCTGTCAGAGCCCATGGAAGGCATTTTTAATAACTGAGACACCAGGTGTTTTTGGATGTTATGAATTAGTTTTCCCCATTTGCCTTCAATGAGCTTCAATGAAACAGAAAAACAATACCCAAATTCAGAAGATTTAAATAAAACAAAGCAAAATATCATTGAATTTCTTAGCTCCAAGTATCAGTTACAAAATAAAATTAGTAAATAGCGGGGAATTGGAACATGAAATAAAAAATTGTGTTTAGGTCTTTCGCATATTTCTTTGTTTTATCATTATTATTTTTGTTTTTGTTTTTCAAAAATGGGTATGAAGGCCGTAATCAAGAGTTTGGTTGCTCAATTGACAGTCTCTTAAACACACAATCTGATATTCATTACAATGGAATTTTTTTCTGCCCCCTCCCTCTTTCCTCAAATCCTCGCCATGGCTATATCACCAGGTCAAAATCAGGCTTGATGAAAAGTACTTTGCAGCAGACCATTGTCCTACAGATCTGAAAGGCAGCAAACAATACGTGTTACTGTTTACTTCTTGTTTGAGAAACCAGGTTAAATAGAGTTACAAAGATACAAATCCTACCTGTAATAGTTATATTATGCATAATTTTTAAAATATAAAAGTATTAAAACCCACAGTAAGGAGGGGGAAATAATCAGTGGGATGTAATGAATTTAATCAAATACTCTTGCCAAATATCTTTAAACAATTTTCTGAGCTCTTTTGAGAGATAAATGATTCAGTGGAATTTACCTGATCCATCGTGTCCAGCTGCATATTCAGAGAGCTTGATGAATGTGAGATAGCTGCCAGAGAGGAACATCGGAGAGGCAGAATCAGTCCTTCTTCAGATGCAAGACCTAGAATTTCTTGCAAGATAGACTCCTCACTACCTGGATTCTTCTCCAATGAATCACACTGAAACATACCAGAACAACCAAATGAAAAAATAGATAAAATTGAACTTATAAATGGTAAATGTAGAAATTTCATTGGTTCCCATGTTTAACTTAAGCACTTTCAATGTTGAATTAAAGCTTGAATATAGGTTTAAAATGTAATTAAATATTTTGAATGATTTTTTACCATTTCTGATAACTACAAGAATCATTTAGTCTCCTTTTAAAACTAATACTTGAGCCAATCCCAATATAATTACAAATAAGGATCATTATGTCCATAAACCATGTGGCCGTGACACACACATCAACTAGTTTTTACCACATATTCTACTTCAAAAATTTCTTCACCATTGATCTGTTCCATTAAATGGGCAATTCGTTCTCTTTTGATATGACAAAAGGAAATGCAGTATGGAGAGGAACTATCAACCCGTGACATTGCTCTAATAAGAGGGCAATCTCAAACATTTATCGGACAAGGGTCCGGTAAATAAGTATCTATCTGTCTTCATGAAATGGGAATAGAATATTTTTAAAAATATAGATATAATTATTAACCAAAGCTTTGATGATGGCTACAGCTTCCTCTGCTTCAGGGTCATAACATGTATCCTTCTCCAAGGTGTGACTGCTGCACATGTAGCCTAAAGCATCCTTAGGAGTTGAGAATGTTCGAGATCCAGGCAGACGATTACATGCTGTCAAAATAGACTGAAGGCAAGTATCGAGTCTGGGGATACAAAAACATTGTTAAATTGAATTGGAATAAGAACAGATATAATCAGTTTGATTTGATAATTGATCAAAGAATCAATACTGTATTTATTCTAGCAAACCACAATGAGCTAATTAAAGTTATTTAGTTTTTAGATATTCATGAGAGTTAATGCACTCATGAAGAAATGTTCATATTTTTATTTTTTATTTGTTTTTAAATTCCTTTTTTCCCCCTGCTTTTGATGGCATGGTTTAATATTTCTTAAAAAAGAAATAGTCCAATATCAATGTTTCTTGAAAAGTGCTAGATGATCTAAGAGAGTCAGAATGGTGCAGAAAGTGGAGTGCCCAGTCACTGAAGCGAGGGATTTGTTCACCATCTTTATTAATAGAGCATAAAATTACTCAATGGTTTTCTGTATTTAAAAATAAAGTAAATCTCTTGCCTCACAAGCAAAGAAAACAGTATTGATCCCGTGTGCAGGCCAGATTCTTTCCTGACCTATTCACTTATCCAAAGATCATATAATAACTTCAACCATACTGTGGATGAAAGCAACCTTAACTTCAAAGTAAAGAAGAGCATCAGACAAGACTGTGTGATGCCTATTGGGTAATGCACAATTCTTTGAAAGTGCGAAATGAGAAATTAGCTGGACTCCCTTCAGTTTTATAAAATATTTGGATATAGCAAATAACCTGCTCTGATGTGAGACACACAAAAACATGTGTGAGAAATAGATGATTGCTTAAGTAATTATGCAGGACAGACTCGAAAGCATTGTATTAAAGGATGAAGGAAGTGCTGAAGACGACATCAGAAATACGCTCAACAAAGTCAGAAATGTCATGAAATCCATGCAAAACATTAACAAATCATCACAATATTATATCAAAATCACATTGAAATTATACAATAGCTGTGTTTTTTTCAATTCTCCTACACAAACATGTAACATAACATTTTTCTCAATTAATATTCACTCCCAATATCGGAGCTTACTCAATGTCTCAATTGTCTCTATATTACATGTTTGTGTTGAGGATATTATGGCTATTAAGCTTAAATACTGGTAAACAAATTTTGCAGTGTTTGTGTGTTGAACCCATGACCTCAAGAAGTCGTGAGAGTGGTTCAAGATAGACACAATGATTGATACCACTTTTTTTGGAGTAGTGGATGGTTTCGATTGTAAAGCTCTCACAGCCAGGCAGAGTTGTCGAACAAGTAAGGTTGTGGGTCCGAGCCCCCATCGCCATGGAATTTTTCATTCTCTGTTATCTTCTGGCACATTTCTAATCGCTTCATTTCTTGTTATTATCAACATAAGTGCCAGCTCCACTCACTTTTCTGAATAATATTCACCCTCAATATCGAACTACTCATGTCTCAAAGGTCTGTATGCTACATGGTTGTGTTGAGAATATTATGGCTATTAAGCTTAAATGCTGACTAACAAACTTTGTGGTGTTTGTGTGTTGAACTCATGACCTCAAATAGTCATGAGAGCAGTTCAAGATAGACATGATGCTTGATACCACTTTTTTGATTGGTGGATGGCTTTGATGGTAGAGCTACCCTCTCATGGCCAGGCAGAGTTGTCGTACCAGTAAGGTTGTGGGTTCGAGTCCACATTGCCGTGGAATTTTTTATTCTTTATTGTCTTCTGGCACTTTGCTACTTACTTCAATTTTTTGTTATTATCAACAAAGTGCCTCCTCCACTCACTTTTCTAAATAGATAGAAAGAGATTTAGGTTAGTTGTTAAAGGATTAATCAGAGATAAATTGAACCGGAATCTTTTTTATTAACAATCTGAAATAGAATAAGCAATTGGCAGTTACATAATCTGAAAATCTAATTTTATATGTATTAAAACTTACTCTCTCGTGTTGACATCTAACTGCAAGTCAATATCTGATATCAAGCTCTGAAGAGCCACAGAACTCGCTTGGACACCTCCTTGAAACAGAGCTGATATTGGTGGTAAAATACTTGAAGAACTCTCCATCCTTGATTTCACTTGTGGCTCAGACATCAGAGCTGTCTTGTTGCTGCCTAAATATTGGAACAATGTATACATTAATTTGATGTGAAAAGTGATTTTGTAACTAACTTTGGCTCTCCCCAGACAATTTTTGATGATGGTTAGGAACAAGTCCAAATTAAGTTGGATAAAATTAGAATATTGTCAACATTTTCATCATTTGGCCATGACACCCACATGAATGTCGACATGTCTGCCAATTTTATTGCCAGACATGTCTGACAATAATCAAAGCGTTGTATTTGTATTTTTTTTTTACTTACTTCACTTTATTTGGTATTGATCTGCCGGTATCTCTATTAGAACATTTAATCCTTTGAACAGTGTTGCTATTTTAGCTTTTTATCATGTATTTATTATGACTTGAGTATGCTAAGTGAATTGAACAGGTTCCATTAGGGGTGGAATTTTACTTACTCAAGTCAAGGTATCTATAAATTAAGGACGATCGCTATTACTTTCAAAAATTGATTTTAATGGGCTTGGATAAATATCGACTACTATCGACTAATTTACATAGCATGTGTACTGGCTGTAAACAACAGTCTAATGATTGAATTGTAATAATTAAATGAGATTAAAGTCATAAAAAAAAAAGTACAGCATTATTTAGACCGTCTATTATGTTATTGGATATTGTTGGCACCTTCGAACTCAGCAAACTTTTTCCATTAGTGCTGCAATGTCAGGTCTTTAAAACAAACGTGCACATATGTAGTGCACTGCAGCATTATCATACTATCCAGAAAACTATAGCGGTACACTGTCTCCAAAACAAAACTCAAAAATATGAACTGACAAAATGTTCAACAGAGCGAGTCATTTGTTTACATTAAATCTAGGCGGCCATTTTGGATAATATATTTTTTATGTAGTTACTTCCCTTAGTCGGATAAGCGCTCATTATCATATGAAACTGCAAACCTGCCTATTATTACGAAAAATTCGTAAAATTACGAAATTTTGACTCCAATTTAAGAAATTCACGAGCATATCTAAATCAATTAAACTTATTGAAAATTAAATTTGATGCCAGACTAAAAGGATTTCGAAGTGACATTTAATCCGTGTGAGGGTAAATTGTTGATTATTATACAGTTAACTATGGCAGCTACAATTTTTATCTCTTAAATATTACGAATTTTAAAATGTTCAAAGAGGCAGGTCTGCTTATGATAATGATTATTCTAAATAATAAAAGCTGAAAAATATATAGACGTCTAATTACCTTTACTCTCATCTTCCTGTGAAAAATTACGAAGTTGGCACTGGTAGGTACTCAGGGAGATCTGAGCTCGATCCATAATCAAGGGAGATTGAAATATTTGGTATGATTATTTCCTGTAATTTTCTTTCTGTTCAAACAAACACTGAGCACACACACCTTTTCAGATAGTAACTACCCAACTTTTCCTTCAGATTCTGGTCGTATATAACGCAACAGCCAAATGAATAAGACACAAGTCATTACCTTAACATTATTTTTAAAAGAGAAGGGAGGAGGAGGAGGAAGTGGAGGAGGAGGAGGAGGAGGAGGAGGAGGAGGAGGAGGAGGAGGAGGAGGAGGAGGAGGAGGAGGAGGAAGAAGAGAGAAGAAGAAGATGAAGAAGAAGAAGAAGAAGAAGAAGAAGGAAGAAGAAGAAGAAGAAGAAGAAGAAGAAGAAGAAGAAGAAGAAGAAGAAGAAGAAGAAGAAGAAGAAGAAGAAGAAGAAGAAGAAGAAGAAGAAGAAGAAGAAGAAGAAGAAGAAGAGGAAGAAGAAGAAGAAGAAGAAGAAGAAGAAGAAGAAGAAGAAGAAGAAGAAGAAGAAGAAGAAGAAGAAGAAGAAGAAGAAGAAGAAGGAAGGAAGGGAAGGAAGGAAGGAAGGATAAAATAAACAGGAAAAAAAAGTATTATATAGAAAATAATAACGTAACCGATTCTCTCGTGAGCAGCTTGTCATAATATTTCACCATCCTTGGCCTGTCAATGTTATCTATCATCGACTATTACAAAGGCATTCCTCCCTCGCTCAGGTGATTGACGAGACAATCGCAACAGGCAGGCCGCTTTCCCTGCGAATTATTGAAACATTAATAAACAGTTTAACCTTAATTGATTTAGCAAAACTAGCTTTTATTTCCATTTAATACCTCATCAACACTTCTACCTTATCCCATCCATGTAACAAAATAATTCTGTCGGGTTCTCCAAGTCAAGTCATTCAGATCATCAAGTCACTAATACTAATAGGAACTGTAGGTCACCCCGATTATGTCGCGTTAAACGGACAATAACAATCGTTTACTACCCTTTGGACAGGGTGCTAATCTATTGCAACGTAACTGCTGTCAGATCCCAAACATTCAATTAGCGGAGCTGTCGTTTTGTCCCGGATTTGTTGCGTTAAAAGGCGAATAACAATTATCTAAAAAGAAAGAAAATAAATTACATAAACATTTCTATTACGCATTTCATTGGGTCTACCATTCTTAATACGCTGCACAATGTTTAATATTCATTCAGCATGTTATATGGAACTATATGCGGCCATATGGTCTAGTGGTACGACACTCGCTTTCGGATCGGAAGGTCCTGCGTTCGAGCCTCGCTTGGCGCATAGTTGAGTCCTTGGAAAAGGTTCTATACTCATATTCTCTCATCTGGTCGTTAACAACGTTGTCTCCGTAGAAAAAAAATAATATATCATCGCCTAACAGGCGTCATGTATCGTCTTATATGTTTAAGTGTTGCTGTTGGTTAGGTACTAGGTACCCATGCTTTGAGCACGTTTAGTGGATATTGCCCTTTATAAATGCTCAAGTATTATATTTCTTTTTTATTTAGCACCAGAAGCCTGTTAGACATCCTTTTTATACTCAATCATGTATCCGTCATTGCCTATAGCCAAGTACCCATTCACACCTGACTCAAGTGAGGTAATATTTGCGATATGCCAAAGACACACTGGCATGACTAGAATTTAACGATCACCGTCACCCATCCAGCCACATTTCATAGCATTTTCTGCCTGTGCAGCAATACAAAATACAATAATGCTCATCAAAACAGATCTTTTACGGGATTTTGTCAACTTGGAATTCATCCAAAATATCAACATTCTTTTATTTGATTTGGTTGTAACTCAAACGACGTGAATATTCCATATAGTTTGTCATCGATTATACTATCACCCCCCCCCCCAAAAAAAAAAAAAAAAACAAAAACAAAAACAAAAACAAACAACAAAAACAAAACAAAACAAACAAACAAAAAAAAAACAAAAAAAAAAAAAAAACAAACAACAAAAACATAATGTTCAATTACTTTGTGATTAATGCTAACTTGTTGGAGGCAAAGTACTTTCCGCCAAACCCAGCTACCCAATCACTTATCACAAAAGGAAGCCTGATCTTTTGGGATATTAAAAAAAAAAAAAAGTGTATTTTTCTTTCTTGTTTTGCCTGGCACCTTTCATAACCACTTGTTCTGATCTTTATCTTACCCAATCACTGCTAGATGGACAGGGCAATGTGAATCAGAAAAAAATCTCGACTTCACCCGGGATCGATTTCTGTCCCTTTGCGTGCAAAGCGAAATACTCTAATAACTGAACTATCGAGACCCCCCCCCCCCCCCCCTCCCAAGAATAAAATATTAGAAAAAAACTCAAATCTCACCTTCATTTATGCTTCTTTGTGGTCTTAGATATTGTAATGTAGGTCCCTGATCCGAGTCCCGTTCTGGGTGGCGTTACGTTGAGTTCATGGAAAAGGCTCTTTACTCACAGTCTCTCACCGCACTCACGTTTTAAACGAATACCTGACTAGCAACAGTGTTGACTCCATCGAAAAAAAAAAAAGATTGTAAAAGCGTGATGTCTTGTCTTACATGTTGACGTGTATCTGTTGGCTTTGGGACTCCATGTCAAGCGCTTTGAGCACATTAGTGGATATTGCTCTATATAAAAGACTATTTTTTTCCCCCATGTTGGTTGCACATAGGAATTTGAGGGACGTAAATAAATTATATCACTTTAACCACGATAGGACTGATTTGAATAACGTAATTTCCCAGAATCGCGTAATGCTATCAAAATGAGCATTTTCCCACCTGAACTCCGCGCGGCATGTTAAATGAATCAGGTGCTTTTCATTGCAGTTTGCTTCTAAGACGCGGGGAGGATTGTAATTCTCCTTTATTATAATTCAAGCATTTATTCCTAAACAAATTGGAAAAATATGGCTGTATCATTTTGGACTATCAGGCAAATTGTTATGATGTAATTTTATAGCAACCCTTGGGGTGATCCATGCAGATGTTTGTGCCACCCTCAATACTAGATTTCGTAAGGATAAAACCATCACTTACTCCAGGTGTTGCCCTGTCAGTTAAGTTGTTGATTTTGATATTTTGATAAAATAGTTAGAACTTATTAAAGTATAAACAATTATCATATCATAAACTTCCACCCCTTGTTTTGAATTATAGAGTACGAAGATAAAGTTATGTTATGTTTTCTCTACTCGACAATTGAATATTTTACATTAGATTATGCAGTTTGAGATTTATTCTGATTCATGATTATTATTCCATTTATTAACAACAAATGCCCCACTGTCTTATCTTCCCCGTGTTTACATTCTTCTAAATTTTCTAAACAAATTATTAACCAGTTAACCGAAATACTCTGGAAAGATACGCATTAAAAAATGTGGCCAAAAAACTCATCCTTCAAATATCTATCGATTTAAATGACCCTTACCTTGATAAAAGTTTCAAACCTGGGACCTCGCAGGTCGGAGAGCTTCTGCCAAGATGAGGGTCATATAAATCGACCGATAATTGAAGGACGAGTTTTCTGGCTAAATGTTTAAATAGGTGTCTTTCCAGAGTACGGAATTTAAGTGGTTAAGAACTAGGCAGCAGAAACCGTGGTCTGATAATATTACTCTTCGTAATTTGTTATTGATTTTTAAGTGGTTTTCAAATTTTTATTTTAAATGAAAAGTTGTAATTTTGACATTTTCTAAGTTTGATATCGCTCATTACAAAATGAATTCATCTATTGATGCATCCACTGAAAAGCAAAGTATACAAATTAATCTACATGAAAGACAGATGGGCGACCCATTAAACAGGAGACAGTGAACGCTTGAAAAAAAACTTAACGAAATTAAATCACGTCTACTAAGTGGTGTAACTTTCCCGTCTTTTACCAATTATCTTATCACTTTTTAAAAGAAAGAGTAAGTTATCTATAATATAATAATAATATAATTTCACATTCCGTGGACCCGCTACTAAAAATATGACGTGAAGTCTCAAATTATCTCCAACAGCTTCTTATCTCGTTAGGAGGAGTCGTTTCGCAGCCGAGAACGTATTAACAAGCCGTGCAAATGGGATGTGAGTTTCTCACTTCAGTGTGAATATTTGCTCTTTATGCTTAGGAAATAATCTTTCACTGCCATAAAGACTTGTTTGAAGTTGATACGAGGAGAAATAAAGATACATTTTCTCATTCTAATTTAACGTATCTACATCAAGCTTTCAAGTCGACAAGTTTCTCCTCGCATTAATATTTTTTTTTCATATTATACTTTTTTTCAAAATGAATATATCTAGCTGGACATTCGCTGTTTAAGTAGAAATAAACATGAATATAGGTATTAAATGCAAAATCAAAAATTGCATTTTCACGGTTTCATTACGCACAATGCATTTTGCAATTCTCCATTTATTCATCAAGCAGGTCATAAGGTTCCAATATTATTTTGGTGAAACATTTACCTTTGCTTTATACACTGGAACTCTTACCTGTCGCGTAACTCAGCGCTGTGGTTCCGATTCGTACCAAAAAGGTACCGAGTTTGTATACTAATAATAATAATAATAATAATAATAATAATGATAATAATAATAATAATAATAATAATAATAATGATGATAATAATAATAATAATAATAATAATAATAATAATAATAATAATAATAATAATAATAATGTACAGCACTTATGTAGCTCACAACCATGACTGGGTCATGCTCTACGCGCTTCACAGTAACAAGAATGAAAATAAAAAATATCACTAACACACGCACACACACACAAACACACACGTACATACACACAGACACACACACACACACACACACAAACAGGCACACATTCAGTTATTATTCAAAAGAAGACCCCCCCCCCCCCCCCAAACGAAAAAACAAACAAACAAACAAACAAAAAAAAAAAAAAATAACAACCCCCTCCCCCCCCCTCCCACAAAAAAAATAAAAATCTATATCTACATCATATTATTATAAATGTGAAACATTGTTAGAGACTTCAAATATGTTTTTGTAAAAAAGTAATGTTTAAGCTTTGTTTTAAAAACATCGACACTTATTTGATGCCTCACGAATCGCCCTGGGAAGATCGTTCCATATTTGTGGACTAAGTGTTGAAAACGATCTCTCACCATAAAATAAATAATTTGATTTGTTGTTTACTTCAACTTTAGTGTGGTCAGATGAAGACCGCAGCATTATAGATGGAGAATAGACATTTATGATCATTAAGATACATAGGTGCCAAACCAATAAAAGACATTTAAAGCAGATAAGAGCGATCTTCTATTCAACCCTCTCTTTCACTGGCAACCAATGCAATTCAAACATAATGGGCCGCAAATATGCGTATATTCGTTTCAAAATGGCAACCCAGCTAAGAGGGCGATTTACATCCGGTCAGAAATCTCTCAGATGACATTGTAAAGTAGATTAAAAAATTGAAATCAAATCACAAATGGCTCATCTGTGGAATAATTGTGGAAGTCACTCGGGCTTTTGACTTCTTTGTTGTTAACCATACTAGGAATTCTTCAAATTGCTGCAATTGATGCTGATTTCGTGAAAGAAAAAGATTAGAAAGGAACAACCTGTGCTTATTTTCAAGTCTGATCGCTCAGATAGTTAAGGATTCAGTCTTGTAATGGAAATACTCTCAAACCAACGCAGAATAATTTACATTTCAAAAATGTTAAACGAAGCCCATAATTAATAGTTTCCGTGATCAGAAATAAATACACTTATAATATGATGAACATACTAAATAATGTGAATATTGATCGATTATTTAATAAGCACGGGTGAAAAGACAATTACATAATT
Source organism: Berghia stephanieae (assembly GCF_034508935.2). Lineage (NCBI taxonomy): Eukaryota > Metazoa > Mollusca > Gastropoda > Nudibranchia > Aeolidiidae > Berghia > Berghia stephanieae. The sequence goes on from NC_088361.1 coordinate 51,609,606, forward strand.
ATGTAGATAAATAATCAAATAGGAATAAATGAAATACTTTTCATTAGTTATACAAACATCCACCCTTGCAAAATAACTTTTTATCAAGTGAAATTTGTGCATTATCCCCTTATAATATGATTATTATTTTTTTTACACATCTTACCATTAAATGCTCTTTACTAGGAATTAAAAAAAAAACAAACAAAAAACAAAGTAAAATCGACGTTACTTTTTCCAGCTTAAAGAAGACGTGAGCATCATTAGAAATCAGCCCCTTCGACACCAATGTAGCATCTGATCTTCTGCGTTGCTCAAGAAAATGAAAAATAGCCAAGCCATGTGGCAGGTCAGGAAACAAACCTTCCTTGGCTGAAAAGAATTTTAATGACCGTTGAAAATCAACGAAGTGCTGTGAAAAACGATAAATCAAGAATCTGTCTTGAATTTGATTTGATCACATTCTCCAAGACACACCTTGAACAATTCAGACAAGGTATTCATTAGGAAGAAGAATAGTAAATTATTTTTTAACAGACGAAATGGACAGACGATGTAAAAATGTACACAAGTAGATGTTTAGAAAATAGTCGGCGACGGTTTTTAAATCATTTTTATTATTACAAGAAATGGCCCAAATATGGAACAAAAGTGTGATTTCAATAAACAGGTTCCAATCTTATTGAAAGTTTAAAACCACTCCTCGGAGGACTGGCATCTTTTCTATTATTACTAGTCTCTCTCTCTCTCTCTCTCTCTCTCTCTCTCTCTCTCTCTCTCTCTCTCTCTCTCTCTATATATATATATATATATATATATATATATATATAAATTATAACAACAAAAACCATGAAATAATAGTGCTCAACTTTAGGATAAAAGGAGCTATTTATAGACATTTCAAATGTTTATATATATATATATATATATATATATATATATATATATATATATATATATATATATATATATATATATATATGAGTGTAGGTGGGTCATTGTAGGTACGAGAGTGCTCGATAATGTTGGTTAGAGCATATAAAAATAAATAGGTCACTCACGTATTTTTTGCCGATACAATTGTTTTTATGTGCTCCATTTCGTCAATCGACAATAATCCGTAGTACGGATATATATATATATATTGACTGACGAAGTGGAGGACATAGAAACAATTGTATCGGCAAAAAAAATACGTGAGTGACCTTATATATATATATATATATATATATATATATATATATATATATATATAAGTGTGTGTGTATGTGTGTGTGTGCGTGTGTGTTGATCTTCTTCGCTCCTTTACGTCTCTTAGTCCTAAGAATCTGCCTATACATCCTGAAACTAAAATAGTTTGCCACCTCATTATTCAATTTTTAACTTATTCCTTATTAGTCCTCCGAAGGACTGGTTTCGTACACATTTCCAATGAGTTTGGAACTGTAAGAGTAGAAGGTGTAACGTCACGACTTCTCTACCCTAATACGATATTATAGTTGACCACAAAATAGTCGATTACCACGACGATGGAATGGAAATCTAACTCGGTTTTGTGTAACTCTTCGAACCTTAACGTGTGGTTTTCTTGTAATCTGAAAGAGGAATGAGCGATGCTCCTTTTCTCAAAATATTCTTAAGTCTAAATTGTTAATTCAATACTGAAAGTTATGCCAACATACACCTTTCATAGGATCCATAACTATTTTAATTTTTAAAAAAATTTTGCCATGTCTTGAAAACTATCCTTTAAGTATTCTGTGTTTAGCGTTTACTTGATCTTAACTCCTTAATAATTACACAAACCACACCCCGAGTGATTTTTATTTTTTATTTTTTATTTATTTATTTTTTTTTTTTTGGCCTTGTCTGACA
>NC_088361.1:51616459-51618959 GCF_034508935.2 Berghia stephanieae
ACAGAAACGAAGATTTGTCCAAAGAACTGATCTTAGTTTTTATTTCTTCCACGTCGATCGTTGGCGGTTGGGAACGTAATCGTTTACTTGCAATTGCCAGTGCACCATAGAGAATACAGTGCACATACTACGGTCTTTTTCTTACGACAACAGGGAGTAGGTTTGTTCTGATTGAGAACCTATGATTTTTAGATTAAGTATAACTAATTTCAACGGATTGTCTGAGATTTTAAAAAAATGATTATTTAGTCACTGAACCAATTTGATTTGATGAAAAGTTCAAAGCACAGCACATAGATCCAACAAAATAATTGGTCACTCACTAATTATTCACAATTCAATTATGTTTGTCCATTATTTCAGTATTACTTGTTTATTACGAAAATGTGCATATCATTATGTTCTTTTTCTTTTAAAAAATTATCTCTGATTAATTGGTTTACTGATTGATTCATCCATTCATTCACTCATTCATTCGCCTTGCAGTCATTAACAGACTTATCTGATCTACATTCCTTTTTTCATCCATTTGTTCATTGGTTCATTAAATTATTTACCCTCCCATTCGTCGTTTCGCGAATTCCTTCAATATTCATTGCACATTACAAGAACTCATGAACTGTGTTTATACCTTACACTTACTCTACTTGTAATTAACCGGTTTACTGCCGTACTTTGGACAAACATATATTTTACAATTAGTTTGGCCACAAAAACTCGTTCTTCAAATACCGATCTTGGCAAAAAAAAAAAAAAACCCTCTCAAACCTGGGATTTCGCGAAGTCCCAGGTTTGAGAGTTTTTGCCAAAATGAGGGTCATTTAAATCGATCGATATTTGAAGAACGAGTTTTCTGGCCGATTTTTAAAAAACGTGTTTTCCCAGAGTACGGCAGTTAACTGCTGGTTAAATAAATGGACAATAAATCGACAGAGGTGAGTTAATGAGCAGTAACGTATGCTCACTCACAAAATCACGTCCCCGCCAGCCTCTATGTTAGGAAATCTCCATCCCGTAAAGTGGCAAAAACAGCGTGGTACTTGTATCATGAAGTCTTTGATCCAAGCACATGCTGAGTTGAACAGAATTCTAACACTAAATAAACGCTAATTTCATTATACTTTTCTTCTCCTCTCCCTTTTTAATACATATATTTTTCTCCAAACTTTTGTATTTTTTTTTTTTAATTTTTTTTTTGGGGGGGGGGGGGGGGGGGGGGGGTTGTATAAACGAGTGGGAAATGGAATACAGAGCGAAAATCTGAGTTAACACCGGCGATGCTTGAAAACGATACGAGAAGTGCCTCTTCTTTTCAACGCGTTAACGATGTGTGAATCGTAGAAATGATGATATCTTCTTGTAAATTATCTTGATGTAGATCCGTAATGTATTGCAGAATTTGAAAGCTTTTTTATTTCTCGTGTAACTTAATATTATCTTAATGTTTGCGAGCGGGAAGCGTCTTTATCGTAGGAATGTCAAGTTGATAACCCTACTGTTGAGACGATAATATATTATGGGATGTTAAAGGCACTTTATCGTAAGAAAAATAAATTATGACGCCTGATACAAAGCAGTACATATACTTCGTCTTAGGAGAGTGGCAATTGACGATACATGGTAACCTGATATATGTAGCTCTCTTGTTTATCGTGGTCTCTTCAATAGCATTAATGAATATGCATGTGTTTTACGTTTGAAATTTGCGATTGTTTAAAATATTCACAAGGACCGAAATAAAACCGTCTTGATAAAAGAAATTGTATCCGACTTTGTTTATTTGCTTTTTTAAAAAATATTTATTTGAAATTATTATCATGCTCATCAACTTCCACTTTCTACTAATGTGTAAATTCAAAGATTAAAAAAAAACTTAAGGCAGGTTTCGCAGAGATTCTCACTCCACCCAAGTAGATTTGGATTAAACAATTGAATTAAATATTATTCCTAATTTAAGAATTTGCTCCACTTACAACATCCACAAAATAAATGTGTAATAATAACAACAAAAACAAAAACAGAAACAACTATATTAATAATAATAATAATAATAATAATAATAATAATAATAATAATAATAATAATAATAATAATAATAATAATAAAGTAATGGGACACTGCTTATTAATTTAAAAGTAGTAGTAGTAGTAGTAGTAGTAGTAGTAGTAGTAGTAGTAGTATTAGTAGTAGTAGTAGTAGTAGTAGTAGTAGTAGTAGTAGTAGTAATGTAGTGGTATTATTATTATTATTATTATTATTATTATTATTATTATTATTATTATTATTATTATTATTATTATTATTATTTTTATTATTATTATTATTATTATTATTATTATTATTATTATTATTAATATCATCATCATCATAATCAACATTATTATTATTATTATTACTATTATTATTATTATTATTATTATTATTATTATTATTATTATTATTATTATTGTTGTTGTTATTATTATCATTACTATTACTATTATTATTATTATTATTATTA
>NC_088361.1:51623959-51658959 GCF_034508935.2 Berghia stephanieae
CAGATGAGCTTTATAAATATATATCATTTATTCACTAAGAAGAGATAAACAAAATAAATGCTGAATCAATTCGTCTCATCGTTTGTTGATGATTTTGTAATGGCTTCCCCTCTTTAGTTATTAAGGTCAACGTCATCAACACAACAGAAGAGAAAGTGGACACTATGTGACAGGGACCGCGCTCACTCCATCCTGAATAAAACCATTGGGACTGATCTGAGACGAATGGTGCACTGGGTGCCCCATCAAAATAAATGACAGGGATGCAGCGGTCGAGTTGTGACAGCGATTTCCCTTGATGTCTAATTTCGAGGACTTGCATTATAGCAGCAAAATTAACACAAGGGACAGATAGGAAATATGAGTTTATTTATTTTTCTTGAACGTCCGTATTCGGCTATAAGTAGGTGGGAGATGACGAAATGTTTGATCAGCCATATTATATTATATAACCGAACAAAGGGAAACAGCTCAACAGATAGATAGATAGATTGATAGATAGATAGATAGATAGATAGATAGATAGATAGATAGATAGATAGATAGATAGATAGATAGATAGATAGATAGATAGATAGATAGACAGATGGAAAGATAGATAAAGAGATAATTAGATACGTGGATAGATAGAAAGAAAGAAAGATAGACAGACAGATAGATAGATAGATAGATAGATAGATAGATAGATAGATAGATAGATAGATAGATAGGTAGATAGATAGATATTTGTAGACAAATAGAAAGGCTCGGGGTTAGAAAGAGATATAGAGAGAGAAAGAAAGAAAGAAAGAGAGAGAGAGAGAGAGAGAGAGAGAGAGAGAGAGAGAGAGAGAGAGAGAGAGAGAGAGAGAGAGAGAGAGAGAGAAAGATATACATACATAGAGAGAGAGAGAAAGAGAGAGAGAGAGAGAGAGAGAGAGAGAGAGAGAGAGAGAGAGAGAGAGAGGGGGGGGGAGGGGGGAAGGATGATAGTTTTGAAACAAATTTCCAGGCAAAAAACCCCACAAAAACAAAAAAAAAAAAAAAAAAAAAAAGCAAAAACAAATGCCACAGCTCAATGCAAAAGTACGAACATCCGCAGTGAATGTTCAGTCAGATGATCCAGGTCTTCCAGATCGTTCCCCAGACATGTACATACTAGTAGATTAGTAGGCGATGTCGCCATATCTCAATTATGTAGTGCGGCTGCCGTTATACAAGTCCTAGACCGTGGCCTCTTGGACGCCATCCCCCAATGTCTCCTCTCACTGGAACAGACTCCAGGAATAAGGCACATTGGATGATTGCACACGGTCTAAGATAAGAAATTTGGAAAATTTCAGCCAACCGTCTTCATCCTTTGTTTACCCGTCCTCAAAATAGTTCAGAAGAATCGATGTATCCAACTGGAGGTTCCGTATCTATAAGCTGACTCCACCTTGTAATTATGTCTTCTTCTGAAGTCGTGGAAGTTAAGCGTATGGACCACCGAGATTTCAATCTGTACTTGCGATACCGTCCATTGTTCCTCGTTATGGGCCGTTGGCTTAGGGCTAGGCATCTGCGTGTTGTTCTGCTTCCTCGGCCAGACAACCAATTATGCCAGGAACACATAATGTCTACATTAAAATTTCTGTCAGATTATCAACGAAACTATGTATCGTTGGAGTGTGAATGCATTAAATTATAATATACTGCATGCAGCGTAATTTTTATTATGGGACAGTGATTTGACAGTATGTGCGAATCCACCTCAAAGAACAAGTAACCAAAAGATGAAGATGGTTGGCTGAAATTTTGTACATTTCTTATCGTATACTGTTTGCAATTGTCTAATGTGTCTTATTCCTCTTTCTGAACCAGGAACGTTTCTCTTAGATTTCTTGTGTGTCAAGTGAGTTACAAAGATCTGACGTTATGTCAGCCCGTGTCATAATAAGCCCATAGATTATAACCTCGTCCATATCCATGACGCTTGATTGACAGGCTTTTCGATGTTCTATGACACCTCCAACAGCCTCATCAAAATGATTGCCACTGCTTTGATTACTCTCAAAATATGTTACTTGTAGTTTCAAGGTATGAATCTGATACAAATTAAGGTTAAGTTTGGAAAGAAGCGGTTAAGTCGCGCCATACGGATGGTTAACATTGCCTTAGCATGAATGCAATGTTCAACAAGGGATTTGGTGTAATGATTAAAGTTTCTTCGAATGTTTTGAGATTATTAGTACGAATTAGTGTCCCTCGCATTCTACCACTAAGTTCGAGGATGGCGCTGTATTTTTTGCGAAAAAAACACAGGGACCGAACCCACCATTAAAATAATAATAATAATAATAATAATAATAATAATAATAATAATAATAATAATAATAATAATAATAATAATAATAATAATAATAATAATAATAATAATAATAATGATAATAATAATAATGATAATAATGATAATGATGATAATAATAATAATAATGCTGATGATGATGTTGAATATGATGATAATGATGGTGATGATGATGATGATGATGATGATGATGATGATGATGATGATGATGATGATGATGATGATGAAGATCACAATATGAGTTTGAGTTTGGTGTGGTGGTGCCGTGGTAGAATTCATCATGATGACAATGGTAGTGGTGTTAATAATTAAAATGGCGATGGTGATAATGATGATGATGATGATGATGATGATGATGATGATGATGATGATGATGATGATGATGATGATGATGATAATAATGATAATTATTATTATTATCGTTTTGTTTTTTTTGTTTTTTTTGGCGGGGTGGGGGTTCTTTCCCAACCTCTCTTTCCAGTCAGCAGTGATTGAGTCTATCAAAATGTTAGATCTAGCGGACGTTACTTTGCGGTATATCAGCGTCCTTTGAAAGGATATTGTCTGTTTAACCATACCAAAAAAAAAAAAAAAAAAAAAAAACAAAACAAAAAAAAAAAAAAAAAAAAAAAAAACCAACAAAAAAAACAGGATTACCTAAGGCGACATAGGCTTTATAGCTTTGAAGATGGACTACGTGCCGAATCTTTGTGTGAACAATAATAATCAGGATCTTGGAGAATTCTTTAAGCATTCGAAGACAAGTAACATAATATAAATGTGTAACAGACTTAAATAAGTCATCTTGTTGTAGATCTGACTACTTGAAAATTAAAATAATCGTATTTATAGGGGGTAAAATAATAGTCGCTACAGCTAATTAAAAGATCGATAATTTATTCTCACAATGATGAAATAACACTTCACAAATCTTGAAATAACGTAGTCTGGAATCAACTTTAATTTTCAATAAATTTTAATCTTTGAGATGCTTGAAATTCTGAACTTGGAGCAGAAATTTCGTAATTTTACGAATTTTTCGTTGTATTAGGGAGGTCTGCTTGTTGATATAATCAATGTTGATATCGACTTGCTACACTTTGTGAAGAGCTTTGAGCAAACTTGACGGATATTGCGCTATACAAGTAGACTACAACGCTTACGGACGATACAGTTTCCTATCTATACGAACATCATAAAATGTGTACTTTGTTCCTATCTATTTAGGACGGCCTGACATGGAAGGTCATAAATTCAAGAAGTCAACGGGGATCAGCCCTTGAGGGGTTTATCTTGGGATTAAGGCATGATTCCCCAAAGCACAATCTGTTTTTGTCTATGCAGAAGGATAAAAAAAGACGTTTGACTTGTAGGGGTCAACGGGATCATAACACGGTCTAAACAAAACAACTCTTTGCAACATTAAAGGTCTGAAAAAGTGTATGAAACAGTGCCAGACAAAAAAGAAAGAATAATACCAAAAAAAAAAAATTATAAAAAAATCCCCAAAATAACAAAAACAAGCCCCAACCTGTTTCGACTGGGGATCGAACCCCAGACCTCCCGATTACATTGTCAGACGTGCTACCATTACAACAGGAGTTGGCCGATAGTTGGGACGATTAAATGCCTGTATTCTTCACATGAGTACGCATTTCAGCTGTGAACTGTTAGTGTGAACCCACGTTGCATCACAAAATACAAACATTGAACTGAACACAAGAAGACGAGGACGAAGACGTCATTTGGGTTAGCTTGAATACATAAATTGTAGGTCTGATAACCGAACGCAATTATGGGTTTGATTTAACAATGTTGTAATGAACACTATTCCCCGATAGTTTGAGAGTATGATACCTCCATTACAACAATGAGCCCGAAACAATTAGGGTTATCAGACAAATAAGTTAGCTCCATTTTTATTTTGAAAATGTCAAAGTGACAAATTAAGGAGCATGCACGAGTGTAAGATAAAGAGATGAAAAAAAAAGTGTGTATGAAACAGTGCCAGACAAAGCAGAGAGGTCAATATGTACTTATTTGCAGGTCTAATAACCTGAAATCAACGCAAAATATTGTCCATTACAAAAAAGACCGTAAATCATTGCGTTTGGCTATCAAACCTTCAACTTACATGCGCACGTATGATTTGAAAAATGGAATATTCAAAGATATGAAACATGTTGATTTCATAGATGCGCCTTACTGAAGACAACGCCAAACATGGGTTGTTTTTTTTTAAAAATATGTTGAGTCACATATTTCCGATTTTACTTTTAAATCCTTTTTTTCTTTCTTCTGACTCATTCCACCATAATATCGTTTTGAGATCATAGATCATAATTATGTCATCAATGTTATACAATCTCTGTCTTTTGAAGGAGTGTACTATCGATGAAAATAGCTTTTTTTTTTTTTGAGGAAAAAAAAGAAATTGAAAACTAGAATTGTACCCTTACCACAAAAGTGTAATCGGGAACAAAACTGTGATGTCAACCTCACCCCCCCCCCCTTGAAAAAAGACTGGTTCTAATCTCATTGGAAGTATAAAACCACTCTTCCGGAGGACTGAATACATTCCTTGTATAAATGATCTTCTGGTTTCGGAGTGATCGCATCTTATTTCTATTCTAAATATTATACGCTGGTATTCAATAAAGATCATACTACATCCTTGCTCCTTAGAATCTGCCGATACATCCTGCTGCTAAAATAGTTATGCTACCTTATGATTTAATATGTATCCTATTCAGTATTAGTCCTCCGAAGAACTGGTTGAAACACACTTCCAAGGATTTTGGAACCGGAAAAGTAGAGGGTGTGCCGTCACGACTTTTCTTCCCTATTAATGTATAAAGTAAATTTTAGATTTATTTGTTTTATAGTGCTATGCGGTTTGTTTGTTTGTTTTAAATAATCTTGTCAAAAGTGGTATCAATGTTAATTCTATAAACTGTCCTTTAAATTTGATTGGATTCTCGACCTCTGACATTGTGACCCTTCGTCCCCAAGCGGTATTAGGTTGGGACAACGTGTACTTATTTACAGGTCTGATAACCCAATTTTGTTAAGGGCCCATTGTTGTATTTGAAATACTTTCCAACCAACGCAAAATTTATAGTGTCCATTACAACAATGTTAAATCAAAATCATAATTGATTCGATTATCAGACCTGCAAATACGTGCACATCGTGTTGGGATGAATCTGATGCTGAAAACTGAATAAGAAAAGTAAATTAAACTTTAAAAATCACACTTCTGGAATAAAGGGAAGATTATTTATTTATTCTGGTCATATAAACGTATAAGTTACTTTCGGCATCTGGTTCCTGACATAAAACCGTTATGAGGCGATGGGTAACGATTGAGAATTGGGACGGGACAACAAATGCGTGGGTCAGACGAGGTGTTTTAGGTGCACATGACCTGTCATCGGCGTTGAGAGCACGTTGTATAAGACTGCGTAGGTACTCTGAAAAGAACACGTTTAAAAATTTTCGCCAGAAAAGTCGTCCTTCAATATGTGGATCGATTAAAATGGCCGTTATCTTGTCCAAAAATTATAATCTGAGACTTCGAAGTTTTTCACAAGATGACGGTCATTATAATAAGCCGATATTTATTGAAGGACGACTTTTCTGGCCAAAACTTCAAAAACGTGTTTGTATTTTTATTTCTCAGAGAATTGTCCGCTTATCACTTTGGCTTACTTTAACAAAACGCGTATTTGAAAAAAAAAATAATTTGAAATTGGCCAGACAATTTTACAACAAATAACAATCGATTAATATGATTCTCAACTTGTTAAAAAGTCTCCAACTTGATAACAATCGATTAATATGATCCTCAACTTGTTAAAAAGTCTCCAACTTGATAACAATCGATTAATATGATCCTCAACTTGTTAAAAAATCTCCAACTTGATAACAATCGATTAATATGATCCTCAACTTGTTAAAAAAATCTCCAACTAGATACTTTATCGAAAAAGAGAGTTGAGACTTTTTCATAAATTATGGATCGTTTTAATCGAACATTTATGACGCATCAGTTTTATGGCCAAAATAAAACAGAGTATTTTGTCAGAGTAGGGCAGCATTGAGTGGTATCGCTCGTCATTTACAATCTTAATGGATGAGGCAAGGGGATTGCATCAATCTCATCCCCATGCCCTGTCACCCACTGGATCGGACGATTGGACATGATGACAATGTCTTGGTCAGCTTGGTCTCAATACTGTCAATTTACCTATAATCTCTCCTTCTCTCTCTCTCTCTCTCTCTCTCTCTCTCTCTCTCTCTCTCTCTCTCTCTCTCTCTCTCTCTCACACACACACACACACACACAGACATACACACACATACACAATATAATACATCCGGTTAAAGCAGAAAAAAATACAATGCATTTTAAAAGATATTTTGGTAAAAGTTCCTCTTTATCATGTTGGGGTGGGGGAGGGGTGAGGGGGAGGGGGAGGGGGAGGGAAAGGGGGAGGGGGGGGGGGGGGGGGGAGGGGGATAGAACTATCAATAACACATAGAGAAACGGCATTCTCAAAGTACGATTTAGATTTTTCTTAAATTTTTGTTCACTTAGTAGACCAACCACATCCCTTGAAAAAGCGATCTGGAATTCTTTACATGTGTATAGGAGACCAATTTATATAAAATGACCAAAGAAATTTGTGACATCTTTTCAACTTTTGATTTCATACCATCTCAGCTATACATTCAATTGAAAAAGCACGAGAGACCCATATTTTTTTCTGACAAAAATACAACATGGTTTATGAAAGCCGGAGAAAAGAAAGCCCCCGCTCCCAAAATAAGTAGGTTCATAATTTTTTTAAAAATCTCGTTATTAATTGTGTAGGTTATTAACGGTAGTTTAGCACATTTTCAGCATTACATCTTGACAAATGCAAGAGATCTACATGTTTGAGAAAAATAAAATAAAAGGAGAGAAAAGAATAAAACCCCGGATGAAATGTAAATTTCTAAAAACTTGAGGTTTTATGATCTTGCGAAATATCCACTAAACGTGATCAAAGCGCTTTAAACAAGCCAACAGCAACACTTAACATGTGGAAACGTGACATGACGCTTATTGGGCGATATTACAATATTTTTTCCGACGGCCAGGTACTCATTTTACACCTGAGTATTGTTAGTGAATGTGAGTTAAGAGCCTATTCCGAGGACTCCACAATGCGCCGCTCACAGATGGGCTCGAACCCTAAACCTTCCACTCCTAAGGCGAGTGTCACATCACAAGACCATATTATAAAGTTTCGAGAAAAATAGAAAAGGAACAAGTGTACAAATTTTAACCTTTATTTGGAAAAATGATACAATAAAAACAATGCAATAATGAAATCCCATGTATGTTTTTTATTCATATTTAACACGATGACTGTCGAACTCTGGAAAAACATGTATTTAAATATTTGGTCAGAGAACTCATCCTTCAAAGATCGATCGATTTAAATGACCCTCATCTTGGCAAAGAATCTCAAACTTGGGACTTCGCGAAGAACGTTGTCTCTTTCGAAAATAATAATATCGCCTAATAGGCCTTATATGTTGCCCTACATATGTTAATTAGCATTTTCTAAATTGTTTTGTAGACATTGCGCTATATAAATACTCAGGTTAATAATTCATGTAAATAACAAGGAATCATCGTGACTATGAGATCTAAAAGAACAAAAATCATACTTTGTCTACCTCTAGGAGTCAGTCGCCTAGTTGATAGAGCACTTGACTCACGAGCAATGCAACGGTAGTCGTCTTTTTCCCCACTTATCTCACTACTCATCCAGCGCTGATTTGGATAGCCGAATCGGTTAAATATGGCGGAAGGTACTTTATTTTATTTCTTACCAGAGGTTAGCGAGCAATAATAGGCTTCAACAGTCGTGACGGCCCTTCCCTTGTAATGACACATAATAACTAAGAAACGGGTTCTAAACTATCGGAATAATGGCGGACGCTCCTATGAAATACTTCTCCGACGAGCCTAAAAGTGTATCCAGAGGAGAAAAACGTTATAAATCTGATTATGTTTTTAATTTTATACATTCTGATCACATGACATGTGAAGAAGTTCTAGCCAGCATGAATAATAAAAATTACCGATTTTCTTTGTTTATAACCGAGCTGCTCGTTGCTGGGCGGACGTGGCATCAGACTATTATTGAATCCAATTGTTGCTGTCCGTTTAACAGTACAAAATAAAATCCGGGAGGAATTTCGACCCAGTAAGCCAAAAAAAAAAAAACCAAAAAAAAAAAAAAAAAACAAAAAAAAAAAAAAGCACTAAAAAACTAATCTTTCTTTCTTTTTCTTTTTTTTTATTTTCTTTCCTTATCTTCTTCTCGATCACCTCATCCAATGATTCTCAAGGCAGGTAAGTACTGAACGTATTAGGAATGAATCAGTACAGTAATGGATTACCTGGCCCCGTACAAACTGACCAGTCAATTCATCACACAGGCTTATTTGACACATACGTCGGTCAGTAAATTGACCTATTCCCTTCCAACAAGCCGACAGAGGATAGAAGGTAACGTCATCATTAAATGCAAGGTCTTAATTAGCACATTACAAATCAATCACTCTTATTGGAGTCAATGTGCCTGGTGTTGATACCGATACCGTAGCTTAAGCTGCCTATTTCATCAAAGATAATTATCCATCTTTAAAAACCAATACGTTTAATAAACGTTTTATAAGATGAAATACAACAAAACATTGATTTATGTAAGCACCGTTTTACAAAGATTCATTTATACTAAATTCACAATTTTGATGATGTGTGCTAAGTAAAATACTCACAACATTCGACAGTCGGATAAATTGTACCAAAACACAAAAATAGGTGTAAACTTTTTACGTTTATAGTCTGATTGATATAATTTAGTGGGAACTAAAGACAACTGTATGAGAAAAATACGGCAAATTAAATGGCATGACAGAATTAGAAATACAGAGGCCCTATACTATTAGTTTTTTGGACTGAAGTCCCGGTTGGAGGTCTGATTGATGATTTCAACGGCCCTACACGATTGCACGGACTGAGGAGCGGCTGAAGTTTTGTAGGTTTGACATACTTTTTTTTTTCCGCGCGGAATTGAAGCGAGTTCACACTTTCATCTATTTCCTTTGGTTAAAGGTGTGTTAAAATGTCTACACGAAGAAGAAAGTGTTTTTGTGCTTTGATAGTTTATTCTGTATTAAAACGAAGAAAGTCAATTAAAAGAAATAGGTCCATATGGACAAAACAGTGGCTTCGTCAAAGATATAATTTCACTCACACAAATTTATTGCAAGAACTGAAATTATACCCCAGTAGCTTTCAGAAGAAGAAGAAGAAGAAGAAGAAGAAGAAGAAGAAGAAGAAGAAGAAGAAGAAGAAGAAGAAGAAGAAGAAGAAGAAGAAGAAGAAGAGAGGGAGAGAGAGAGAGAGAGAGAGAGAGAGAGAGAGAGAGAGAGAGAGAGAGAGAGAGAGAGAGAGAGAGAGAGAGAGAGAGAGAGAGAGAGAGAGAGATATTAATTAGGTTTTGTCTCATACCGTATAATATTTGAAGGATGAGAGTGAAACTACTTACTGTATTTTGACTGGCCCTTCCTAGCCGTGGTGTATCAGATTCACACGAAAACCTCATCGACTCAAAGTAGAATAGGGACGGTTCGTAAATCTCATTTACTCCAGCTCCGGACAGTTCAGATGCTTTCATTTTTTAAATTTTCTTTTTTTCCCCATGCACTTCTAAAATTGTTTATCTTTGAGCACATTGTATCACCGAACGCAATTATTGGCTTATTTTAATATCGATGAAATGGACAATATTTTGTTGTTGTTTTGAGAGTACATAGTTCCATAACAGTTTGGGTTTTCAGACCTGCAAATAAGTACACATCAGTCCAATTACATTTCATCAGCAGCTCATTATGATGATGATGATGATGATGATGATGATGATGATGATGATGATGATGATGATGATGATGTTGATGATGATGATGATGATGATGATGATGATGATGTTGATGATGATGATAATGATGATGATGATGCTGATGATGATGATGATGATGATGATGATGATGATGATGATGATGATGATGATGATGATGATGATGATGATAATCATCATCATAACCAGTACCTCGACCACCACCACCAGGAGCAGCAACAGCAGCACCACCACTTTGTCCATATTATCCCACCTATAATAATATGTCCTCCCTCACAATTCATTATACGGACTTGCCAGTAACCTACGTCAATGAAGACATAAAAACTAATCCAGTCCAAGGTTTCGTTCCGTTTCGTCTAATCTTCCATTCAATCATTAACTAAAGAAAACGCACAGCCCTATAAGCCAATCGTTAACCCCCACCGGGAAGACATTAATTTATGAACTTCAGCTGCTATTACCTTTTGAGGAGAACGTTCAACACGAACATATTGGAATGGTTTAATTTCAACTCTTAATAGGTTGTTTCTATTACGTGGCGCAGCGAGCATGGTGCGATGATGACATTATAAGAAACTTAATGGTTTCAAGGGCGCATGGGCGTGAAAAATGACACTTTTTACTATTAGACATTAATATTCCAAGTATGACGTTCAAATGTTGATGTACAGGTGTGCGGCTTTGTGGTCAAGTGGCTTGACACTGGGTTCATGGCCTGTAGGTTTCAGGATTGAGCATAGAAAATATCTGTGGGATTGAGTCCAGTGATGGGCGGCAAAAACCTGAGCCCTTCATTTGATCAACATACGCAGGTGTAAAATGAATACCCCGTCGAGAAGAGTGTGGTTTCTATCAAATGAAAAATATCATTACAGCGCTATATAAGCCTTATTAAGACATATAGTATGACAATTCTCACTTGTTTGCAGACGATGTTTTTTTTTAAACACCATAATGGATGAATAAATAAATAAATAAATAAATAAATAAATAAATAAATCAATAAATAAATAAATCAATAGATAAATAAATGAATAAACAGATAAATGAATAACTAAATAACTAACTAAATAAATACTGACTAAATAACTAAATAAATACATTGTTTTAAAATTGAATACTCTCTCTCTCTCTCTCTCTCTCTCTCTCTCTCTCTCCTATCTCTTTCTCTCTCTCTCTCTCTCTCTCTCTCTTTACTTTTTTTTTTTTTTTTAAACATAAAGATGTCAATAATAAAATAACATGTCAATGTGTTGAATATCTGTTTTCCTTGTGGGTAGCAGCAAATGGAAAACATCATCGGAGAGCAAATTTAGAATGGACAAGAAAGTCGGGAAAACAAAAGGCAGATAGCAATTAGAGATCATTAACCTACATAAAACAAGGGAAACAACACCTCGGTTGCTATCTTACCACCTCGTTCTGTCTGGTTCACTTATCTCTTCCCCTCCAACACCCGCCACCCCTTGGAAAGCTCGTCCCCAATCTAATGACCATCATTATTGTCTTCAGCCATTTAAAAATCCAGCTATCACCGAGTCCAAAATGGCCGCTCGTTTAAGCCAATCAGATCGCTGGGTGATGTATACCCTAGTGACAGCCGCCAGGGGCAATCACTGAGAGGAATCCATCAAACCATCTCCTCGTTCAAGTCCATTTACACCTTGGTTTGTCCCCATGGACCCCACAGATCTCTCTCTCTCTCTCTCTCTCTCTCTCTCTCTCTCTCTCTCTCTCTCTCTCTCTCTCTCTCTCTCTCTCTCTCTCTCTCTCTCTCCTCTCCCTCTCTCCCCTTCCCTTTTCATCGCGCAAATATTATTATTGAACATATCATTTCCTTTACAGATCATGGTCCCGTTCGCCTATTATAATCTGTCTTCTTCCACAAACTCTTTTAAATTACTCGGCGCTCATTCACTCATAGGTTGAGTGGGTAATGTGTGTGAAGTGAAATACTGACACTGTCACCCATCCTGTCACTGTTCACTGTCATTATCGCTTGAGTTTGTTGAAAGAGGGTTGATTGAGTTACCGAGCGCAATTATATCTAAGTAGAGAGCGGTGAGGGCTGCCTGAAACCTGGGACTTTTAAATACTAATGAAAAGGTGAAAATAGAAAGCTTCGGATAGGAACAGCACGGACAATGGACGTTTCGGGTACAAACCCTTCCTCAGCACAACAATAAACAAAGGATTTGTTATTCCATTTTCACCTTTTTGTTGGCAGTTATATTTAGAGAGTCCCTTAGAACCATAAGGCCAATGGAGCCGAAATTAATCCCGGGTTCTGTAGCGTTAACTGAAGGTTGCAATTCCTTGTTAGGACGTGCGTCTATCTCAAGGTACTTTCTATAGATGGAAAAGACCTAGCTACCCAAACTCTGCTTGGTGGACAAAGGGGTCCGAAATAATATAGGCTGCACCCGACATCGAAATTGGTTCCGTTGCTTGTGAAGCTAATTCAGAAAAGTGAATGGAGCAGGCACTAATGTTGGTAACAACAAGATATGAAGTGAGTAGAAAAGTGCCAGAAGACAATAGAGAATAAAAATTTTTTTCGCGGCGGTGGTGGGGTTTGAACCTGCGACCTTATTGGTACGACAACTCCGCCTGGCAGGTGAGAGCGTGGCTCTACCGTGTGAGCTATCCACGAACACAAAAATATTCGTTTCAAACCCAAAGTCATTTCTAGATCCCTCTCTCACCCACTTCTTGAGATCGCCGATTCGTTCACCACCATCGCGAAGTAATTTTGACCAGCAGTTAAGCTTAATAGCCAATATTCTCATCACAAACATATAACATAGAAACGATTGAGACATGGAGTATGCTCCGGTGTATGGGGTGAATTTTTAATTCAGAAAAGTGAGTGGAGCAGGCACTAATGTTGGTAACAACAAGGTGCCAGAAGACAATAGAGAATAAAAATTTTTCGCGGCGGTGGTGGGGTTTGAACCTGCGACCTTATTGGTACGACAACTCCGCCTGTCGTACCAATAAGGTCGCAGGTTCAAACCCCACCACCGCCGCGAAAAATTTTTATTCTCTATTGTCTTCTGGCACTTTTCTATTCACTTCATATCTTGTTGTTACCAACATAAGTGCCTGCTCCACTCACTTTTCTGAATTAACAACAAGGTATGAAGTGAGTAGAAAAGTGCCAGAAGACAATAGAGAATAAAAATTTTTATGACAAAACTATAAAATCTTTCTATCAACAAACGAGGTACTGAAAACTCATCAGCTTCTACGGGGAGTAAAAAACATAACATCAACTCTATTCGTGGTTGAAATTCTCTACCGTTATATACACTGTTATTGTTTTCCACTCGTTTACCTTCCGGGAGAGGTCGGCCAGTGCGGCCGCTAGTCTCGGAATTGATGAAAGAATAAATATAAAATCCATAAAGGACAGAACCACTGATTTATTCTGCAGACTCCCTAGAAAACAAAACGAATCTCTGTGATATCTGAATCTGTACAATAATTTACCTCAACATTTCTAATCAAAGTGAAATGATAGCCCCTTGATCACACAGTTACACCCATCCATCTCTCCGTACATCTATTTGATGGACGGTCTGTTAAATGGTATGTGTGCATCATTAATCCTCTACATTATGTTTTCAAAACCGGAAATATCATGCGGAGAGAGTCATTAATACATTATGTTTGTAAATTATATTATGGGGAATGACAGGAGGAATATTTTGTCATACATTGAAAATTGTAGTTTTCAGATAGTGATAATAGTAATAAATAAAGGATGGCCAAGCTCTTTTCAAATAAGAATTTGGTCGTTTTTCTTCAATCTTATTATGTAGTTAAACCCGCTTTACGTAATGATTGCAAAATTCGCCAACAGATTCTTGTTGATCAACCGTTTCAGCCTTATTATCTAGATATCCTTTTTGTTTATTAACTGACTACTTTTTCGAAACACTAGATTATATTTCAATATCAGTGAGAGATTATTCACACCCAGTAACAGCTATAAGATATCGATGTTCACACCACATCAGGTGACGATTGATAGGTAAACCAGGCAGGTAGAATCACATTCTGTGGGTAGAGTTATTAAAAATGGATCGGTCAGGGTCACTAAAAACGACACACACACACACACACACACACACACACACACACACACCCACAATACAAATCGTTCTTGATGGCTACAGGACATTTTTTGTTTTAACGTGGAATGACCTCTCCTCAGAGGAAACGAGTTTTGGGCAGAATTAGTTACCCAGGGGAAAGCGCCAAGCTCTTTACTTTCTCGTGTAGTTTCCAAACAAAGAGATTGAGTTGCAAAGGCAATGATAAGAGAAATTTTGCCTCCTTATTTATGACTGGGAAAAAGGCAAACCCAGACTTACAATTCTGCACCCTGGACTGGGAGCCAAGATTTTCGGATTCATTACCAAGAGTTGACATTGGGTGTCGGCCAACAGACTACTGCATAGGACTTGTCTATTTGGCTGCCATCACTCTGCATCTAGGGTCCTGGCATTCGTTATGGTAACGGTCCGAAGACTGCAGAACTTGTGGTTGAATAATGTATCGTGAGGCAGCTTTAGACACGACATGAGTGCGGAGGAATCTTCGGAGATTTGGTAGGCCTTGTAGTGTAACCGTCAGATTGGTATCGACATCCAAGCTCTAAAAGGGATCGAATGTTTTTTTGTTGTTGTATTCTGTCGCCAACTTTTCCACTCTCTGTTTCGGTGCTGATAGCAGAATATAAAATGTCGCATTTGAAATAAAATCATTTTATCCCCTTTTTTTTCTTTGGAACGAATTCTCTTTGATTTCAGCCACGAGGCGCCTTTAATTTTCAGAACTATTTGTAACCATTCACGTCGAGACGTGCCTAAATTTTCTAGAAAGTCACTGTTATGGAAACGTTAGTATGCATTCCCAATAACATTTTCACCAGCCACGAAGCAATAAACACAAGACATATTCAAACATCAAATATAATATAATATTCTAAATTGAGATCAAACTTCACATCTTCTGCAATTAACTCACTCAACCCTAACACCGACTATATCCGTATTTTATCCGGGTTATTTTTACCTATCAACATATTCTCATAGATGATAATGATTTTACCCCATGCCTATTATTATTACATTTTTCTGAGACAAATTAAAGGCGTAGTATCAAAGCTATTGTTGTTTAGCTTTTACATGTCAATGGTAGTTGAATAAAACTATCTATGTACATGCTCATTTTTAATACTTTTTTTCCAATTTTGAAAAGTAACAAAAATCTCTAGGATTGAGTGAGTTAAGACAGACATTATGCTTGCCAATATACTACCTACAAATCGAATATCTACCCATGTATTATGTAAGGGTTTGCAAAAATGATATGTTCCAAACACAAAATTAGTGTGTGAGTTTTCGATTCCAGCGTAGAAAATGTCCCCTTTTGTTATCATCTGCTGATCTCTGCTAAAGTACTCTCAAATCACTTTCTCTTTTTGATTTTTTTTTGGTTTTATTTGTTTGTTTTTCGCTGTTGTCGTTTTTTTTATATTAGTTTTTTTTTCGCCGCCCCCCCCCCCCCCCCCCCTACTTTGTAAACACTAATCGTAGCCCCATTATTTTTCTTCATTTAGTTTAATTTATATAATATTTCGAGTATCTATTTACTGCTGTCAAACGTGGTCAGAGACATTTATGTTAAAAACTCTGGTATGGTCTGGTGCGTGTGGGTGAGAATATGCGCCCCTCTTGACTGAGATGTGAATACGTTACTGGTTATAAGCAGAGTTAGTGAGTAACAGGTCACTAAGAATGGTAGTCCAGGAATGAATTATCTAACATGCGACTTGTCCTGTTTTAACTGTAGATTGATTCATTAACTTGTCTTCTCATAGATGCAGCTAGATGTAGCTGTTTATTTGTTTTTGTCGTGTTTAAAAATAAAATGCCATGACTCATATTTTTACAGAAAAAAAATTAATGCACAATATAGACTTTTAAAAAAGAAAAACATTAATGAACACAATATTTTGGTAAAGATGAAATAAATTGTGTTTAGTCAGTCTCGCTAACATTCAAACCGCTCCTCTCAGCAAAATAGTAGAATGACCGATAAGTTTCGTCAACGTTGTGACATCTGTATTATTGTGTTGATAAGATAGAATGGGTTGGGGCGGGAAGTGGAGGTGAGGAGTGGGTGTGTGTGTGGGGGGGGGGGGGGGGGGGAGATGCACAAGCCGCTCACAACTGACTTGTGACCTGTACCAATCCATTCATTCATCCAGTTTATCATCATCTCATCATGATCACTTTCCCGACAGGCAACTCCAGCCAAACACGTTCTTCTATTGGCTGACAGCGTAGACAGACCCCTCCCATAAATCCTCTAATCGTGTCAATGGCTCCTCCCACTCACGGGATCCTGGCATCTGATTTGAAAGAAAACGCTCGGCGCTTGTTGTTGTATGGTTGTAAAGTTGGTAGTCCATCGTGTCCGACAACAAACTACGTGAAAGACTGCCCGCCCTTCGGATGGTTTGTTTACATTGCGAAACCACGTGAACATGCTGCTTTGTACTATAGCGGATGAGCGGTGTAAGTTGTGTGTTTGTGTGTGTGTGTGTGTTCGCAAAAGTCTCGGTGTGTGAAACACGACAGATCTTTCCTGTCAGTTCCTCCTCTCCCTTGGCCTATCGCAAACTACTTGGATAATAATGAGATCGGTGGTGCTAATTATGTGCTTTGCAACCGGGCAAATTGGAATGTGCATACATTACATTCTGTGTTCACGGCATAAGGCTGATATATAAACACCTCTCTAGATATACCGATATAATAGAGGATATATATCAGAAATTCTTCAGTGACGCTAGTTGGACGTGAACTATTATGAACGCCTTGTTTGGATTATTGTATTGGAATAAATGATTTCTGTGTTCGATAAATTCGTGACAATTCTTTGAAAAATTTCCACGAAATACCATGCCTTCCAGATATTTTGAGTGGTGATTGATTCTATCCATCTCATCATTTTCAAATATTTATAACAATAATTAGACATTATTTTATTACAGATTGTTTATCTATTAGAATTCTTATTGTTGTGATTGATTTACGATTTGCTGCACCTGTTTCTGATCAACTAACAAAACCGAAAAAGAATCTAATATAAACCGAAATCTCTTTGTTCTTGATCATCTCAATTTGTGATTTAAATTTGATATGAAATGCAACTATTATCAACATTGTTTTAACGTTGTTTGATGGATATTGCATTATATATTCATTGTTACAAGTGAAAGCCAAATTCTATTGACATAAACGAGTTGTGTTTGGAAATTATCACTGAAAGGAAGTTTATTATAAAACCTAAAATTTGGGTATATTTTCAGTGTGTCAACCATAAACCATGTTGTGAGATACATGATTTTCACATCTCCCAACACTACGCTGAAGGTAATTTTTTTTTTAAAATAAATAAAATAGACATTCTGGCGTTAAAAAAAAAAGAAACACAAGAAAAATATAAAAGAATAAACATAATAAAAACGAATAAGATTTGTAGTTCACAGACTTCAAGATAGCGATTATAAAAGTGTCGTGTCACACACCATGACAAAAATGGACTCACTCATTGTAAAAATAATAAATCATATTGAATATAAACTCTTAAGTGCGGTTGCCCTAAATAATTTTGATTTTAAAATCTAAGCTTCATGTTATAATGGAGGAATAGTAATAATATCTCAATCCAATACAAAATATTATGTAATTTCCATTGCGATAATGAAACATTTTTAGCCCACGATTTTGCATTGGGTCATCACAGTTATTGTAAGTATATAATAATATTATTATGTTCATAGTAGCCACTGTCCTTCTTACTAATTACGTAATCATCGTGAAATCGGAGTAGACAAACTATCAGTGGTAGTTGATATTAACTAATCAACGAAAATTTACTCCATATCACATTGATTATCAGCTTACAGAAATGTTGCTCACAATTTGTTCTTCTATTTGGTATATAAATCATGTCATGTATTTTTTCTTCTTTAATTCTTTCAACGACTCACTCACAAACACACACTCCTCTCCTGCTCCGCCTCCTCCTCCTCCTCCTCCTCTCCTCCTCCTCCTCCTCCTCTTCCTCCTCCTCCTCCTCCTCCTCCTCCTCCTCCTCCTCCTCCTATTCTTCTTCTTCCTCCTTCTCCTCCTTTCACGCACACGCATACATTCACTCCCTCATGCACCAATTCACTTAATCGCCGATCAAAAGATTGATTTGGTCAATTAATGGAATAGCATAGAAAGTCATTTATTGATTCATTGAATGGCTGGTTGATTGATTGATTCATTTATTGATCGATAAATTCCCATATTCATTTATATATTTACAAATGACCGAGCTTAATCAAAACCACATTCTTTCACTTATTATTTGATGTTTTATTTGAGTTACTGAAAATGACTTACTTGCTTACAGACTTACAGATTTACGTCCACTTATTACTCCCATCTCTACTCATAATGATTAATGAATAGATGAATCAATACACAGACTCGGGGACAAATGAATTAGTCAATCTGAAAAAAAGGGGAGAAATGAATGATTGCATTATACTGTTGTCACCTTTGTTTAAATAAGCATCATATTATTACATTAGAATGAGGAAATAAAGTTAATATGATAATCGATCATTCGAAATTGAAATTAATAAAACACGAATTGCACGATGAATTAAAGACAAAAATGAAAATTTTAGAAATAAGTCTAATTGAATGAATACAACAATAAATTATACTATAAAAGACAAACAGACAAACAAAAAGAAAGAAAAACAAAGACAAACAACAACAAAAAATAATTTTAAAAAGAAAGAAAGAAAGAAAGAAAACCAATTATCTTTACCTCTTTTTTAAAACATTGATGTTATGAGAGCAGAAGTCACATCTTTCTTCCGTATTATCTGATAAATATAATATGATTTGGTAAGGCAGGATGGAAACGATTATAACGATAATAATATCATGTATGTATTTAATTATCTGTTTCATATCAATAAGGGGTGAGGGTGCTGGGGGGGGGGGGGGGGGGGCGCGATCTGCGATAAAAAGTATTACGTTTTAATTCATACCATTTCAGTCTTTGCACAAAGAGTTGTTAGTGAAAAGATGTGTAACCGATCCTCTCAGAAATGTATTAAGTCGACGTGAATCTGATGTTAATAATTGAATTTCAAGCTTAACCCATAAATTTTATATTTTAAAAATATGTCTTTATTAGAGAGAGAGAGAGAGAGAGAGAGAGAGAGAGAGAGAGAGAGAGAGAGAGAGAGAGAGAGAGAGAGAAGAGAGAGAGAGAGAAAGAAGAGAGAGAGAGAGAGAAGAGAGAGAGAGAGAGAGAGAGAGAGAGAGAGAGAGAGAGAGAGAGAGAGAGAGTTTTCTTTCTGAAAACTATTTTTTAGAAATAACAAAAAAAACAAAACAAAAACAACAACAAAAAACAAACAAAACAAATAAACTAAAAACAAAACAACCCGCCCCCCCCCCCCCCAAAAAAAAAAAAAAAAAGCAAACAACCCCCCCCCCCAAAAAAAAAAAAAAACAAAAAACAAAAAACAAAAAAAAAAACAAAAACAAAAACAAACAAAAAAACAAAGAAAAACAACAAAAAACAAACAAAAAACGAAATCAAAACACATTTTTAAGCAATTAATTCTAATTAAAATCACCTTTTTACTTTCATCTTTCTTTTTTTAAAAATATTTCTTCAAAGAGAATATAAAATATTTTCTGTTCAAATAAAATTTTTTACTAATAGATCTATTTCAAATGAGAATGGTGATATCAAGTTGAAGGCAATGAAGATACATATTATGGAATATCATAAACATCATGGCGTTGTTCTGTATTTTGACACCAACGGAGAAAGTAGGATAAGAGTGAGAGGAAGGCCTAGGACAACTTGGGGACGATTTTTGGAGGCAGAATAAGTGAAGAACTGGGGTGAAAATGGAAATTGTTGAAGTTGATTGACATATGCTCTCCGGTCTATTGAAAATTACCAGGACTCTGAAGCCGCACACACTGTGGAGGCCCTTGAGGGCTTATCTGATAAAACAGGAAAAATTGTGCTGCAGTGGATTCCAAGTCATGTAGGTATATATGGAAATGAAATTGCCGATCAACTGGCCAAAGAAGGAGCCCAAAAGGAACAACCGAAGTCGTCAATCACTTACCATCAGCAAAAGAAAATAATAAAGCTAAAAATAGACAAAGAAAGGAATGACACACACCTGGAACACAACAAGCAGGATCCAATCCATGCCATTCAGCGAAGTAGCCAAGTCACTCTATTCCACCTCCGAACAGGACACAATAGACTAAGAGGACATATGTTTACAAAGCTAGGTATTGGAACAACCCCTTATTGCCCATGTGGAACCGACAATGAAACCACTTTACATGTGCTTATGGATTGCCCATTATACAACGTGCAACGTTCGAACCACTGGGTCACCCCTACAACACTCAACACAAAGCTCTATGGTGAGGCTGAGGACCTAAAGCGGACCACAGACTTCATAGCAGATATCGGACTGCAGCCATAGATGTCCATCAGAGGAACGAAGAAGAAGAAGAAGAAGAAGATTGACATGGGCAGAGATAGATTGGAGAATCTTCGTTGTTGTTGCTCAACAGCGATGCCCACGGGTATAATGTTAGATCTGCTGCCTACTCCAAATTGGAATAATTCGTAGTTTTCAGCAGTAATAACACACTATACATTATAACAACTACCTTTAAAAATCTTCAATTTACCCTTTATACGTTAAAAGACCTCCCTACTACTACGAACATTCCGAAGTGAGAACTCTAATGATATACAGATTTTTAATTTAATAAAACTTTGAAAATGGAGTTCTGGCGCCAGAGCGAGCACATAAAGGAGTTAAAGGCGTTATTTTTTTTTTTACGTTTTAAGGACAAGTTTGTGACTTTTAAGGATAGTCTATTATTTTTTTATCCCAGAAACAATGAATTTTTTTTTCTATTTCAAGTTGGCAGGTCTGGTTAAAATAATTGTTTAAATTCCTTTAGCTACATATTATATTATTACTACCTCTGGCAATCTTTTAGTGGTAGGCATGCCTGTAATGGGCAATGAGTAGGCAGTAAATTTCACACAAAAAAATCTTCAATTCAATTTGGAGAAATGAATCATTTTAAGCGAAATTGAGGAACGTTTAATTTCATCTTCAATATTTGAGAATGTTGATGCCTGAAGCTCTAGGGAAAAAATAAAGATAAGTATTGAATCGTAAGCTTTAATATATTAGAAGAAGACATATACTGTGGACGTTACGGGTTTACCCTTTATCTACAAAACACGATGAATGAAACACTAAGGACGTATCTCATTCGTCCTTGGTGTTTCATTAATCGTGTTTTGTTGATAAAGGGGAAACCCGAAACGTACATACTATCTGTCTTCGTCTAATAAATTGAAGCTTATAATTCAATTTTTATATTTATTTAACAAAACATAACATAACATATGGTATTGGGCGAAATAGGATAAAATCTCTTGAATGCCCTTAATATTAAATTGAGTTATTTTATCTCTAATATCACATAATTTATAACACATAATTTATAACAAATTTAATTCATGACCAATCGTCCCAAAACGGTATTATGTCGGGTGAACCGAGTGTTTAAAATTTATTTTAAAATTCAATTTATAATTTAGATTAAGATCTATATTATGTCTTTACCAAGATGATTTCATTGTTTTCTAAATATTTATATATAACAAAACCTAAATTTATTCATTCTCATTTTTAAAACTTAAAAATCAATTTCCTAACCTGGTTAATTCTGACAATACGGAATTGACAGTTCCCAAATATAGATTTGGGTCAAAAAGTGACGTTTATATATATATATATATATATATATATATATATATATATATATATATATATTATATATATATATATATATATATATATATATATATATATATATATATCAAACCCGCAAATACATATGTCGAAAAAGCCTATTGACATTTCAAGTTCAGATATCATAACATTATTTTATTTTATTTATTTTTTTATTTTTTTATTTTTTTTGTTTATCTTTTTGTCTTTAAAAATTTTTTTTTGTTAAAAAAAATTTCTTTGTTTTTTTTTATCACGAGTTTAAAAATTGTGTCTTAGGGGAGAAAAAAATGAAAAAATTTGCCTTTGCAACACTAACACGAAATGGATCTTTCTATCAAATATTTTTTGAAAATAGTACTCTTCAGAGTTTTTAGGCCTATGAAGCGGAAGTTTATCCCGATGTCTATAGTGCGAAATAGACTATAGCAATTGTTTGCCACCCTTTGTATAGGATGCTATTGTAACGCAAAGTACTTTCCGCCAAATTATAATCTAATATATTCAGCTACCCAATCACTGCTATGTGGACAGCGGAGTCGGAGAAAAATTATATCTGGACTTCACCTAGGATAGATCTCGATTCCTTTCGAAATAAAAGTATGATATTATTATTATGATGTTATAGGTACTGCTTTTATAATGAATAACTGATCTAGAACAATGAATCACACATCAATGGCTTGTCAGTGGATTGAGTCCAATGTTGGTGATCCATCTGACTTCGCTTTTCCTTTTTTTTCTTTTTCTATCCTTTTGAAAAAAACAAACAAACAACAACTAGATTTAAGAGTATGCACAAACAACAACAACAACAACAACAACAACAACAACAAAAAATAACAACAAAAAACCCCCCACAAAAATAACAAAACAAAAAACAAAACAAAACAAAACGACCGAAAACAAAAACAAAACAAAGCAACAGCAACAAACAAAAAAAAAAAAAACCAAAAAAACGAGCGAAAAACCCCCAACAATATAAAAAAAGGAATAGACAAAAACAAAACAAAGCAAACAAAAAATAAAAAATAAAATAAAATAAGTAAACATAACCACAGAAGTCGGTGTATTTTAATATGTAAAAGGAATATAGCTATGATGATGATGATATTGATGATGATAATGATAATGATGATGATGATGATGATGATATTATATATTATTATTATTATTATTATTATTATTATTATTATTATTATTATTATTATTATTATTATTATTATTATTATTATAATATTTTGTTGTTATCATAATAATAATAATAATAATAATAATAATAATAATAATAATAATAATAATAATAATAATAATGAAAATAATAATAATAATAATAATAATAATAACGATAATAATAATAATAGTAACAATAATAATAATAATAATAATAATAATAATAATAATAATAATAATAATAATAATAATAATAATAATAATAAGAACAAAAACAACAACATATAATAGTAAGGATTGTTTAGATCAAAGGCCTTTAAATATCCTGTGAAAAAAAAGGTCCAGAATTGATTAATTTCCTGATATAATCATAACCATGATCATTGTTTACATCATAAATAACAAAAAAATATAATCAATTTAAAACATATTCATCAAATTTATGTTTTATCTTATAGAGATCCGTGCGATTGCTTTTTTACTTTGGAAGTATGTGATTATAAATTCGAAACTGGTCCATGTATTAACTGTACTTAAAATTTAAAAAAAACAAAAAACAAAACAAACACCCCCCCCCCCCAATAAATAAATAAAAAAAAACTCCCCAAAAAACAATTGCCTAATAATTGTAGATGAATGTGTCATAAAAATTTGTCTCTGCGGTAAATCTTAAAAGGTGTATTGTGGTCAATTTGATCAGACCTATAAACAATATTGTATAACTGAAAAGGTCATCACTCCTTTTTTTGTATTTTAGACATGGGGAAGGGGGGGGGGGGGGGGGGGCTAAATATTTTAACCCTTCCTAATTAAATGTAAAGCATATTTTCAGTGCCGTTCAACAGCTTTGTTGCCGTCTTTGGACATTTTATAGATCAATTGACTGTTGCTTGAATATCAGGGATATCATTGATGTTAGTTATAAATATTAATGACACAACAACAACAACAACAATAATAATAATAATAATAATAATAATAATAATAATAATAATAATAATAATAATAATAATAATAATAATGATAATAATAATAATAATAATAGTAATAATAAAAAAAATAAATTAAAAAAACAACGTAGACTATGAAGGAACAAAAACAACAAACACATAGCAAATACAGTTTTCAATTAGATAAATTGTCACAATTTGCCTTCATTCACTCCTCCGCTCCAAATAATGTTTGTCGCGATCATTTCCGAATGGAGTGGTCAATTATAAGCAGTAATCTTGCATGATCTAAAAACTAACTGCGGAGATACTAAACAATACAGGCAGCTCATCCCGTCTTACTTAGTAATAGATAACAAGGATTTACACCTCATGGTCAACAGCCACTTACTTTTTGTCCTTATGTCGTAACACCATCATTAGAAGTCTAGTAGGATTCACTGTAATTTGTCATACACTGGTTAATTTCTTTTTTTGTTTTAAGTATGTGTGTGTGTGTGTGTGTGTGTGTGTGTGCGTGTGTATGAGTGTGTGTATGACTGTGTGGTTTACTGCTGTTAGCTAAAGCATGAATCTTGCATAAACAAATAATAAGATAAGCTCTGATGACCCTTATGGTGATCCAGGGAATTAAATCAAGTGTTCAGTTTATACCACTCGAGTTAATTAACGATGATCAAGATGCGACCCTGTGGAGAGAAAAAAAAAAAGTTGTCATGCATTCTAGAGGTAGGATCACATCTGTCAGATCTTTAGCTGGGGGAAAATCAGTTAATGTGTTCATGTACGCACCTTTAACAATTTTAGGCGGCATCCCACCTGTCTTTTGAATCAATAATTAGATATAGAAAATGTTTATTTGTGTTTTATCATTTTTATTTTAAATCTCGTTTTGCTTTTAAGTTGTTTTATAATATTCATATTTTTAAAATGTATTTTTTGATAAGCCACCCAAGGCGTACCTTCCGCGTGTTTAATCAACATTATTCCTGTTAACGGTTAAAACGATTTTAATCTCATAGTCGTGATATTAAGAGAACATGGATTGAAACAATCGTTGCTATAAGCTTTAGTGAAAATACAATTTATATAAAATCAGTTAAAACTCGGGTATACGAAAACTAACTTTTAAAAAAAATTGTTGTTTGATTGTTTTAGTTTTTTTTGGTGTTTTTGTTTTGTTTTTTATTCTTTTTGTTTTGTTTTTCTTTCTATTGCTGAAGATAAAGTATGCAACATTTCATCATTGAAAAGATAACCAGTATCACTATAATAAATATCACCACCATAATCCAGTAAATCGTCATGAAACCAACCACAGCACATCATTAGCACGACCACCACTACAAATACTACCTCCACAACCCCATCACTATCACTACAACTATCATCGTCATCATCATCATCATCATCATCATCATCATCATCATCATCATCATCATCATCATCATCATCATCATTTTCTTCTTCTTCTTCTTCTTTTTTTTTCTTCTGTTTCTTCAATACCACCACGACCTCAATTAATTGCCATCTTCATAACGAAAAAGAAAAAGAAAAGATCCAATTACTGATGAATATTAATGAAATGTTATATCCTTTCCCCCCCATCCCTCCCTCTGAATACCCACGCTGTATTGTAAGTGACCACAACGATGACCATGTCCAAAGTGGAGGAGTGCCGGGGGGATGACCACCCTCACCAGCAACTTGTCCACACCTCCACCAACCCTATGAAGAACTCCGCCAAACCTCTCAAATCTTTCAATATCGAGGACATCCTAGGCGTCTCGTCTCCAGGCAAACCAACGAGCCAAGAAACTACTAACAGCAATAAAAACAAGCCAAAAAGCGGTAAAATCAGCAGGGCAACATCCCCTGAACATCCTGAAATCACTCAACATTCAAAAGATTTTTCCAAATATAACCATAATTCAAATGGACAATGCAACGATGAGGATCACAGTCTAGCTAATGGTAAAAGAAGAATGCACGATACGTTAAATATTTTCAACAACATCGCCAAATCCCCACGCAATGGCAAAACAGTTGAAGATTTTAGAACTGCAACTGCAGCAGCGGCAGCGGCGGCCGCAGCGGCTGCCGTCGCTTCAATGAGTCCAAATAATTTTTTTACATCGCCTTTCGGCTGTTTCCCCAAATCACTTTTTCAAGGTTTTATCCCACCTTTTAACCTCAACCACAACCACCTCACATCACCGCATCCTCACCATCCACATCAACAACACATAATTCCTCACAACGAAAACCACCACCACCACCACCATCATCATCAGCAGCAGCAGCAGCAGCAACCAAACCAACACTATCACCAACACCAAAATCAATCTCCATCAATTCTCCATACGCCTGTAAACCTAAGCTTAGGCAATAATAGTCATCAAAACAACAACAACAACAACAACAATAATAATAATAACAGTGTTAAAATCGTGCGACCCTGGGACGATACTTCGTCCTGTCACGATACAGCATTATCACCCTCCCCTTTGCCAAAAACTCCACCAGTTGCTTTAGCAAATTTACCCATTTCAAGAACGATATCAACAGCAACGATAGCCAGTGAGGATTCTTACGACGATGACGAAGAGGACGAGGAGATCAGCGTGGATGACGAAGAACCTCCAGCACCTTCTCATGGAAAGAAGGTCAAGGCCGCCAACGGCGATTCTGTGTCTCCACTTGACGCCCTAATGGCGATGACCAGTAAGACGTTTGCAGGCCTGGATAACACCGGTGGAGGAGGTAAGGAATTTTCTAAAATCTAAATGAAATTTGAGCTTTGGCAAGTAAAACGATTTAGAGCTGGTAACACCGGATATTCCTCTGACAAAACTAAACATATAAAAACATTATAATTTGATAAAAGATTTTTTATAGAATTGTAAAGGCGACAAATGTAATTCCTATGCGATGTAGGTTCGAATCCTGTCGTTATCTAACAACATACACCTCTGATTATTGTACATGGAAAAGTCCCGTGTTCTTGTTATGATTGCTTTTTCTTCTCCCAAATAGACTAAATTATCTCTATTTCACTATTATCTTCTACTTGTTTTTTTGGTTTTTTTTTGTGTGTTTTTTTTTTAACTTCAAAATTTTGTGCTGGCAAACCTGTCTGTCTCTCTATCCGTCGATATATCTGTCCATTTATCTGTTTATCTATCGACTTCCCGTCAATCTATTTTGCTATCCATTAATATTTATAAACCCATTAATCTAGTAAAACCGGATATTAATCTTAAATAATGTGCTAAAATGGCATCTTGAAGTTCCCTGATGCCAAGGTATTTAACTCTGAAATCATCCTATCAACCCCACTTAGTTATCTTCGGCCATACCAGATATATATTATATTATATAGTCTCTAACAGGAGAAATGATTTATGCCTAGCATTCGTATTTATATTCACATCTTTCATATTATCATTTAATGCTAAAGTACATTTGTTTGAGTCCATCCCATAAAGTTAAAAACCTTTCCGATATCTTGTCAGAGCGGACATACCTTATCATTAGTACTAGATGAAAGAAGATAAAGGTATGGAGGTGTTCATCTCTTTCATTGGCCATCATCAAAGGAATCGGTGACATGGGCGAGTGCACCTACCAGGGGGCAAAACATTCCTGCTTATCTTTTTTCTCCGTTCCTATTTTAAGTGGCAAGGGATAATTCAACACTTCTCTCTCTCTCTCTCTCTCTCTCTCTCTCTCTCTCTCTCTCTCTCTCTCTCTCTCTCTCTCTCTGTCTGTTCTGCTCTCTCTCTCTCTCTCTCTCTCTCTCTCTCTCTCTCTCTCTCTCTCTCTCTGTGTGTGTGTGTGTGTGTGTGCAATCAACTTGCTAATCTACTTAAGAATCCTTCACCCAACTATAATCTAAATGCTCCACCATTTCCTCCTCCTCCTCCTCCCCCACTCCTCCTCCGTCTTTTCCTCCTCCTTCCCCTCCTCATCGTCTTCCTCATCCTCCTCATCATCATTATCTTCATCATCATCTCCCATCCTCCTCCTCTTCCCTCTCCTTCTCCTTTTCTTACACCTCCTCCTTCTCTTCCTTACCTTCCTGATCTTCCTACTCCTAATCCTCCTCCACCTACATCATTATCATCGTCATCGTCGTCGTCGTCACTGTCGTCGTCATCATCATCTTCATCATAATCATTATTATTAGCATCATTTATTTGTATAGACTACATTAATCACAATTCCATTTTATGACCCTTCTGACTTCTTTGTTAAAGAACCGCCAATGGCCTGTCATCACACAAATCATTTTTATCACCATTTAATTTGTAGGCTTAACAATAAGAAACCTAACAATTATTACAGCTTCATTCTTTGCCATTTCATATTATTATTATTATTATTATTATTATTATTATTATTATTATTATTATTATTATTATTATTATTATTATTATTATTATTATTATTATTATTATAAAAGACCCGACTGCCTTTTACCTCATTAATTATAAGCATTTTGTTAGAATTTCATATTTGTGACACCTCTGTTTAACCAGTTAACTGAATAATGTCAGTTGGTGATATTGGATAATACATTGACATATTAACCATAAATTCCACCAAAGAAACTTCCAGCACGACTTGACTAACTCCACCACTACCACCACCCCCACCACCATCATTCTTATCCTCCTCCGCTTCTTCCTCCTCCTCATCATCATCATGTTGATGATGATGATGATGATACATGATGGGGCAGCGTGGCTCAGCGGTATGGTCTTTGCTTCGTACCCGAAAGGTATCGAGTTTGAACACCGGCCGCTGCGTTGTGTGGCCTTGAGCAAGTCACCTCCCCCTAGCTCAATTTGCGGCGATGCACTGCGGCTGACGCATGGGTTATTCCAGTCTTCCCTTGGAATAGACCGTAGAGACAAATTTCCCCTGCCTATGGGATGAATAAAGTGAATTTTATTTTTATTTTTATCTATTTATTTGTTGATGATGATAATGATGATAATGATGATGACGATGATGATGATGATAATGATGATGATGATGATGATGGTGATGATGATGATGATGATGATGATGATGCATCATCACCATCATCATCATCATCATCATCATCATCATCATCATCATCATCATCCTTGTGTCATCCATACGGACTATTAGTCACAATGTATTGCGTACATTACAGACTCACAAATCCCAACATGCAGGCATAAAAACTCCTTTCCAATCTTCTTCTTTTGTCACACACGATCCTCTGTCCAGCCACACCGAGGACTTGACAATAGTGTCCATCACGTCAATCAATCCACGCAACCAGCAACCCAGCAGTCAATCATCATCACCTACAGCTTTTTGACCCACACACCAGGGATTCGCAGGTTGCATCTCAGCGGTCATCGCACTTAAAGATTTAAAAAAAAAAAAAAAAAGAGAGAGAGAGAGAGAGAGAGAGAGAGAGAGAGGAGAGAGAGAGAGAGAGAGAGAGAGGAGAGAGAGAGAGAGAGGTTTACGAAAAAAAAAAAAAAAGAAAAGAAAAAGAATAATGCAGATAACAAAGAAATCAAAATAAGTGAGAGGGATAACTACTGAAGTGAGATTTGCTGACACCGTTGCCAGGGAAGGCAATAAATCACGGACACGGTAGATTTCCAAAATCGTTTCTAATAACATTATTATTAGTATTGGTATTAGTATTATTGTTGTGGTGGTTGTTAACGCTGTGCGTGGTGCTTGTCCAGTCTAAAAGATTGTTTATTAGCTGATCCAGGGTCGCTCAGGTGCGTGGTGCGATGTGAATAAGGACACTGTTGCCACGTACAATCACAAAACATCTTTTTTATCAACTTTGGGCTGAAAACTTTTACTTCAGCCTATTTCATATTGACAGATTTAATGATACGAAACTTATTTTAAAAGTTTTAAAAATGTCAGATTTACAACAAATTTGAAAAGTTGGGGGGGGGGGGGGGGGGGGGGGGGGGGGGGGGATCAATTTACTCTATCCGTATAAAATTTTGTGGCAGAAATGTAAAAAAAAAAAAAATAATAAAAAAATAGAAGAAGAAAAAAGAAAAAGTGTGTTGTCACTTTGTAGGTAAATTAATAATAAAGATCTGAACAAGTGTGAAAGAAAGGTACCAGACAAAGCAAGAAAGAAAAATGAAAAAAAAAAAAAAAAAAAAATACAATCCCCCAAAAAATCAGTCTACCTCGACTGGGGATCGAACCTCAGACCTTCTGATTACTGGTCAGACGTGCTACCATTAATTGATTCACCGATAATTGAGTTGCAATAGACAGGTGTCTCGTCCAAAGGAAGGTATGCAAGTTTATTGTCTAGTCCAAGCGATGGGCAGAGACATGAATAATTCTAATAGGTCGTTAATGTGATGGGGTTTGCTCGTAATGCTTCTTCCATTGAAAAAAAAAAAAGTAATGCATTTTATAAAATTAATAAACAATTCTTCCATTTCTTTCGCCATTCAGTGTGATTTATTTCGATTAAAAATACCAGCGAGATACAATGTGACTCCCCCCCCCCCCCCCCCCCCCCCCCCCCCCCCCCCCCCCGCCGCATAAAAGACAAGGATGGGCTAATTGGTAGGGGTTCATTATTACAGTGATAGTGATGTCAGTAATGCGGTCTTTATATGTAAATCAATCTATCGGCCCAATTCTGAATTGCATAACAGATCTAACCACAGCGAGCTACATCTCTCATTCAGTATTCATTGTCCGTATATTCCTGCTTGCCCTCTCCAACATTGGTATATTTATATGAAAGTTCAGCCTTGAAAAGGGTAGAGCACGTAACCGCAACACCTTCTTCCCTCATAAATCACCAGCCGCCCCTGCCGCTTTGATCATCGCATTATGTTAATTAGATGTCTACACCCTGTTCAAGTTCATCCATCACAGTAGGCCAGTGTGATTGCGAACCTGACTCAAACCCTCACTACACAAATAACTAACCCACCCGTCCAATCAAACAAACCACCTCCGCTCGTGCGGCGGGCAGCAAAGCAGGACGATTCGACTCTGCCCGAAGGCAGAAGGATTTGGCAATTCACTGACCAGTTAATTGGTGACGTAACTAAGATTACTGCGATCGTTTGTTTTTTACTGGCCATGGGCTTGTATAGGGGGAACAAACTATTATTGACACCGATCCTTTTTTGTTTTGTTTTTGTTTTTCATTTTCATCTTTATCAAACTCGTTCACCATCTCTATCAGTCACCGATCAGCTCGCACCGCCCGCGCCGCCCCTGATTTCCCCAATAATAAATTATTGCTTAATCTTTTTGTCAAGATTAGCCGTGCGGAAAAGCCGCCAAAGAAAATATAGTTGTATTTGATTGGTTGCTGAAAGATGACAATTAGTGTAAATAGGTATAAATCAATTATGTTTGATCTGTACTTGAAGTTTAGAGAGGTTAATGATCTGAACATTGACTTTTTATTTTATCAATGCTATAACTCATCAGTGCATCTTATGTTACCTCAATAACTCTATCTGGTATCAATAAAAACTTACCTGGCTGTAGTGATGGATGTTGTAAGAGTACGTATATGTACAGAAAGAAAGCACAGCATGCGACTTGTAGTGCACGAAATGAAAATATGGTTCCATAATATAGCATGCTGGTGGAATAAATAAAACATTGCAAAGCGCACTAAGCTATATGTACGCTATATAATTGTTCATACTTATTTTTTTTATCTTATCTGTAATTTTTAAAGTAATATAATGAATCTAAATGATAAATTAATAAATAAAAATAAACAAATAAATAAATGAATAATGAGGGAAGAAAGAACAGAAAGATTTCATAAAAGCTTCATGGATTCGCTCCCAACTAGTGTCTTCATATTATGCTACTTCCAAACCATCTAGCAACCATCCCCCCCCCCCCTTCCCACCCCCATCCCCCCCCCCCCCCCCCCCCCCCCATTCTGAAAGAAGTAAAATATTCCCAATGCCCCATATTGGAGCCCGTCAGCCCGTCCGTCACGCCTAGTTTCCCCAAACGAGCCGAGTAATGAAAACAACAGCATCGAGTTGGACTCCTCCGGGAATCATTTCCCCGCGACGCCTCTGGATTGGTATCATGATATGCATCATAATACATCATCATATCACTCCACTCTCTGCTTGGGTGTAATACAAATATATATATAATATATAAACAAGTAAATCACGTCAAGGTAAGAGTGATTGAAAGTAAATAGTGCAGTGTCAAAAATCTCGAATATTATGTTAAATATTGATTTGCCTAATAAAATGTCATGGTTTATATAGATAGTTCAAAGATGACGTCACTCGGGTCTTTGTTATTGTTTTTTGCCATCCGCGTTTATGAGTAATGCTCACCACTTAACTGTATTAACCTGACTATAAACGTTCATGGATACACACAGTTTTGTGTGTTGGTCCGTTATACTTCCGGATGGCAATGTTATGAGCTTCTTAGCCAAGCGCATACTATCTATAGTTTGAAGGGACACATTTTGTACATATTTGTGGTAAATATCATAAATAATTCACAGTAAAAAATAGGACTGGTGCCGCATCTCAGTTACCAAGGATTGCTAAAAATGTAGTGATAATATTTAATAAACACAAAATAACGATGCCGAAGGTCAGGATTGATAATTTGTTTTGGACGTAAAACGATAGCTATAAGGACTAGGTGCTCGCTCGAGGAAAAAAAAAATATATATAGATTGAAGATAAAACCATAACCCCAGATCGACATGTTGCTATAAAATAGCTTTTCATATTAAATAAGCTGCTTCCATAAATTTCTTAGAAGGTTGCACCATGTGACGATGATATATTGAGTTAGAAGAGAAGAAACAATAACAACAAAAGAAAGATAAAGATAAACCTATTAAACCTACGCATCCACCAGTCTACATTTCAAGCTGATACATATCTACTTAAAATACGTTGATTTATTGTTTTTTAAAAAATGTCGTAGATGAATTGTCATAACTACGAAGCCATCATTATGTAATTCGTTCAAAAGGCGTCCTTATTCAGAGACTGGCAGTGCAGCAGTAAATTTAAATGTGCCTGATCTTGAAATTACTCGCTGGGTGCGAGAATGTGGGAGACTCTTTGGTTCCCCCAATGACTGTCCACGGTAGCTTATGTTCTACATATTTTTGCTTGCATGTCTGGCTTTAAAGATGTCTAAACTTGTCAACCTTTTTTCTGAAATCGTACACACTTTTAACTTTAACTTAAGAGCGTGTACGCCCCAGTCCTCACAATATACTAAAATTGCATAGATCTTAATGGCGAAAAAAATACATCGTGGGGTATCAAATAAATATTATGGTGGCGTTTTTATGCACCTCCATTGGTGTACAAAAACGCACCGTTTTTATGCATCCCCGTTGGCGGTGATGGTAAATTAATGAAAATGTTGCTGCATACGTCCATGAGGTTTAAATAGTTTTAGATTGCAGCTCAGCACACTGCTTAGTGATTACCGATGTACGTTTATACAATGATAAAGCGCTTTGAACACATTTTAGTGGATATTGCGCTATATAAAAGCTCAAAATTTTTAAAAGCTCAAAATGATAATAAATGAAAGAATAAAAACAATAATTTAAAAAATCAAAAGTAAAAAGAAACATGACACATAAATACTGATCTCAAATAAATAAATAATTTTAGAAAATTAAAATCGAAGTTTTTTAAAAACATGATAAAAAGTTTTTGACAAAAAAAAAAAAAAAAAAAAAAAAAAAAAAAAAAAAAAAAAAAAAAAAAAAAAAAGAAAGAAAAAAAACCCAAACACAAATGATGTCTTTCTCAATAAAGTAAACTTTAAAAAAAATATATCTACAATGGGAATCGAACCCAGTACTTTCAAGGTTAGAGTCTGACAGCTTGTCCACTGGGCTTCGGAGCCACCTGACTGTTCATCAGATTCAGGTCTTTCTGAAACATTATTTTTCCTTCAATGAAACTTCTATTTTCTGGTTTTATATTTCGATTTTTTAAATTATTATTATTTTTATATAAATTTATTAACAAAAACATCCTACAGATGTCACAATATAACTTTCGCCGTGTCCAAATACAGAAACACAATTTCGCTGATGAAATTGGGTTGAATGCGCATGCGTGACGGAGGTGTATAAAAACGGTCCGTTAAGATACACCGTCAACGGAGGTGCATAAAAACACTACGAAATATTATATCAATGTCCTCTAATGGTGTATTCATTACATAATATTATGAAGTTGCTTTTGTAGAGTGACTATACTGTTTTATGCCAGTATGTTGTACATCTCCAGTACACCCTATCAAAGCGGTACACCCTTGAAAAAAATTTGGTACGCTCTGGGGTGTACAATACATCCGATTGAAAAGCATTACTGCTCTAATGCGACCCGAGAGCTATCATCATCGAATAGCCTCGTTGTCCTCAGTGAACTCTATGGATTGGATTATCGATTCGAGTGAAAATAATGAGAAATGGGTTACTTTGACATATTGGAGATCGATTCAGACATAATACAATTGACAAACCGAGTGTTATTGATAGGTTTTCGTGGAGTGATATTCAGTTCTTTCACGAGTATTGCAACCATCAGTTTAGC
>NC_088361.1:51661459-51668959 GCF_034508935.2 Berghia stephanieae
GAGAAATTAAACCCATCTTGTTCAAACATTATGTCTCTCACAGCTTCTAATTTCAAACATAAAAATCGGATATTATACGAGAAACTGATGTCAAATTATCTGTCTAACTTAAACGGAGTATGTTCTGTCAATAACTTAAGCTTGGAAGGAAAACGCGAAAAAGGAAATGTTTCAAATTATTTTAAAAGCTCTAACGAGTTTGAAAGTTTATTTGTCAAAGTAGTTTTGGAGGTCAAAATAATAAAATAAAATGCTTTTTCACATGTTGCTCTTTAGAATGAAATAAGGGGAATTGCTTCATAGAGCGAAAATGAACATAACATGTATATACATCTTTCGTTTAAATGAAATAAAATTGAAAAAAAATCTAGATATGTTCAAAATTGAAACGATATTTTCGTCATTGCCTGTTGCCTGTTCTATCTTTTTGAGATAATAACATGGGAACGGAATTTCATTTTTAATCATTTCCAATGCATGCTGTATTTGATTGCCTTTCCAGTTTGTTAATACTGAAGCCGTTTCAAAAATCATTAAAGAAATGTTGAATTACATTTCATGCATGAGAAAAAAACTGTTGCAAATTGACTTTCTTACAAAAAGGACAAATGTGTCACACTGAAACGACGAATATTAACTTGAATGTGAAAGAAAAGACAAGAAAAATAAAGTAATAAATGAAATAGATAAAAGAACAGAAAAGGATAATAAAACGGGCGTTCTTATTCTAGAAAAAAAAAAAGAAAGAAAAGAGGGTTGGGGGGGGGGGGGGGGGGGGGGGGGGGGAAGGGAAGGGCGTTTTCCGTCAGAAGAAAACTGTAACACTTTAGATTGACGCATGTCTACGTAGCACTGTTTAATAAATTGAGCTGCTAAAAGTTCTGATTGTACATATATTTATTAAACTGGCTTTCTGGCAATTGTGCCACAGTTTAACGGTAAATGTATAAACAAACAAAAACAAAGAAAAAAAAAAAAATAAATAAATAAAATAAAATAAAATAAAATATAAACAACAAACAAACAAACAAAACAAAACAAAAAAAAAAACAAACCTTTAAAAGGGAATAAGAAAGAATAGAAGAAAAAAAAAAAAAGAAAGAAAAGAAACAAGAAAAATACGATTATACAAACAGGCGACGTTATTAGATATGTATTATCCTTGTCACAGCTGTCGTTCCACGCTTTTAACTGAAATTTATTACACAGCATAACTCTATCATATTGTTATCAAATTGATTATTCCGTGAAACATAAAGATGTTATCAATCCCGCTTCACGCCTACAACCTCATTGATTGCCGGTAATGATTTAATTTGATTGATTAGACTGCGCAACATACAAACCATTAACTTCATTAATCTACAAAATTGTTTCAACAATACATAAGGGATTATTTCAAACATCAGACAGCCCCTCGACCATAGAATTTTAACGCGCTTCATCCATCTTGATCTCATACACAATCGGGTCAGTTTTAATTATCTTCAAAAAATTGTTTTCGGCTTCTAGCAACCATAAATAGAAGACATAGATTTAAATTTATGTATATCTATATCGTAGCATTCGGGTAATGCATTTTATAACTTCCAGTAAAGGCATGTCCGTTTATACTTTAATATTCAAGTAATGTGGTTAATCAATTAAAATGTTGATAACATTTTGATAATGTTTAAAACATTGTTATGCCGTGATGTAATTATGTCTTTCAAACGGCTGTTTTATTCGAAAATGGTGTTGGTTAAAGCCCCTGACGGATGAATGCTATGTCAGATCCACACATCAGCTGTTGGAAAGTCTTGTTTACGCTGACAATGCACACGAGAACGATTTTTACATTT
Organism: Berghia stephanieae; assembly: GCF_034508935.2. Classification (NCBI taxonomy): domain Eukaryota; kingdom Metazoa; phylum Mollusca; class Gastropoda; order Nudibranchia; family Aeolidiidae; genus Berghia; species Berghia stephanieae. The sequence goes on from NC_088361.1 coordinate 51,663,301, forward strand.
ACACCAACCGAAACCAGCTCGGAGTGAGTCGTTTTCCAGACTAAAAAATGTTCATGTAATGCTTTTGAACTCCGAATGGGGAGATAACTCATCATCCGAGATCACAGTCGTAAAGAAAACGGCTGTTCCCCACAGCATGTGTGTGCGTGGAATTATTATATCTAAATAATGGCTCTTGTAACATCGCCAGTGAGCAATGGTAGGGAGAAAATGCTATCCTGCAGAGTTAAGTGAAAATAAACGGATGATGAAAACAGACTTATTATGGAGTAGGACAATGGGTGGGAGAAAGCTAAATATCTGTGGAGAACGTTAACGACAGTATCTGTAAGTTGTTAAAGACGGGGTAAGGGGAACATCATCTATCAAAGACACGTTTATGAGTTCTCAATTAGTAAAGAGGAAACAGTTGAACGAGCCGCTGCAAACGTCTTGAGGAACAAGATTGAAAGTGGTAGTGCCGTACTGAACGAGAGTTGAACGAGATCTGGTTAAGAAGGATATCTTTACAGATAATAGTAAAAATTATGTATGAAGTGAGGAAAAAGAGATGAAAAACGAAAAGATCATAAATCTCCCGTTCATCGGTTTTCCACTCATTTAGTTGATGGCTGTCTTAGTTTGAAGGCGATAAAAGAGATTTGGGATGGGGAAAAGATGAGAAGGAGTAATGATGTTTTCGAATACTGTAACAAGATTATTTGAAAATGGTAACAAGATTCTAGAGGTCTGGAATTGCGATGAAGAAAATGATAAAGTATGCCGAGATAGCGTAACGATTTGCGCTGTGAAAAGTGGGAACAATCTGTTTGAATTATGAAAATAATCTCTTTCATGTTGGGTTTGGGCGAAGTGGTCTCTTGAATGAACTCTCCTCACTGAGACAAGTTGACAAAGTTGAGTTACGTGGACGTTGATTTGATTAAAATGAGAATTTTGTATGTTTAGACAAGGCGGACGGAGGTGGAGCGTGTGAGTAGATAATGGAGAGAGAGAGAGAGAGAGAGAGAGAGAGAGAGAGAGAGAGAGAGAGAGAGAGAGAGAGAGAGAGGGGGGGGGGTCTGTATGTACATGACTGCAGGAATTAATTAAAATGTATTTATAAACGGACAAGAGGCGATATGCACATTATTGTAAGGATGAGAAATTTACAATCAAGAGATACACAAAGCTCCCAGTATCAGATATTCATTCACATTTGTGTCGAAAGGAGGCAATTTTAAAATGTGCTTCTAAAAACGTATCTACATAGAAGCGAGAAAAAAATAAATCGCTTTTCCCCATACTCATTCGATGACTAGGAACGCTCATTTTCGCTTCCCAACCGGGGCGTTGCAACTGGAACTTAATCGTCGACGTTTAATCGCCAGGTCCCAGGTTTGAGTTTTTGCCAAGATGAGGGCCATTCAAATCGATCGGTAATTTGAAAGACGAGTTTTCTGGCCAAATTTTAAATACGTTCCTTTCCAGAGTACGACAGTTAACTGGTTAATTACCGCCATCGTATTTTTATCACCCTGTATGCTCCGTAATGGATCAATTAACCCTGATTAGCCTATGATGCTGGTATTTGATGAAATCATTACTCAATAAACTGAATCCACAAGTGATATAAACATATTATATCAGCACTTTAATAGAAGTCATTCATTTAGTTATATTATCGTTTCTTCAATACAGCGTGACCGAATTAAACTATACGGTTAATGCACTATCGACTACTGGGGATTAGTAGACTTTCAGTTTAAAGCTATTTAGCAGGAGCTCATCCCGAATTTTGTAACGTGAATCTGCGACGTCGACAGAAGGGTAGATTCGAACAATAATTGTTTTTGTCTGAGTTTTGTACTTCACCATCTAAGTTAGCCAAGAAGAAATTTGGGCTATTCCTCAACGGATTTCTTTGACGTCATGGTTTCGTTAAAATGATTAAAAATACTTAAGGGGTTTAGATCGACGTGTACTCATTTACAAGTCTGATAACCAAATTCCTATGGCATGGACTCTTTGTTGTAAATGAAAAGAAATGCTCTTAAACCAGCGCAAAACATTCTCCATTATAACAATGTTAAATCAAGCCCTTAATGTGTTCGCCTATCAGACCTGCTAAATAGTGTGGCTATGTTGAGATGAATTGATTAAGTGCGTTTTATATTAAAGCGAAAAATTTGAGTTAGTAAATTTCTTACCTTTGCTACTTAAAGAAATTAAAAAAAAAAAACTCTTTTCAAATGTTATAAATGAATTTCCCTGGCAAGGTATACAATACCAATTTTTCTTTTCTGATAGTTAAGTCTGTCTAAAACAAAATAACACCGTAGTAAAAGCAACCACTCGTTAGCCCAGATAATCTACAACTTCTCGTTCTCTCTTGTTTAATTTGTCTATGTCAACACAGACTCCCAATCCGGCACGTCAAGCCATCCCAGCCGTATTATTTATTCATTACCTACAGTCTTTAGCAAATTATCGACCTATCACTCTCTAGTCTCTAGCACTCCGTGTGCCAAGTCCGGACGTGTGCTTCTGTCAGTCCCCTTGTCTGACTTAACATTGGAATTCTATCGGTGACGTTTACTCTTATCTCCTCATCCAATCTTTTCCCTTTCTCTTTATCCATCGCCCCGTATCATTACGATTAACTATTTTTTTCAGAGTAATTTTGTAAGTTTGGCATCATGGCAGCTCTTCAAAGTTTTGCGTCGAATAGATGCCCAACCCTTAAAAAAAGTATTAATAGAATAGAATTAAATATTCCCTGTATTCATCCTCGACAGACTGAAATAAACCAAGCGCCAGCCGAAATGCAGCGCCGCACAAAGAGAAAAGGTGAGATGACTTGTTCAAGGCCACACAGCGGGGGCGGGGGGGGGGGGGGGGGGGGGGGGAGGGGGGTTTCGAAATGGGTTCTTATGGGTACGAAGAAAAGGCCATATCACTATGCTACCGCTGCCCCCAACTAATTAAGAAAGTGAAAAAAAAGCTTAAAATAAAAATTCCTTAACCCTATTTATTTTTTATGACTAGACTGAATTTCTTTCCACTTATATATATATTTTTTTTCATCTGTTTTCCTTCCTAATCTAGTTATAGCAACACAAACCTAACCGTTTTCAGCCAGAGAGCAGTAACAGCAAATGCAATAAGCTCCATTGTATTGTTTCTTGAGTGAAAACAGTAAAATCTCTGTCCATTTAAAGTCAAATCAAACCCCGCTTATATTTGGAAAAGATTGCTTAGAATGTAGCGGAGATTTGACATAAAGATGTTGCTGTAAACGGTTAAATTTATATATGTATTAACGGTATCGTTCTTATGTGAGTGTCTACACTTCCCGCCAGATCTAATGGTGATGGATTCAGATAATATATATTTTTCGATAGTGAGATTATACATGAGATTGAAGCGAGGAGTTTTAGACATATCATTAATTTCTTCAGCCGTAGCCCCTTGTTTACGATGGAAAACCTGCCCTCTACGATATCTTACAGCTACTCAACCGCTACCAACGTCCCATTCAAAGTGACGAGGAGTACGTGTGTAATCGCAAGCCATAAACCACGACTAATTAGAGGTACCCTTACGACCCTGGTCTATCAACCCCCTACGATAATCCCTATCGTCGATGAGGTCCATGAGATAACTCGGGATTGAATTGATGTCCCATGCCTTTGGGTCCATCTAAAACTGTATATTAGTCTACACAGTAGTAGCACAAAGTCCATGGGTTAATCTGAAAACGTTTCCTGTGCATTGACAAAAAACATTTTTTTAAAAATTTGGCAAGAAAAGTTTTACTTTTATCGATATATCAAAATGACACCCAAAACTTGTAGGGAATATTTTATACCTCATGCTGCTTTGAAGTCTCGGGTTAATGACTTTTTAACAAGTTCGGGTCATCTTGATATAATCAAAACAACATTATAAAGTTAATCTTTTCTGACAAAATTAAACGTTGTTTTTGTCAGAGTACAGCAGAGTAAATATTCATTTTGTTAAAAGTTTTTGTCATCATCATCATCATCATCATCATCATCATCATCATCATCATCATCATCATCATCATCATCATCATCATCATCATCATCATCATTATCATTATCATCATCATCATCATCATCATCATCATCATCATCATCATCATCACCATCACCACCACCACCACCATCATCATCAACATCCATCACCATAAAATTGGATCATAACGATTGGAATAATTTTTGTTTTCGTGTAACAGTTGGAATTTCAACAATAATATCTTGACACAATTATTCTTTAAAAGAAAAAATACACTGTAAAAAAGAAAACAACGCGAAAAACGTTTTATCTAAAATTCATTAAATAAATAACTAATGCGTAAATAGATAAATAAATAAATAAATAATCAGCAAATACACTGGATCTATGATCGTCTGCAGATGGACACCTAGAGACGTGAGTTCGCCATTTAAGCGCCTAATTAGAGATTGACTTGATGCTCCATTGTAAACAACGGCAAAGTGCACTAAGTGCACCCACCATAATATTACTCACTAAATCGTCCATGGCACTAGGTAATTAATGGGAAATGGAATTAATAGTAGTAGATATTATTAGTTCTACCTTTGAAGATGTTCTGATAGATAGATATGTTCTACGGCTCCGATACTGCGAATAACAGAACATGCAATTTCGGATAAGGTGTGTACCTTCGATGTCAGATATTTTATCCAGATAAAGAAGAGAGATGGCATAATCAAAAACAATCTTTAAAAAACGCGAGCATTTATATAGTGCAATATCCACTAAACCTGCTCAAAGCGCTTTACAAGGGGTCCCTAGCCAACAGCACACTTAACATGTAGGACAAGACATGACGCCTGGTAGGCAAGATTATAATTTTTCCCGACAGAGACATGGCTGTTAACGACCAGGTACACATTTCACACATGAGTACGGCGAGAGAATGTGAGAGCGTGACTAGCACCCGGGACCTTCCGATCCAAAGAGAGCCATACCACAAGACCACATAGCCGTACAATAAGCAATATACAATAAGTCGCAAAATATGAATAAATAAATGAATAATTTATAAATGAATAAATGAGTCAATCAGTATATAAACAATAATTATAGAACAATATATATATATATATATATATATATATATATATATATATATATATATATATATATATATATATATATATATATATATATATACGAATAACTTAGTAGATAAATAAATGAAAAAAGAAATGCATAAATAATAATTTATTACAATCCAAAAATATAAATTAAAAGATTGAATAAATAAATACATAAATATCAAAGAGTATTTGAGTAAGAAGCAATGTTAGAAATTTTTTTGTAATGATGTAAGATAAACAAATTGATGAGTATAAAAAATAAAAGAAAGAAGAAATAAATGAATGACAAATTATATAACGATTAATGAAACAATAAATGAGGAAGTCAATCTAACGTCTTATCTAACGTCTATACTTGTATCATAGTAAACTTTAATCTAATAATCAAATATCCTCCGTTGTCAAGCGGTTATCAACTACACTGCTTTATTTTTAAATAAATCTTCTTTGTCTCTCCTCTTCTCTAAATCTATAGCATTATTAACCAGTAAACTCACGTACTCTGAAAAGACACGTTTTTAAAATTT
>NC_088361.1:51673959-51726459 GCF_034508935.2 Berghia stephanieae
AGCAGTATGTTATAGTACGTTATAAGGACTGATAGCTTCGAAGGCATTGAGAAAAATAGCCAAGCTATTTTACGACGTATCAACATTCAAATCTCATCATTATTGTATGTTCTGTTTTCACACTTTCGGTACCCACTTAGCCTTTTGTACACTTCCCAATTAAAATGGTCACCAAACATAAAATAAGCTTCTCTTTTTATAATATTTTTAAAAAGGTCCGTTTATTCGTAGTGTGAGAAACTCCTGCTCTGTCATAAAATTACAAAGTGCTTTTTTTTTTTTCAGGGGAGAGAATTTGTAGATTATGATGATCCAAACTTATTAAGTCATCCAATTCTTTCCTCTAGACGCCAGAATTCCCACATTAAAATGTATTCTCATTTTATATGGAATATATATATATATATATATATATATATATATATATATATATATATATATATATATATATATATACATATATAATATTTGCAAAATAAACAAAGTTGTTTTGTCACTGAGCGATCTTCTCTTTTTCCGATCCAAATTAAAATCCAAACTGCTGGCGTGACTCCCAAGATCGCTGAGAAATTTTTAGGTGCTGTGGACTTGTAAATCATTTGGCCACCATTTTGGCTCCATTCCGTCCCATAAGAATTTCAATCTAAATAACATTTTAGATTTTATCAAACTACTTTTTCAATAAAATCATACTTAGCACTATAAAGACAAGCGGTACACTAAATCCAAGATTGCAATCAATACATAAATTGATTTACTATTTGGACACCAATTAATTTCTGTTCAGAAGCACATGATGTTAAAATATTATTCTCAATGTAAAATGCTAAATGCTCTGTTGGACGTTCGTTAGGACCAATTTCTATCCACATAATTTAACAACATAAAAGAAGAATAGAAATGGGACATGGACAATGCACGAAGCACAGATCTTGACTTTGTCATAATATTCTCCTTCTAATATTCTCCGTCTGACTGAGTTAAAATGACATTGTTCGATCCCCTCTTAATGAGTAATATTAACAATATGGAAAAAAAAATATTTGAAAGTAAATATACTCTCTCTCTTTCATACACACAAAACACATACACACACACACACACACACACACACACACACACACACACACACACACACACACAGGGTACAAGGTCAAAAAAAAAGAAAGGAAAAGAAAAGAAACAAAAGAAACAAACAAAGAAGCTACGAGAACTTTTTCTTCTTCATCGTTTATGGCAGCAGCTTCTTATGGTTCACACTATTATGTTATGACGATCGACCCAATCAGCAAAGTCCGGTCCGCATTCGTGCACCGTCGCGAACCCGCCCGGTAGCATCGTCACAACACACCTTTCGACTAGATGCTCTGCCGTTTCGGGTTCTTGCCCACAGCGTGGACATAAAGGACAGGAAGTTAGACCCCACTGATGTAACGCACCGGCCGTTAGGCAGCTCCTCGACCGAAGCCGATTCGCAGCTACCCAGTGTCTCCTCTTACTGGTATCAAAGCCTGGCAACTTCTCACCAAGCTTAGAGGAGTGTAGGTCCCCGCCCCCACGAGGGATTGAATTCGTCCAAACCGACTTCCATCTCGTATGTGCAGCTCTGTCCGTAGTCAGGGATTCTGCGTACAAGGGTTGCCGGGACTTATTTCGGCTCGAAACGGGGGCACCGTTCATTATGCGCATGAGAGGGGTATCCCATTCCCTCTCTCTTTGATCTTATTCAGCCAGTTTCCCGTAATGGTCTCCCTCCGGACATCGGGGGGCTGGATCGCTGCCATCACCGGGCCCCATTCTCTAGGGGTTGTTGCTAGCGTTCCCGACACTATGTGCATCGACTTGCGAAGTTTTACATCCACCTTCTCAACGTTTCTGCTTCTACCCCACACTGGAGCGCAATACTCCGCGGTGGAATAGCATAGTGCCAGGGCGGATGTTCTCAGGAGCGCTTGGCTAGCGCCCCAAGTCGATCCCGCCAGCTTCCTCAGAAGACTATTCCGCTTCTTATCTTCCGGGCAATCCCTTCGAGATGAACCCGATAGGTAAGGCTGCGATCCAGCGTCACCCCTAGGTATTTTGGACGCGGCTCATATGGGAGTGGCTGGTCCCCGACTAGGACATTCAGTTTACGGGTGTGCCAACCACTGCATAAGTGAAATGCAGTGGCCACGGTTTTTGAAGTGTTCATCTTCAGGTACCACTTGTCAAAGTAGGATTTGAGTCTGGTGACGTCCTCGCTGAGTACGCTCTCGAGACGGGTCCACACTTTACTCTGAGTAACGAGTGCCCAGTCGTCTGCGTATCCCAGCCTCAGGGAGGAAGTGTTCGGCATATCGCTAATGTAAACGTTAAACAACATTGGCGCAAGTACCGACCCCTGAGGGACCCCATTCTTCAATTTCCTAACTTTGCTCGTGGCGTCTCCCAGCGCGACGTGGAATTGCCTTTCCCCTAAGATCGAAGAGAACAACTTCAAGGTCTTTTTGCACCTTATGATTTTTGCAAGTTTGAGCATTAACCCATCGCACCAGACCGTATCGTACGCCGCTGATAGGTCTATAAACACAGCACCTGTTTGCTGTTTTCTCTCGAACCCGTGCTCAATATGCTCTGTAAGGGCAATGACCTGCTCCGTGGTGCACCTCCCTTCCCTGAAGCCTGCCTGCTCAGGTGGCAGGGCAGCGTCTAGGACCGGCCCCCATCGGTTTAATAGAACACGCTCCAACAGTTTGTAAAGACAGCTCAGCAGCGATATGGGTCTGTAACTGTCTGCCTCCTTCGCCGGCTTCCCTGGCTTCAGGATGGCAACTATCTTCGCATGCTTCCACACTTGTGGAAGCTTTCCGTTTGCAAGGATGTCAGACATTGCCTCTGCTAGCCAGGCCCGTGCCCTGGGGCCCAGATGCGTCACCATATCGGGATATACACCATCTATCCCAGCTGCTTTGCCGTTCTTCACTTCGCTAATGGCTGCACCCACTTCTCGGGGACTGAACGGGGCCGTCCAGTCCGACTCCTCCGCAGGTAGCGAGTCCAAAATCGTACGGTACGCCTTGCGGACACCGCGCTCAAAAGCCTGATTAGGGACCCGCTTGCTACGGTTCTTAATATTCTTGGCAATTGTGTCTGCCTCGCATTCCGGTGCAGCCTTCGCGAAATTCCGATCTGGGTCCAATTTCTTTATCAAACGCCAAGCGTGGCGGCTGGAGTGTGTAAAGTCGAGACTTTCCACGGTCTCCTGCCACCGTTGCTTCCTTCCCTCTGCCAGAGACTGGAGTAGTCTATCGGCTGTGTCCTGGGACTGGGTCTGCTGGTACTCTCGGTACAGCTCTTCCGACTCTGCTGTCCAGCAAGGGGTGTAGAATTTCCGTTTGCCCCGTGGAATAGAGCGTTGAGCGCTCTTAACCAGTAGCCTACTAAATCTGGTTATATTCTTGGACTTGGGAGGAATGGCAGGGCAGACCTGCTCGATATAGGAACTGAATTCCTCCCAGTCAGCCTTCCTGAAATTCCATCTGCAAAGTGGGAGAGACTGCACCCTCGGTATTGTCACCCCAGCTGTGACAAGAACCGGCCTGTGCTGGCTATGCGGGAAGTCCCCGAGGACTGTCCGCTTCACCTGCAACGGTTCACCGTTCGCGCCTTTCGTTACGAGGGTGAGGTCTGGAGTATACTCCTTCTTATGGCGGGTACCCCGGAAGGTACCCTTGGCTGTAGGATCGTACACTAGGTGTAGATCATTACAGTCCATCCATGAGCGGAGTTGTCTTCCTGCCTCGTTGCAGTCTCGGTAGCCCCATTCGTGATGGTGGCTATTAAAGTCTCCCAGACAGATGGAAGGATGGCTGACCACCGGTACCGGTGGTGTAGTCCAAGTCGCTCTAGGTGGTTTGTAAATATTATGCAAACACAGTCCACCTACTTCCACGGAAATTCGGTTCACCCCATTGCTGTCCGTTACGCTCTCAATGACCCTTACCTTCGATGGCTCTTTAGCGTAAACGCTAACCCCTCCTTTGAGCCTCGAAGTGTCCTCGCGTTGGACCACCGTATAGCCTGGGATCTGGAATCGGGAAGATTGCGCGCCTGAATAAAGGTGGGTCTCCTGTAAAAGGAGGATATCAACGCAATGAACGGCCAGTAGCTTTGATAAAAGCTCATTTTTTGCCATACTCTGGCTCTCGACGTTCAGGGACAATATACGCGTCAGTTCGCCATCCCCGCCGTCGCATTTTCCAATCGGCAGGCCGCGAATCGATTGATGCATGGGACGTTTGCTTTTTTCTCGGACGTGCCGACGACCCGGGCGACACGAACGCGGTATTATTTGGCTAGGCGGCAGACCGCTTCGCCATTGACGGGACTGTTTGGGACTCGACATAAGGACAATAGTGTGGCGCCCGGGATAGGGCTGCTATTCGGGCACCGGGTTTGGATCAAATTTAGTCACACACCGGGGCGAGCAGCTCATGTGGCTCGTTGGCTCGATACCCGGGATGGTCTCGTGACGGTCGACCGGGATTTACACCTTTGCCCTCCCGTGTGCCTCAAGCCCCCTCACCAACTGCAAGGTAAAGATCCACGAGGGGGATCGTTTATGGCAGTTGAACGTTGGCGCATGATGCCTGAAGGTTGGTAGTTTTGTTTCAATTTGAGGTGAGAAAAATAAATGATAGTAAAGGGGGTGGATTGTTTTGTAACATTGTTCTGGCAATAAGAAAATAGATCGTAGAAAACAAAAATGAAAATTTTAGAGCAAGAGACATTAATAGGGCTTTATGAAGTGTTAGGAGATCAAGAAGGACAATAACAAGACAACGGAGATATGGACCTTTGCACTTTGTTACACCTGTGCACGGGACACGAGATGGGAAGGGGATGTTTTTTTGGTTAGAAGATGATTTAACACTTAAAGATGGTGTTGTATTGTCATGTTGTATGTACTTTCTAGGTGACATCATTTGTCATTGCAGCTGTTGTTGGACTGTGATTGAGACACCTTGGCTTTGGGAATCCGAGCATCACTAGCTCTGTGTATATCCTGCAAATTATTTATTATCGTAGGGATGGATTCACGATGAAAAGTTACACGGCAGTGCCATAACAAAACACATTATAAATAGTTGGATGAAAACAAAAAACAAAACAAAACAACAACATACTTTTAAATTAAATATCGATTGATTAAGGTGACCCTCAAGTTATCTTTTTTAAAAGTCTTAAACCTGAGACTTTTAATTTGACATAACGTCTTAAATATATAATACTTTTGTATGGTTATTTTGATAACATATACTTATGTCCAGAATTAAGAAAAGTGATTCGTCATTCTGGGACTGTGTAGTTTTATTAACATTTGGATCGTGTCTGCAAGTAAAGTACTGCGGGTGTTATTTTATGATGACTTCATCTAAATATTAAATACGGAACACATACTTCCACTTCCGCTGGGCCAAAAGGTCACGACATATTATTATCTTAACCTTCATCCAGGGACATGTGCCTTCATCAGTAAAGTACACTAGCTTACTACTTTATCCCAAGCTGTAACGCAAATGATTTTTTTCTCTCTCTCAGTCTAAAACTTTTCCCTCCTATCAAATATTTGTGAAGCTTCGTCTTGTTATTCTCTCCCTTTCCTTTCTCCTCTTCCTCCTCCCTATCCCCCTTCCTCACCTTCTCTTCCTCTTCCTTCTTCTCTTCCTCCTCCTCTTTCTCATCCTCCTCCTCCCTCTCCTCTTCCTTCTACTCCTCATCTTCCTCTTCCCTCCCCCTCTTTCATCTCCTCCTCCCTTTCCTCCTCCTCCTCCTCCTCCTTCTCCTCCTCCTCCTCCTCATCTTCCTCCTCGTCCTCCTCCTCATCCTTCTTCTTCTTCTTCTTCTTCTTCTTCTTCTTCTTCTTCTTTACTACTACTACTACTACTACTACTACTACTACTACTACTACTACTACTACTACTACTACTACTACTACTACTACTACTACAACAACAACAACAACTACTACTACTACTACTACTACTACTACTACTACTACTATTACTACTACTACTACAACTTGCATATTTCTGGCCCATCATTCCACGATAAAATCTATAACGCCTATAAAATCTATAACATCTATGGCATCTATAACATCTATGACATAATCCATAACATCTATGGCATCTATAACATCTATGACATCTATAACATCTATAAAATCTATCACATCAATGATTCCTATAAAATCTATTAAAATCTATAGCATCTATAAAATCTATAACATATGCTTCACCTCGCCAAAATACCGGTATGGGCGATGGATTATAATCTAAAACTAATAGTCATTTTTCTATTCAGTCCAATATCCCTGTTCCTAGGCGATGAATTAAATTTTGACACTTGCTAAAGTGTCTCAAGCTCCCGTACTCTGTCGTACTCTGGAAATAGTGCTTTGGGTCGAATACTCGTCCTTCAAATAACGATCGATTTAAATTACCCTCATCTTTGCAAAAACTCTCAAATCTCGCGAGTTCCCCTGGTTTCAGTTTTTGCCAAGATGAGTTTTCTGACCGAATTTCTTTAATTCGTGTCTTTACTGGTTAAACTCCTCAAATCAAACCGACTAGCATTTTACAATCATGTGACATTGATGCGACAGAAAAAAAAACAACCCCATCTAAGATTAAAAGTCATACGGATATAGCCATTACATTATATTAATATACATTATTATACCGTAGTACTTTAGATATACTGCGAGTTTATCAATACAAGTTTTTGCTCCAAAATTTCAACAAGGCTGTAAAATCTTCTGTGAACAATAAATCAAAATCAAAGACATTTCTTAAAGAACATAAAAAAAAAACAACCTGTGATTTCCATTGTTTTACCAACATTTTTTAAATTTGTCTTCATTTTGAGTTTTTCTTCAGCATAAATAATAACTACAGAGGTTACTTATCAGTATCACTGTGATAATCCGAAACATCAAAGGAGACCAGATTCCCTTCCACTGTCCATCCACCGCTTCATGTAACTCATTCCAACTAGCCAGAGAACGACGTGACAGCCAGCTGTCACCGAGGTTTTAAAGTCAATGTGAGTGAAAATAGTTTGACCCTACAACCCTTGTCCATGTTGCCGCGACAGCCAGGAACCCCCCCCCCCCCCACACACACACACGCACACACACACTTCCATCTCCTTCTCCTTGTGGATTATTCCCTAAGTCAAATGGCGACAAGGGTTACTCTTGAATCCACACGGCAGGAGTAGATACTGAATTCCCATTTCATTTCTTTCTTCGAAAATAAAAATAAATACAAAAAAGGAAAAAGAATAGCAGTCCATGTAGCAAGATTGGTGTGATAGACACGGTATCCGCTATGAGATCAGAGAGGGCATGGTGACCAGCAATTGTCTCGGTTTGTTGGTCAAACTGTCCATCCATCCTACTGTCAACGAGGTTGTCACCACTGTACTTGGGAGATAACACCTTGACAGTCCCAGATTACAACGACCAGGAGCTTCAAGCAGAATCCATAAACTTTCCCTTTTACATCTACAACTATCTTTTTATCCCGCCCCCCCCCCCCTCCCTGGCCGCCCTCTACTTCTGTCTTTATCAAAATTACAAGGATTACGGTAGTCGAGTACATAATATCGAATACCACGCAGTAAACTGTCAAGTTGAGGTTTTTGTTTTATTTCCGGTTAGAAGTTTTACTTTGCTGTCATTCAAATTAAAAACGTACATTTTCCTTATTTTGTTGCAAAAATATTTTTCAACTAAAATAAAGCAAGCCATATAAAGTTTTAACTGTGCAAAATATGCTCACGAATTAGTCATCCATAAGAAGAAGAAGAAGAAGAAGAAGAAGAAGAAGAAGAAGAAGAAGAAGAAGAAGAAGAAGAAGAAGAAGAACAACAACAACAGAAGGCTAATCATTAATAGTAGAATTACCCAGAGACGAACAGACTGATAAATTCTAGTCTCCATCCAACGACGGGAAATCCTTATATTTAAAAAAAAAAAAAAAAGAAGCCCTTAGAGTCAGAGCCATAAGGCCTATGGAGTCATGATTTATCACGGATTATGTACCCTTAAACGGACCTCTGTTTAAAATTTTGCGCTGATCTTTACTTGTGAAGATCTTGGATTTGTGAAGACTTGTGCCGTTAGCAAAATATTCTCCGTCAAATAGATCCAACAAACCTAATGAGCAATATTTTTTTCGGACCAAGAGATGAAAAAGTTTATAAATTGTAAGGAACAGTGATATTTGGGTATACAATATTAACAGTTCCAAATCATATCAAGGAATGGACAGAGAGGTAAAAAACAAACAAACAAACAAACAAACAAAAACGTAAAGCCAAAGCAATTTACTCTACGTGGATCCAAAATATGTCTTTTTGTTAATGACTCTTGTGCTCTATCAGTCGGTCTTCCAGCATCATTCCATTGTTTTTCTATTATTATATCTATTTTCATTGCGACTTCCTAGTATAATGAGAGGAGAGTATTCGATGTCATCGAATTGGGATCTACTGCCTCAAAACAATATTGTGGAAGGAGATGCGGTAAAGTGAAAATGGATTTAAAATGATATATAATGAAATTTTATTTGATTGTAGTTTCAGACATTGTCCTCAATAAAACAAAAACTCAATTTAGTACACTTCATATAATTTTTTAATATAAATTAGAATTTCAGCATGTAGATCACACCGACATAATACCGGGTTTAGCCGTTGGGTCACATATTATAGCTTCACCCTCTTGTCTTGACGGACACGCGTTGCTGGGGTTTGTTCCAAAACACAACCTTTCATCACACTCAGGTAAGTAGAAGATCTGATCGCCCTCGCTCGGACAGAGGTGTGAAAAGGCAAGTGACGAAAAATGGCCCAATTTTTCGTTAGTCAGAGTGGGCAGAAAATAAAATCCGACCGTCTTGAAGATTTGTTCCTAGTCCTTGAGCGATATGTTCATTGTGTGGATGTTGAATTTGCAAAGAAAACAACCTAAAATCATCGGCTTGTCTGCACTTGACAGTGCTGTTTATAGACATGTTTCAATATCATACCATATCGTACGTATATCTCATCAAAACTGTTACTTTTATTCTTTTATCTGGCCGCACCATAACAAACGATGTGTTAAATTATATACAAAGGGCCGTTATTGCTGTATGTTCTATATTTTACGAGAGTGTCTTCGACTCATCATATCATTAGGCTGTATCCAGTCCGATTTTCATGAAGTGATGTTGAAATCTTGACGTTTATTTTGTAGCGCACCTCTTTGCACTTTGACCAAGACCTCCTGCGATGTAGGTGCGTGTGTCTGTTTCACTCATTAAATACTCAAACCAACGCGAGAGGTGCTAATACTATGCAGACCATCCGTTCCTGTTGATGAAATTCGAATCTAAAACTTTTTTTCCCCTTCTATTTTGCTAGTTTTGTTTTATAACTTAGTTTTAATGTATCTATGTTAGCTTATGTAGTACACCTATTTTTATAGCTATTTTATCTTGTGTGTTTGGCAGACCTATAATATAGTTGCTTTATCATCGAGTTGATATGACCTAAACATGTAACAAGCGCCTTTTAACTTCTAAAACAACCAACAGTACATTCCTGTCAGCTGAAAATAAACTCTCTAGCTTTAAAGAATAACTCGCAATGTTTTTATCGTGACAATTTAAAATACACGTGACGTTGTCTTGGCTTTGCGTAGCTAGTATCACAATGAAATTCTACCAATCGCTGTATTAAAATATTGTGATAAATGACTGAGTCGGGTGTTGGGCCGGGTAAAAAAAAATAAAATAAAATCGAGTTGTATTATAAACATAAAATGAGAAAACATTAATGACACATGAATATGCTTTGATTTACCCACTTACTTCATCACCGTTGAAGCAATCACAATATGACAGCTTATGACAAACACCAGTTTTATTTGGTTTTAATAAACACAACGATAGGCAAGCCATGTTTTACTCGACTTAAATCGTTCCCTTTGTTAATGTGAACAAATTTACCTACAGTGTTTAACTCTCAATCAAATCCTAAAGGGAATCAAAATTGAATTGAAAGCTTGAAAGTAATGTTGTGCTTCATTAACTTTTTATATATCGTGATCATTATTTTGAGATAAAAGATTTCATAAAATGAAAACATGAAGCTGAAGCATTATTTTACATGGCTTTATTCAATCATTACAAAGACAAAACTCCAAAACTGAATTGGAAACCAAGGAGACCATGCGATATTTATCAGTGAAAATTATACAAAACATTAATTATTCACAGAAGTATCAATTACTCGTCACCTCCCATTAGATAGTTCATCTGATGTACTCACAATAAACACATTTAAAAAAAAGTTGGTCAGAAAACTCGTTTTTTTCACATGCCAAGGGCGATTTTACCGGCCAACATGTGAAAAACGTGTTTTTCAGAGTACGGCAGTCTTTTCTCTTATTCCGTGAAAAAGTAATCCGTACTTTATCGGAGACAGATTGACAAACCAACCTAATGTGTCTTTGTCGACGATGTTTTACTCCTGTTATCTCACATCGGAAAATAAAGTGACGAAAACATTCTAATCAAATGTATATCTTTTCGCTTTGTCCTCGATCTTGAAGAAGCGAAGAGAAGTAATGGAGTCTTTAGGCGTTTGCCATAATAGTGGTTTTACGCGGTATTGGCGCTCTTCGCGCTTGACTTGTGTCAGAAGTTATCATCTGATTAGCCAAGGTGTCACGCGATGTTTTGATCTGCTATTTCCGTCCCCCAACCCTTTGCGGTATAGATAATCAACAAGCCTTTTGGATAAATGTCATTTTACGTCTCAGAAGGAAAATGGAGTGTTGATGGAGATACGTTTACACTTAGCACGCAATGAACCAATTCCTACGATAAATAGCACGTCCCATTATGCCCATGTTTCAAAGACATCTTGGAGGCTGATGTCCCTGGATTGATATTTCTTTAACAATTTAAGCAATGCCGGATTCTTATCACGCTGATATATTTCCCTGATATGATTTTGCACTATTAATATTGTATACCCGAGTAACATTGTTCCTATAAACTTTTTTTTCTTCTAATCTTTTGATCAGAAAAATGTGCTCATAAATCTAACCGTACTTCCTTAGGAAATTGTCATGGTTGACAAAAATAATATGATCTCTTTGGACTTTGTCAATGCAACTGATCGACAACGTGTAAAAGATCATGAGGTACAACCGCAATATGAAACCCGACAATTTTATTTGAAGGACGTGAATTGATATTATTCACACACACTACAATGAGAAAAACAAGTTATCTTGTATAAGGGAAGGGATTATACACTGAAAGATCGTATGGGATGTGAGACTAGCATGTCTTCGGATAAATGATAACATTGTTGACGTTGGAATATAAACCCGGCCGATATCTCTTATCAGATCTATAAAACAAAATCCTTCTTCTTAATGTAGACTCTTTGCGAGCAATTATCGTCTATGTATTTCCCATCTCGTAGGTTCATCTTTCATCTCAATCCTGATAATCTTTTCGAATCAAAGTGCCTAACTAAACAAATGGAGGTCGCTATTTTAAACAAATTTAGTATTTTACAATATTGAGAATCATTAATTTGATTTAATTCACGGACCATTTATATCACACGTTTTAGGTGTTTCTTTTTCTCTCTTTCTAATTAGAATATCTCTTATTTATGCTCTGTTATGATGTATTATATATGAACATGAAAAATGTTTTGTAATTCCTTTTATCCAAAATCGTTCATCTTGTATTTCTGTTCATGCAAGTGGAGCACGACTTTGCCACGGATGAGTCCAAAAACTTGTTTTAAGGAGGACCAGCAGACCCAGTCCAAGGCCGTAGGTTATAATTTCAGTCTCTGGTATACGGAAAGAAACAGGGGAGCGGGGGATGGAAATCGTGGAATGTCTCGATTTGACACACTCCACACACACACACACACACACACACACAGAGAGAGAGAGAGAGAGAGAGAGAGAGAGAGAGAGAGAGAGAGAGAGAGAGAGAGAGAGAGAGAGAGAGACAGAGACACACACACACAGAGTATGAGTCCAACTAATTTTTAAAACCGACCTTATATTTTTACGGACATTTTTGCATACTGTGGTATTGTTTATTGGGTTGACCTGCTCCTTCCTAAATCTATTTATTTGCTTTCGCTTATTAAAAAAAAAAGGTGATTCAGTGATAATATGGCGATAAAAATAACTGACCCAAGTAGAAAGCATGCGGATAGCGTCACACACAGACCGGTTTTGCCAGCCAGGATTGAACCGCATGCAATCAACAGGTGAATCTCATAACTCACACGCGCAGGAAAGATCGATGGTCAGCCTCAATCAGTGTATGACACTAACCATTTCACCCATAACATTATGGCCGTTCAGCTTGGACCACAGACTACTAGCTTGGACACCGGACAAAACAAAGCGCTTAATCTGACTAGAATTATTGGCAAACGAGCCCAATATGTCACATCATCATGTCATATGAGAGAGGCATGATACAGTTCGTCTTGACCTCAACGTGAAATTGAAAGGCAATAATAGCTAAGAAAGTACGCCAATATTATGTAAGGAGTTCAGGGACGTGACAGAGTGATGGTGTCGAGCATTAACATCTCACTTCGAGTCATGTATAGAGACTTACACAATAGAATTCGCCATTAAAACCCTTCCATTTGCAGTGGGCGGGGTTCCCGCGGGGGCAAGGTTGCCAAACTCTGATGTAACACTTTGCTTTTTATTCTCAGTTTCCCTGATAAAGATTAATATATCGATCGATTCAGATGGCTCCAAATTTCATTGGCCTTATTGAAGGCTTAGGTTTGTGTTTTGATAGAAATTTGATCATAGATTGATTCAATAAAATAAAGAAACGACAACATTTTCTTTTAATCTTATACTATTACAGACCTGCCTACTTGAAAATGTGAAAATTCGAAATTTAAAAAAAACAAAACAATTGTGGTCACTATAGGTAACTTTAAATATCAACAATGTATCCTCACAGTCATTAAATAATACCTCAAAATCCTTAAAGTTGTGTAGTCTGCTGGCATCAACTTTAATTTTCAATAAGTAAGTATTAATGACTTGGAGACGCTCAAGAAGTTCAAAATTGGAACTAAAATTTCGTAATTCTACGAATTGAACGTAATAGTAGGCAGCTCTGCCATTAGACAAGTATATATATATATATATATATATATATATATATATATATATATATATATATATATATATAGTACCAGTCGACAGCTAAATAGATTTCTTTGATGTGACGCAATGATTGTTTATTAAAGAAATGGAATATTATGAGAGTTATGGTTGGATCTAAACGACCATTGACAAAGAGACATGGAAAAAATAACGATTGTTCAAATGTAATCATATTTCTTGTCCGACTTTTTGAGCCATTTAACATAATTCAGTAAATGCGTTAAGTAGAAAAATCATCATTTGAAAATCCCAATTCTCTCTTTTAGTCTTGTAACGCAAAGGTTGTGAGGATGTAATATATTATATCTAGCTTTTTTCTTTCTTTTCATCGTCTAATAATGGACACATTATTATGCAAATATTGAGTATTTACGCCCCCCCCCCCCCCAAAAAAAAATAATTAAAAAATCACTATCTTGTCCACTTTCTAAAAAAAAATTAATCATTGCACATATTGCAGTCTTAACCCTTGAGTGGAAGACATCAGACAAAAGGACTTTTAGTATCAGTCGAACTTGCACCTCTCTAAGACTCTAAGATCCTTCATAATTTTACTTCGACTTTTAAGAACATATCATAGTTTGATAATAAAAATTGTACCGTTTAGATTATGATATCTGAGAAAAGATGGAAGAAATACATTACATAGAGAAAAACAACTTGATCTGATGCCTATCTTTATAAACAACCGTAAACGAGACAAATTTACAGGTACATACTATGAGCTTATGTATTTATACATAATCAATGCAAATAGTATTATAATACATAATGAGACATTGAGTCTGAGTCGAGACATGGATTTCACCGAGGACAATCAGTAAGGCGTTGATTGACACGTTTCTTTGTCTACGTCCTAGCATGATATAAATATGAAATATGTGTAGTTTGGAAACTCCTATCATCCTTCACACGTCTTCGCCAATGCTGCTGCTGAGATGTCCAGCCCAAGGTCCTTACATCTCCACTCCATACATAATCGTCTGCTTAGTTGTTGAATAATAGCATAATCGTTCAACAAACAGCCGTGAAATATGCCATCTATCACAAATAAGTATAAATGTGACAAAGAGGGGAAAGGGAGACTTCCGGTGATGAGGCTATTCTATTGAGAGAATTTTTAAAAAGCAAAGACAAGCACATGCTCTGATCAGCACATAGTTGAGTCCTTGGAAAATGCACTTTACACACAATCTTAACGTACTCAGATGTAAAATGAGTAACTGGCCTGGATGTTAAGTGTTGCTGTTGACCAGGGACCCCTTGAAAAGCGCTTTGAGCACGTTTAGAGAATATCGTGCTATTAAATGTTCACGCCCCCCCCCCCCCACCTTACAGCATCCCTTTCTTCACACAGATACTCATTCTTTCTTGAGTGGCCTGTTGTCAAATCGGACATTTAAGTGCATTTCACAAATTAATGAGTTCTTTGGGAATAAACATAATGTGACAAACCATTGCTTTTACCAAACAAAAAAAGAAGACAAAAAAAAAAAAAAAAAAAAAAAAGAATAAGAAAAAAGAAATGAAGAAAAGTGACAGGCAATGACCAAAATAGTCTCATGCGAACGTTGAAATGTTGAATAATTCTTAATATAATATAAGCATGGACGTCATTTACCACTTGGGATTGTCTTCTTCCTCTTCACCTGGCCTAATCTTTCCCAACACCTACATAATACTAGGACACAGGACTAAAAACCTTGTGGTGTTATAAAAAAGCATAACATTGTCATCGGATGACATCAAAACGCATGCCTTTGTAAAGTCCTTGAACCTGGTGTTACGTCAGCCCTAACACCTCTCCGAAACCCTTATCTTTGGTTTGTGTTTGCGTGTGTGTGTATGTGTATGTATGATATATATATATATATATATATATATATATATATATATATATATATATATATATATATTCTCAAAAATTCAAGTGTGTGTGTGTGTGTGTGTGTGTGTGTGTGCACCTGTGTATTTGTGTATGTGAGTATGCGTATGTGCATGTTGAAGTGTGAATGTATTTATTCTTGACCTAATTTTACTTGGTACAACGATCGTTTCATGGTATCCAAATAAAAAGCTACTTACATATTATATATAAACCAGTATCATTCTACAACATCTATCCACAAAGCACATAGATCGGCGTTTATCACAGTTTCTGTAGCGTAACAGTAACACTTTCTTGTCCCCCTTTGGATAGTATGCTAGTCTACCGAAAAGTACTCCCAGACATAATTATTATATCTGACAGACCTAATTATGCATTAATTTCTGAATAGACAGAGTGGTATAGGGAGAAAAAAATAACCCCAGGGAAATCGGAGATCGAAATACATGGTTCCTATGCTTTGAGGAGAGTAGTGCTCTCAACGAAGCTATGGGAACCCTCTTCGCTACTCTGAGTTGTCTTTGCTGCTGCTAATTCTACCATCACAACCCCTTCCACTACTACTACTACTACTACTACTACTACTACTACTACTACTACTACTACTACTACTACTACTACTACTACTACTACTACTACTACTACTACTACTACTACTACTACTACCACCACCACCACTACTACCATCACCACCGCCGCCCTTTCCACTACTACTACTACTACTACTACTACTACTACTACTACTACTACTACTACTACTACTACTATTACTACTACTACTACCACTACTACTGCTGCTGCTGTTGTTTCTGCTACTGCCTAAGTCGAATGGGCGTAGTTCGTGAAATGTCATACAAAAAGACCTAGTTCATGTTTGCTATATACAATGTGTGTGGTGACAAATTCAAGCTATAAAACTAACATTAATTCACATCACAATCATTTAAATATTATTACAATGAAAGAGTAAATTCCTCAAGACCTCAAGAGTATTGGATATAAAAACAGATGTATCAACAACGTAATGATGTGTCGCAACTGGGCTAACACTAAAGCAAAAGAGGAACTACAAAAACAAAACGAACCTTTGATTATTCAGGCTTAGAGAGTTATATAACATGGAGAAAGGAGCGAAAGGAGTAACCCAATTGCGTATTATAGTGACAATAAATCTAAACTGGTTTCCGACTTATCCTGGATCTCTTCGGACAAGGCAGGTAACCATTCATCGGACCACTCACACCTTTAGACAGATTATAGGATTGGGGCCGAGGCAATGCTATGGGCCGAGGTGATTGCCTTCAGCTTGCCCTTGCAATAAACAACCGTAAACTGTAAACATCTGGTGTCATTCATGAGGAGTCCTTTTAGCCTTTTGTTTTGTTGGGGGAAAAATAAGAAAACAAAACCTGAAATCCTACCAATCCCCATCCACATAGAAAAAGATGTACAGAACAAAAGTCATCCCCAGCCCCCACCACCAACCTTTCTCCCCCATACACAAACTCGCATCGCAATTGACATAACATTGTGTCGATGACTTGTCTTCGATTTGAAGGACAAATTATGATCTACTGGAGACCAAACTAAAGTTGGGGAAAGGAGCGGAGCATCTCTTAAAATACTTCACTCACTCACTACTCTCTCTCTCTCTCTCTCTCTCTCTCTCTCTCTCTCTCTCTCTCTCTCTCTCTCTCTCTCTCTCTCTCTTTCTCTCTCTGAAAAGTTGGGAAGAACAGACAAACCCTTGTATAAATTCAAAAGGTTTTTTTTTTTTTTTTTTTTTTTTTTTTTAACAAGGGCAAAGAAAGTCAGAATAAAAAATATTTTTAGGCGATTCTTTTCTTTCACAACAGTATTATTAACAACTTTTCCTATTCTTTTTAATAATTGGTGAATGGACAAGGGGATCCGAAAAAGCCTGACCCAGCACAGGATTAACCTTTTGCTTTTAATCCATTTTCTAATATTTGGTCAGTTCAAGCTGGGAACAGATAACGTAATTGTAAAGAGGGTGTGAACCTAATGTATATGCATTCCAAAAAGATAGAAAGAAAAAAAAATCTTACAACGAATTCTCCAATATCAATGAGTTATACTAACAGGCCATTTGAAATCCAATTTAAACGTCATACAAGACATATCGTCTGTATTGCTTGTTTTTTATACTAACAACCTCCCATTTTTCACTGATTATTGTAATATACTCATTCTCACCAAAGTCGAGTTTCATATTGTGCGTAAATTACATTCGATAGAGAACCCAGAGTTTAACTTTTATTGTCACCCATTCGATCAACGATCTCGCTCAACACCGCTTGACAAGGCACAAAACAGCGCGATCAGGAGGGAAATAATTTGAATGAGGAATTCTTAAATACCGTGGTATGCCTTATAAAAGTTGTCATGAAATTCACTTACTTCTTTTTCTCTTTTTTTTTCTTATGACTAAATGCCGACTTAAAGTGTGCCGAATGTTTTTGTTTTGTTTTTTTTTGTTTAGTTTTTTTTTCTTCCCAAGTTATCAATGACAGATCTTTTCCTCTTCAATAGTTGTGGGCATCGCACTACCCCAAAGCTTATTTTTGAGGAAAAAATTCCAGCCAACCATTCATGATTTCATTGCTTCAGTGGAAGCTATCCGACACAGCCACGCCCCTCTTCATTCTGGTCACTCGTTGTTGTTTGATTTTATTCTTTTAATCATTGTTATTTTTAGCTTCTCCTCCCCCACACACCCATTGTTTTGTCCCTAATTGGATGAGATATTCTGACAATGTACAAGATGTCTGCATTGTTGTGTGTTTTCGATTTGACAGGGAGAACATGCCTGATGATATTATTATGACCGCCCATGTAAAGCCTGTAAATGAAATATCATAATCCATAAACCATGCACCGCTGGTCACGGGCTGTCCAAAATACGTGATGGATATAATTTATAAATTAGGCCGCCCTCAGCATGTTTCTCGATAAATGGGCAGGTGGATATAAAGATAGATAGACAAATAGATAGATAGATAGGTAGGTAGCTGCGTAGGTAAGATAGATAGATAGATAGATAGATAGATAGATAGATAGATAGATAGATAGATAGATAGATAGATAGATAGATAGATAGATAGATTAGCTTTAAAAACAGAAAAAAAAAACGAAGCCATAATAAAGTACATATTTTGTACAAGTGAGGCAGACCAATTTTTTAAAAATTACGCCACATTAAATATTGATTAAAATATTATAATCCAGGACAACATATTTATGAAATACTAATCCACCTTCTTTTTACATTTTTTAAAAAAAAAAGTAGGTTTTGATGCTTTTTTATGTTCTTTTTATTTCTATTTTACTAGATTTTTACTTATTGTTATGCTCTTTGTGTTGGACAACTTTTCTTTTTCCTGTTGGTCTTGGTATTTTTCTCCCTCTATTTTCATTATAAATATACTTTACTTTAACCCGTGGCGTTTTGTTTAATTTCTTTTGTTGTTTCTGTTTGTCTTTGTTTTGTTTTGGTTAAATTGATTAACGTGTGGTAGCAGTACTGTTTAGAAAGCCATTGTAAAGTTACACATCCCTCAAAATGAAATAAGAAATAATTATAATATTAAAAAAAAAGAGTATTAAATTATATACACAATAAAAGCTCGGCCTCGCGCTGTGTGGGTAACGATATAGTTAATATCTTCTCTCATCAGAGAAACACAAAACCAAGTATATCATATATCATTATGAATTACCCGAATAAACCTCGAGCTTTGCGATCTTTGCGATTCACCCCGACACCATCCTAGTTATTGCTTCAAGTCGTGATATACGCCATAAACCTGAACCCTTATCTCCAAAGCTTCTTTACAGCTTTAAAGAGATTTTTATCATTAGTATTTTGCGAAATCATCCGCCATAACTGATAGGTATCATTATAGCTCATCACCACGTCAATGGGATTGATTCTTCTTCTCCCCCTCACCCCACCCCCTCTTTATTTTATATACCCCAGTGCAAAAATAGAATGAATCATAACTACCAGTCTTTTTATTTCTCAAGATTACCGGTTTACTTTCATATGGAGATTATAGAGATTTAAAATTGTTCAGAAAACGTTTTTGTTAAAATAAGACATTATTTGACAATAATTAAGGAAGAAACTACTTACAAAACAAAACAAACAAACAAACAAACAACAACAAAAAACAACAAAAGAGAAAACAAAAACAAACAAACAAAAACCATCCCCCACAAGGCTCCAAACGTATACAAAAACAAATTATGGGCATTCCTGTTTTCATTCGAATATTTAAAAAAATATAATTATAGATATTTTTATTTACAATGGCCGAATTTCTATTATGTCATTCATCTAGTATTCTTTTTTTTTCCAGATCCAAAAAGGAGAGACCAATCTGTTATGTTTGGCAAAAATCAACCACCCAAGAAACGAAGAAAGTCTCGCACAGCATTCACCAACCAGCAAATTTACGAATTAGAAAAACGATTCCTCTATCAAAAATACCTCACACCAGCAGACAGAGACGAGATTGCCATAAATCTTGGACTTACTAATGCACAAGTTATCACATGGTTTCAAAATCGCCGTGCCAAATTGAAACGAGATTTAGAAGAGCTCAAAAATGACGTCACTGCATCCAAAAAGTTGCCAATACCACGAAATATTACGGGATCGGTGACTGAAATCGAGCTTCGTCGAATCCAAGAGAGAACTTTACGTGAGAGCTTCTCCAACGGAGGTCTTCAGTCTCCATCGTCGTGTTCAATGGCAAGTTTAAGCGACGACCATGAGGCCGGTACGCCTATTCATAGTCCCGAGAAAATGGACTCGGATAAAATTCACGTAGATGTTGTTACAACGGATCCAATGGAAACAGAATTTCCATCTGAAAACAATGAACAGATGGAAAGAAACATACATCGACATTCTCCAAATGATCATAATGATAATACTTCACACATCATAAAAGAAAACAATGCTTCCATGACCACAAGGGACAGCGGGGAAATCAATAGAAATGTTACTCCGGATTGTTTTGGCCGATTTGACATGGACAGTGAGAAGGGTATTGGTAACTTTCCTGTTGAGGTGTCTCCGCGGCTTGTGTAAAATAAAAATGAGACTGTGACAATATTTTGAGGATGATATGCAAAAATTATATTTTATTAGTGAAAATAGAACAACCGTAGCCTCTATAGTGTACAATATCCGCTAAACGTGCTCAAAGCGTTTTACACTCAACAATTAGGACAAGACATAACGCTTGTTAGGCGATCTTACATTTTTTTTCAACAGATACAACGCTGTTAACGATCAGGTACTCATTTTACACCCCAGTAAGGGGAGAGGATGTGAGGAAAGAGCCTAACTATGCTCCGCTCAGAGCAGGACTCGAACCTAGGACCTTCCGATCCTAAGACCACACAGCCGCAAAACTTGGGCTCTATCTTTCCTCAGCCCTAAATTACCTACTGATTTAATTCCTTGTACAGGTTTTTAGGGATATCAAAAACAGAAAAATAGAATAAATACACAGATAGTTTGTGTCTTTGCCATCTGGACTTTTGACTCCTCTGATGAAAAGAAAACTTTTTGTCGCAGCTTCAGCAAACGTCTGATTAAACAATTGTATATATATATATCATTACTGTAAATACTGTACAATATATCATAACTATTTTGTTATCGTGATTTTGAAAACCTTATATTAAATGACATAATGGATATTATCAACTCAATTCAAGTGGCCATTCCTCTTGGAATATTTCACTTTTCGTATTTCTAAGTTTTGTCTCTTGGCAGTGCAGAACAGAGTATTCAGTTTTCTATAATTTCGTCATTTTATCACAGACATCTAGAGTACTGTAGTTCCCTTGTATCTGGAGTGAGTAAAGCAAAAATATCCATAGACTCCAAGTAATTCAGAGTTGAACCTGAGCCTCTAAAATTGATCACACAAAATAGGACGGCCCAGTCTCTGTAAACATTGTAGAAATTTTATTTGGTACCTGTGGGAAATTGAATTAATTTCAAAATTGCTGAAATCATGTAGATATGAAATTTTAGATGATAGTGCATCTTATTCTCTCAAAGACTATTTTGTTCCTTCTAGAACATTATGATTCTCTTCTGACTCAAATTTATTGAACCAAATTTTACTTATAAATTTGACAGTGGAAACTCATTTTTCAAATCTCGATCCTTGCATTTGTAATTCACTTCAGTCCCATAGGAATTAGAGAAGCTCCAACAACGGATAGTTTTATAAAAAAGCTGAACCATTTTCTTTTGCAGTGGTATGAGGCTCATTTAATTTTGAGTACTGTGAGTGAGTGTGTGTGTGTGTGTGTGTTTGTGTATGTGTGTGTCCGAGTTTGTGTGAACGAGTGTGTTTGTCTGAGTGTGAATACATGTTTATAATTATAACGCATGAATGTAAAGCGCATCGAGCAGTACTTGGTATTGGTTGTGCGATATAAACATAGCATTGTCATTGTAGATGAAATGTGATCAATTTGTGGATTCAGCAAAAAAAAAAACCCCACAACAAACTAACAAACAAACAAACAAACAAACAAAAAAAACCCAACATATTATTAAATCACATGCATGATAATAATTGCTTTTTATTATTGTGTTAAAAGTAATTATTGACTCGAGTCTATTAAATGCTCTACTGATAGAATTGAAATCGTATCGAATGGTGTTTGGAATACAACATTTCAGTGTGAAATTGGGAACATTTCACAAGTCTGCCAACCATTATACCTTCTCAAAACATTCTATATGTTTTGGAGATATTATATATATATATTATATACTTTTGTGATACTTTTTGGGAAATATATTTTAAAACAACAAATATTTTTTAACGAGTGAAATGCCTTTGAGGCCGGGTGCACATATTTGCGTACCTGTTAACCTGATAATTATGGGCCTGATTTAAGATTGTTGTAATGGACAATATTTTGAGTTGGATTGAGAGTATTTCCATTACAACAATGAGACTATAACAATTTTGGGTTATCAATCCTGCAAATAAGTACATATTGATTTGAGGGTGTGCACGTGAATGATTACGTGCGTGGATTAGGCAATGGTGCCTTTGTTGATTTGAAATAAGAATAGACTGTCTTTCTTCTTCGCTTGATAGAAATCTTAAGTTTGTGAACCAAACTACATAATTAGTTAATTTAAAAGAAATTTCTTATGTTTCGGGCATTAAGTATTGTAGTTTACGCAAGTCTGTTCTAGTACAGTGTTACTTATTTTGTTAATGATTGAAATCCAAACTGGCAATTTCACAACTTTGTGAAATTATTAAAATGACAGACCACTTCAGTCAAGATTTGAAGAACAAGTTTTGATGCAGGTCACAAATTTCTGAAAAGTTGTGTTTGATGTATTGTCAGGCAAAGGAGGAAAACTTCATTATCTAAATTTCGAAAATTACCCAGCCAAGGAAGGTTGAATTGGAGGGGGAAAGGGAGGGGGAGAGGGAGGAGGAAAGAGTACACTTATTTTATTGCATTTTTATTTTTGCTTTGCCTTTTAATCCTTTGTGTCTTGCACAGTAACAAACATAACTTTTCGGTATATTCATTTAAATTCTGTTAATGTTAGATGCTACTAGATTATGATCAATGACTATTGAGTTTGTCTGTCTCATGATAATGTAATATGTTATGTATTTGTTGATATTATCTCGTTTTTGTTTCAATTATTTAAAAATTAAAAGCCATTGGAGAAAGTACTTGACAATCGTATGATATTTATCAAACTTTAAATAAGTGAATTATTTTATGACTTCTGAAATTTTTGTTACGTCTTACACTTAGAAGTATTGTTTATCAAATCTATTTTGTTAGTTTGTGATTTAACTTTTACCCTGATAGAAAAACAACTACAAAAAACTTGACTTTTTAAAGATATTTTCTTTCATTCATTGTAAAATATTCACCAATAGATCATTAATTTGATAGGTTAAGTATATAAGACCTATAAATCAATTGAAATTTTTAAACATTAGATTTTTAATATTTGGCATATTTAAAAATGAAAAATTGCAAGAGACTTTGGTGAACTGGGAATTGGTTGAATTGAGCATAAAATTAAGATGAGAAAAGAAGTATGCGTTTGTGTATGTTAGCGTTTAGTGTGACTGTGCGTACGTGTGTTTGTGTGTGTGTGTGTGTGTGTATGTGAAGAGAGAGAGAGAGAGAGAGAGAGAGAGAGAGAGAGAGAGAGAGAGAGAGAGAGAGAGAGAGAGAGAAATTGAAAGATGCCCTATACAAACTATCAATCAACGACTGATATATTTTCTCTGCTTTATCAGTCACTGTTATATTTACAGCTCGACTTATTTGGTAAAGCGTTTTTTTTTTTTCTTTTCCTTTTGAAATGTGTGATGTAACATTCAGAAGACAAAAAAAAGTATCATTATTCTACCCCTCTCCCTAGATAGTAACGCGTATTGATATCATGTTTACAATGTGTAAAACCATTTGTGACGTCAGATTATTAAACGTTAATTTTTGCTAAAATTAGATTTTTGAAAAAATAAGTATCATTCAAATATTTTTGAAAATGGCTTTTACTCAGATATGAGGAAATCGGAATAGATTGAGGGGTAGAATAAAATATTTCTTACACTCTTGCCTTTTGGAATTCGAACTTTGTTCCCAACGCGCACTCGCAAGCTTGTGCAGTGGCTGAGAACACTTCCGGAATTCCAAAACTCATATATTATTATATCCGACGTGAACAAGTTTGCAAGTCCAATAACCAACTGCAATTAATTATGGGGTTCATTAAATATTATTGTAATCGACAAATATTTTGCGCTGGTTTGAGATTATTTCAATTTCAACAATGAGCCTTTAACAATTTGGGTTATCAGACTTTTAAACAAGTACACGTTGATTATACCCCTTTCCTTTAAAGGTAAGGTGCAATGAAATCAGGTTTGCATATTCAACTGTCAAAGCCCTTTAAATCAAAACAAGGTAGACAGTAGTTTTTAATGATAAGGATCTGCTGAACAAGTGTGTGCGAAAGGTGCCAAAGTAAGAAAGTAAAATATAAGAAGAAAAAAAAACAAATCCCAAAAATCAGTCTTTTTCGACTGCCTGCTCTCCAGTTTCATAATAATTTAGTTGTTTCAATAAAATCTTTAAAAAAAGATTGTTAATGTCTTTCAATCAGAAATCAACATTGTTAAGAGGGAAATGATAAAGGGACTCTTGGTCTTTTACATTTTGGAATCCACGTTTTGTTCCTTGTATAATCCCCCAGAGACTTGTCTTGAATAGGATCGATTTGGTTCCAAATGCAAGAATCCAATGATTTTGTATGAGTGTAGATTTTACTTATACATATATCCGTATTTTATAATTTAATAAAACTTTATTCGGTGGTTATGTTCATGGGCCATTTCAAACATTTATGTTATACCAATATCTATTATTCTTCAAGTTTTTTTTTTTTTTGGTGTGAATAAACATGATAAACAAATTATGTGAATGGAAATATAATTGATTAATTGTAAATTAAGTCTGTTTTGTTAACGAGCTGAATCTCACAAAGTATAAAATACTCAGCTTATATTGTGTTTTATCATTGTTCAATTATTATGTTCAAATGGTGGCAGCCACTAGATGAAATGTTAAAATTTATTTGAATTTTGTCTCCGTCAATAAAGTTGCCAAAACAAAGGCGATATAGTCTGGACTTTTCTTCTATTTAATTTGATTTGTTCTGGATGGTGTGATTCTCTTTTGTTGTTGTTGTCGTTTTTGTCATAGTGCTACTGTTGTTATTTGTATTGCTGAATATTGATGTTGTTGCTGTTGTTTTTGTAGTTATGAATCAGAATGGTTTTACACACTCAATAAGGGAGAGATAAATTAAGGGTGCGGCAAATTATTTTTAATCACGATACAAGAGTTGAAAATAGTGTATCTAATTGTTTTTTTTAAATCACCACTTTTTTTTTTGAGCGGTCAGTTTATTCAATTCTAACAATTCTAATATAATGCACACACTGTCGCCTTGGCTTATGCTCGGAACCGGGTATGATATGATTTTCAATACGCTAAGCCCGAAATGCATGCATATTTATCTGACCACCCTGACATAAAACACAGGAACTCATAAAACCTGAGCCCTTTGAGAGTGGACGGCGTAAGTGAGTACACCTTTCAACTCACTCACACTTTAGACGTATGATGGGTTAAACAGATACACACATAGCTAGTGTAGTTTATGGCTTAGGAGTTAAACTGTTTGTCACCGTCTACCTATCCCTGCTTCGCTTGCTTCTATGAGATTTGGTTGGGTCTTGATGAATTACAGTTAATGTGGAAAAAAAAACGGACAAAGTTTCGGTGTGCAGTCCGCAGCTGGAGATAGGTTACCAATTTAGCATCTTTATTGCCAAATTCCAAAAACTTGGCATTTTTCTAAGCCATTTGGCATGGGAAATTTGGGATTGACACAGAGGCATTTTTTTTCCAAATCTCTTAAATTAACCTATTTAAAGACTAACCAACACTTTATTCCCAGATACTAAATGTCACTCTTAAACTGAGAAGGGATGAAAACTTTATTCAGTCAATCACTGCTCAAGAGAAAAATAGGATTTTTTTCCCCACTTTTATGCACATTTTAACAGAAAAGTGTTGCATGGAAAAGTCTGGCATTTTTTCAGACCATTGGCATCTTTCTTCTGGCAACCCTGAGCTTGAGTGCATAAGATATATATATATATATATATATATATATATATATATATATATATATATATATATGTGTGTATATATATATATATATAATATATATATATATATATATATATATATATGTATATATCTTATGCACTCAAGCTCATATATATATATATATATATATATATATATATATATATATATATATATATATATATTATATTATATATAGAGAGAGAGAGAGAGAGAGAGAGAGAGAGAGAGAGAGATTTGAGAGATGAATTAATATGGGTTTTCAAATAGTGAAGTGTATCATGCTTCACAGAGTTCCATCCATCTATCAAGTATTTCCTACATTGTAATCACTTGTTTGGCAAACATTTCATATTAATTGTCACAAAATTCCTTAATGTTTAAAGATCTGTGTTCAGCCACTCCAAATTCAATCTGTGTGATATTTGTAGAGTCTTACATCAACTTTTTGATGCCAAGAAGCACATAAGACATTTAATATTATCACATCTCTCGATGTTTAAAGATCTTTGACCATTCCCTCCAAAAACAATCTGAGTGATATTTGCTGAGTCTAACATCAACCTTTAGTCTCTCGGTGTCCGGGAGCACAAAAGACATTTAAAGTTACTTGTCACAACATCCCTCGGTGTTTAACCGTGATCATCTACTCCAAAATCAATGTGTGTAATATTTATAAAGAATCTTAGCTTAACCGGGAAGCACATATGACATTGCGTATTATTTGCCATATCATTCTTCAATGTTTAAAAAATATGTGATTATCCACTCCAAAGTCGTTCTGTGTGATATCTGTAAAGAGCCTTACCTCAACCTTAAGTCTCTGGGTGCCTGGAACATTATGAGACATACAGCTTTTCCCCTGGCTGTACAGCTCGCTGTTCTCCAGTTCTATCTCTCACCATTCCTCTTCGATGCTACCATTAAAAGCCAAGTAGATTTGGGGAGACCACGCTTTCTCGTCTTGTGGAACCAGGATAAAACTCACCAACTCGTCACTCATCGGATGATTGAGTACACTCAATAGTGCATGGCGTTGTTACTGTTCTAGCAGTGGCGGGCATTGGATGAGGAGGAGGGAAGGAGAGCGGGAGGAAGGAGAGAGGGAGGACAAGACAATCAACAAAAACAACGACAATAAGTTATCTGACGCTAACCAAAATTATAGTAGACAGCAAGCTATTAAATATTAAATAAAATTAGTCAAATTAAACGTTGCATTTTCTTCGTATCTGTATTCCTATGAAAAGATGGTTCAAGTTTGTTATGAACGAAGATTATTCTCAACGTAATAAAATTATAAAAGTTGGTGTCTTACGTAAACAATGTTTTGAAATGTTAATTAAATACCATGTATCTGAAATGTTTGTTTCTTTACCTCATCTACCCGCTTTTGCTTTTGAATTTTCTTCCATTTCCAAAACTTGAATCTGAGCCAGGAATTGATTCAAACAAATCTTAGTAGGTCATTCATTCTTTACCTGTGTTTTGATTGGAATAATTAACTCTCTACTCATCCATCTGACAGGATGAATTAGAAAAATGTGTTGAGCTAATGATATTATAGATTATAAGCGTGAGATGCAGGGACACCTTGTTTTTCTGTTGTGGCTACAAACGTTCAAAATAATAAAAAAAAAACAAACGTCTGAACAAGAAACTTACCATTTTGCGCCAACACAGGTGATGATTTAAAGAAATTCGCGGAAGGGGTGGGGTGGTGACAAAAACATAATTTAACCAGTTAACTGCGGTACTCTGGAAAAGCACGTATTTAAAAATTTGGCCAGAAAACTCATCCTTCAAATATTGATCGATTTAAATGACCCTCATCTGAGCAAAAACTCTCAAACCTGGGACTTCACGAAGTCCCAAATTAAATTTGCGCTCAATGGCAGCCATTCAATTACTGATCATCTTGATAAATGCTTGACTTTCCGATTCAGCCATCAAGGGCTTAATAATACGAGGCTGTTAAAAATCTATTTTCGATACTAGGATTTTCCTTGGGCTGAATCATTAGAAAGAAATAAACTAAGGGTCTGGCACTACAGTAATATCAGAACAGCTTCTCAAAGTGCCGAAAAAATCTCAATTTTGTCATCTTTGTATTTATTACTTTGTGAATCTTCTCACCTGCTAGTCTTTCAAGCGTTTGGTTATTTGTGTGAGACTGATGAATGCAAAATCAGATCCAATAGTAGCAAACCCGCTATACCTTCGATGTATAAGAAATCACTGATACATTATATCTCCGAAACATTGAGTCAACCGCACGTATAACAAACTAACTGAACGACAACAAAAAATACGACGACGAAGAAAAATGAAGCGATAAAAACTTAAGCACTAAAATCCGACACAGTGAAAAGTCTGCTATCCGGCTCCGTAAGTCTTAATAGTGGTTTTAAAAAAAAATTGATTTTAAAAGTGACCATTGTAAAATTGATTTAAATCGCTAAACTCTCAACGTCTTGCATCAGACGGATACAAATCTTTAACAAACTGGCTAATTTTCATTGCAAAATGTAGTCTTATATTCATTGTTGAATGTGGGTCGTGTGTGAGAGAGATATAAAGAGAGAGGGAGAGAGAGAGAGAGAGAGAGAGAGAGAGAGAGAGAGAGAGAGAGAGAGAGAGAGAGAGAGAGAGAGAGAGAGTTACTATTTTATTAATATAGACTGGTTTCTTCTAATGTTGAAACGTTTTGAAAATTACCTCTTTTTAACAGCTGCCTAATATGAATATGAAGCCATCCTGATTTTCGATGTAAAGAACTAAGTTGACGTCACTCAGGTCTTTGTTATTGTTTTTTTTTTTTTTTTTTGCCATCCATGTTTATGAGTAATTCTCGCTAAACTGTATTAACCAGACTATAAAAGTCCATGGTTACACATGGTTTTGTGTGTTGGTCCTTTATACTTCCGGATGGCAATGTTGTGAGTTTCTTAGTCAAGCACATACCATCTGTAGAATCATCGAACGAAGACATCGTCTTGGAATTCCTCACTTCCTCCAACAGTCTGCTCAACGGAGCTAAAGGGTAGGCCTAAATTGCGAATAGTGAGTGACACCTCATAACCGTACACTCACAAACAACCGCCAATCTGTAATGCACGTGTGGCTATTTGACCAGATTGCAACATACTTTCTGTGTGCTCATCTCTTGACCCCAGTGAGCATAATAATATGTTTCTTTTTTTTATTTTTATGAAGAGATTTCGGGCAAAGCGCATGTATTACACATGTAGATAATGATGACACACATTTAGCTATTTATGTGTGTGTGTGTGTGTGTGTGTATGTGTGTGTCTAAATTATGTGTGTTTTGTATGTGTGTGTGTGTATGTGTGTGTCTAAATTATGTGTGTTTTGTATGTGTGTGTATGTGTGTGTATGTGTGTGTGTCTAAATTATGTGTGTTTTGTATGTGTGTGTGTATGTGTGTGTCTAAATTATGTGTGTTTTGTATGTGTGTGTGTGTATGTGTGTGTCTAAATTATGTGTGTTATGTATGTGTGTGTGTGTATGTGTGTGTCTAAATTATGTGTGTTTTGTATGTGTGTGTGTGTGTGTATGTGTGTGTCTAAATTATGTGTGTTTTGTATGTGTGTGTGTGTGTGTGCGCGCGTGGGTGCGCATATAATATTTAATATGTTATCATCTTAGTTTCTTTGCTCTTATTTTTTCTCTCCTTTTTCTTTTCCTCTTTGTGTTTGTGTATAGCTATGTGTTAGTGCATGTTTGTGTTTTGAGTGAGATTTGGAGAGGGCTGTACAATTGTACAATATGTCGGTGCACATGATAAATTTCTGGTGTTAATAGAAAATATAAACTTCATTAAAATGTATAAACCGAAAGTGGATGTATTTCCCTTTATTAATTTATCATAAACATTGTCAGACTAAAAACAACAAAGCAAATTTTTATTTCACGAGACAATGCTGTTAACGCCTGGTACTTAACTCATGAGCACGGTGGGAGATTGCCAGTACGGGGCTTTTTCCTAAGATTCATATATGCGCCACTTAGAGCGGATTTCGAAGCTTATGTTTTTAAGCCCAAACGCGAGTGTCAAACCACAAGACTACATAACCTCATGCACGGAACATTTTATTGATTAATTATTTTTTTTAATTAAAAAAAAATCGCGCCTTACAAAAGAAAACAAAAAACAAACACAACAATAACAGCAGCAGCAACAAAATAAGAACAACAGTATAAAAAAGGGGAAAAAACTAGAACAAAACAACAACAAAAAAACCCCAACAAAAACAAACAATTAAACAAACAAACAAAACATAAATAAATACGCCCCCCCCCCCCCCCCCCCGAAAAAAAAATACATGACAGAAAACGAAAACAAATAAGATAAGAAACATACAAACAAACAGAACCACCTCCATCCCCACTTCTCAATGCAAGCACTTAGTACAATATTATGATACAATTAGTACTTATTAAGTTAATGCAACAATTTTCTTGCTCGAATGTATTGTCATTTCTAGTTTCCATTACTAGTTTACGCCGTTCGTCGGTACACTCAGTGATCCCGAATCATAATTTATTGTAGGTACAGCGATACTCACTCTCAATTGAACATGTTTCTTGTTTATGATTGTCATGATATTTCAATCCTGGACAACATAAACTACCTTGGCTGATGTAGCATGATGAACGAATATCAAAGCAAAAGCTCCAAGCTTCTCTCTTTAAAAGTAGTCGAATTTCCTTATCCATAACTGAAACATCCTTATTATTTTTTCTGGAATCCGTCAATCGTCGGGAACTAACAGCCACCATGACGAAACATTCTGGTATAGACAACATTTTATTGCCATCTTCAAGGTAGTTTTCATGCCTCATCTGGCACAAATGCTATATCATAAACTAGTCGTTAGAATTAGCTCTTTCATGGCGTATTCATGAGTTCCATGTTGTTAGTTAAGCTGTTTTGAAGCTTAATTGGTTTTAGAAAAACACGATGGAGCAATAAATATTGAGACATCGCCCTTACATCTTACTCTCCTTCCACAATACATTTGTACAGGTTGATGTTCCAGCTCAAATAACAGGTAGAATATGTCTAAGATGAAAAATAAACGAAAAACAAACAAACAAACAAACAAACAAACAAACAAGAGAGATGCGTTTCCCAATGGCCCATTCCTTATGATAAAAAAGACGAACTTCCTCTACTCACGCATGCGTCAGATTATTTTCCGTGTAACAGTTTAAAAGAAAACTTTTTTTTTTTCAAAAACAAATTCATTTAGAATTGTCTTGTGATTTTTCTTCATTTCAAATATTATGCGGTTTTTATCTCAGCATAAAAAGAAAAACAAAACAAAAACAAATTACCCTTTTGTTGGAAAGAGATATATGTAAATGATTCTCTCTGTGAAATTGATAACACGGCAATCGGATAGGTTTTCCTTTGGATTTGAATCTAAAGTTTTCCAACTTTTAAACACAGATTATTAAGAAGGCAGTGTCTCTATCTTAAAGCCAATCATGGACAATCACAGCATATGTCAAATATGGCCAAAAAAATTTAACCGGTTAGTATTTAATTGTAAAATGTTTATACACGGTATCCGAAACCGGATGTCTTAGCTGCCATCAATTCACAGATCTTTGTTACCGTTTTTCTTTATAGAGAGAGCATCGCTCTGTGTTTTGATTCTCAGTCCAGAGGACTCTGGTGGACTATTCTTTAAATATCTCTGGGGGGTGGGGGGGGGGGTGGGGGGGTAATATTTAGTAATATTCTTATCTGATTTATTCCCAAGTTCCTCTATAACAGATGTTATCTTTAGATCCCCCGTGTTTCTTCCATCGGTTACTGTTTTCTTATAACAATAGGGTAATATAAATAACTTTAAAAAAAAATTGTTTGACCACATACATTGAATGCACCTACTGCAACCCTTTTTGGTGAAAATGATACTGGACATTCTGTCGGCGATGCGTGACGCCATGCATGTGAAGACAATCTTTACCCTTCCGTGTCCGAGTGTCCAGTCGAATATTCTTTGAGGATCTTGTAGAAAGACTCAAGCTGCTTTCGTTCACGGCGTTCCTGGCGGTCGGCTTTGCACATTTTGTTATCCCGTTGCCTTGTCTCATTAGCAGAACGTGAGAGAACGGAAAAAAATAAAAATGCACCCTGTTACCCCTAATTCGACGTGAATCTCAGATATGGGCAACGTGACATCTACATTGGCGTACCTACATGTATTATGCTTCGAGGTTTATATATTAAGGAACATGAAAACAATAAGATGTGTACGGCTTGATGGGATTTGAATTATAATTCAAGCCACTATTGCATAAGAGATTAAAGCGCCTTATTAGAAAACGGCGAGTTGGAATCACAATTTGTTGAAATAAATACAGTGTGTATAGATAGTTGTAGTGTACACTGGCAATGATGAAAGTATTATTATAATAACACGGTTCCTGATCTAAATTTAAAAAAAAAACAACTTTTAAATCCTTTTGACATCCATTATGCCACACTGGAAGCATCTTTGAGATATGGCTCATAACAGGTGTTTTGGACTTTTCGTTGAAAAATAGGATCCCCCCTTCCCCCCCCCCCCCCCCCTTCCTGTTGGCTAGGGCCCCATTGTAAAAGTGGATATTGCACTCTATAAAAGCTGAACTTTATTAATGATTGGAAATTTATTGATTTGTTCGATGTGTCAACTATTAATCTAACAATTGAAAATATTATATGATCACGAACAACGAACCGATATGGACTTCATATGAGTCGGATTATGAGTACATCAAGAAAGATGGAACATCCTGCAAAACGACGTGAACTATACTTAGGCGCATACAGTATTTATCTCCTTATTTACAGTTTCACTTTATCTTCCATCCCCATTCCTCCCCTTTTTATTTTATTTGAGGGGATGGGGCATTTGGGGAATATGTTATAAGAACGTTATCGAAATGGAAAACTCTTCGTGAATCTCATTAGATACAAAAAATTAACTACTTTTAAACGGGCGAGATAAACGAGAATTACGACTTGAAGAGCCTGCCAGCGTTGTCCATCGCAATCGGTGCAAATCCATTGGAAACCCTTGACTCTAACGGGTCTGTGGTATCTGCGCACACCTTCCCTTCTTTATCTTTAAGAGCTTCACAAAACGGTCGACCCCACCATTAACCATGGTTCTCTGATCTCCCTCATTGATGTCGATTACTCAATGGGCGTGTGCGATACTTGGGAGTAGCATGATCAGTGGAAATGAGTTATGAGAGCGATACCAGAAATAAATTAACTCCCCACTCTTGAACACTATTTTAAGCGAATGAACGAATGATGCAGCGATTAACTTCTTAGTGATAGGCGATCATGATGATGATGATGATGATACGGTTCGTAGACGAAAAAGTCCACCGCACTTTACGATGGTAAGAAACGAAGATAATAATATTATGGTAGTTTTGCTTGCATGTCACCTAGTTCACGAAAATGCAAAAGTATTCAATAATTTTGGTATATTAGTATTATTGTCGGTACACCTACCCATCTTCTCACAACCGTTATTACTTGATGTACAAAGTCAGCAAGCCCATTGCGGAGACACTTATACACTATAAATAAACTCATTTTATAGATAGTTTACACTTTTCTATAATTGCATTGCGTTTATCCAAAAAGCTCATAACATCGACCAGCCATATATAACGTACCGACATACACAACTATGTATGACCGTGAACGTTTATAGTCTGATTGATACAATTTAGTGAGAACTACTCATAAAAAAGGCTGGCTAAAAACAATTACAAAGAAGTGAGTGACGTCATCTTCTTTCTATCTATATTCACCAAATTTCTGGAGGTACAACATCGCGTCTTTCTTTAGACGACATCCTACTTTATAGAAGAATAAAAATCTCAAATGACACAGACATTCTCTAACAAGACTTTAACAAACTCCAAGACTAGGAGAGAGACTGGAAAGTGGAATTACATCCATAAGAAATGTACAATTTTACTAATAAGTAATGAAATGAAACAAAACATAAATGATTACAAATACATTACGAAAAACTAAAAAGATAATCACAAAGGCTGAGTACTTAAGGGTAACATTGGACGGCAAAATTATGTTATGGAATCATCATATTATGGACAAATTTGTCACAAAGCTAACAGGCAAGCCAAACTTTCTTCTGCGTGTCCCTGGGTAGTAAAAGAACAATGCTATACCACAATGTGTGGCACCCCTAGAAAGCCATAAACCAACGTCATCATCATAACTTGTCGCTCCAACACCATACCCACTCTACAACATCTGGGGAACAGACTCTTAGATCATAATCAGTGCAACTGGGCCGGTCCTGGCATTCTATAAGGATGTGCTCCATCGTCTGCTCTGGGCAGCCGCATGTAGACAAGATGGTATTTGCCAGACCCCATCTTTTCATGCTTCCATTTATTGTACTCTCAAGTTTTGCCCATGCTCTGTTGAATGTTAACCATTCAGCTACGTTCCGTAGGGCAGTCCTTCTCTAGGATCTTCAAAAGCTTCATTTGCGTGATTTCTCCACTCTACTCCATGTAGAAAGTCTAAAGACAGCTGCATGGTCAGGGTTGTTGCTTTCTTCCTTCATGAAGCTCTTTTCTCGACTTCAGTTTACTTGTCGCTGGGCTGTTGTCATGGAGGGGGTGCCTTGGGTCCATTTCCTGTTTATATATCTGGGCTTTGGAAGCAGTGGCTCTTCGAATATGGGGAGATGCAATGCCGGCCAGCCGGTGGAGGACTGGAACTGCAGTTGATTTCAAGTTACCAGTAATGTTCCGGCAGTTGTTATGTTGCTCGGGGTCAATCTTTTTGGCATGGCAGGATCTTGCCCAGACCGGTGAGGCGTATGAATAACAGAAGGCTAGTGCGGTTATCCTGACTGTTTTCAGATCTATTCCCCATGTTGTGTTTGCCAGTTTTCCACCTTTGCTTTTGTTTTCATTGTGTGCTGAGAGAAGGACAGTGTACGGTCTAATGTGAAACCGGGGTACACGGGAAATGTGTTGTTTTCCAATATGTTCCCATTTCAGGAGATGCTGACTTTCCTCTGGCGGTTTTTTAAATGGTAGTCACACACTTGAGTTTTTCCTGGCTTGGCATTTCGTGAGTTCTTCAAATAGTACCCAGAGAGTGTCTTCAGGGCATTTGCTGGTCTCTCCTCAATGGTCCTGAAATCAGAGCCTGAGAAGCAAGACACAGATCATCGGCATACAAAAACCTCCGGACTCAGTTGTTCTCGAACTCAGGTTGGTCGTTGGTATAAATGTTGAAAAGGATGCGTGCGAGTACCGATGCTTGAAGGAGTCAGTTCTTTTATGACCTCCATCTGCTTTTCTTCCCATCCAGTTCCACAAATAAGCGACGGTTTGACATAAGGGATTTTATTATTGCGACTTCTTTTGAGTTACCCTTGTAACATTAGGAGGTCTTTCCTATAATTTACTGTGCCATATGCAAGGCAGCTGTCAGGTCCACGAATACAGCCCCTGTATCTTTTTGTTTGTTCTCGTAGCCATCCTCAATGTATTGTGTCAAGTTCAGGAGTTGGTCACAGCATGATCTTCTAGGGTGGAAACCAGCTTGGTCAGATGACAGATGTTCTTCTATTGTTTGAGAAATCCTTGTGGCGAGCTGTTTTCACTTGCTCGCGCGCCTGTTTCAAAAACACTTCAATTGATTAATGAACAACATGGACACCGGTTTTTGAAAAAAAGGAAAATTAATATCTTGAATTAATACACTCCAACATGGACACTTTATTTATTGAGCCCAATGTCAATATAAAATTGTTCTCTATTTTGGTTAATTGTGTAAAGGCATGAAATAGTTAAGATATCGGGAACTTACCCATTATTACTTTTACCATCCTATTTGTTTTGGGCCTTATCTACTCTACATCTACCTTTTCAACTGTCTGCATACTTTCTGCTAATTTAATTCTATTCTCCTACTTCACAAGACCCCTGGCGCGTTCTGTCCTTATATGCTAATTTATTATTATTATTGATTTTTATTATTATTATTATTATTATTATTATTATTATTATTATTATTATTATTATTATTATTATTATTATTATTATTATTGTTATTATTATCATTATTATTATTATTATTATTATTATTATTATTATTATTATTATTATTATTATTATTATTATTATTATTATTATTATTATTACTGTTGTTGTGTTCAGTTGGCGCCACTGTTGTTTCCGTATGTATTCAAACATAGATAGATAGATAGTTAGATAGATAGATAGATAGATAGATAGATATAGATAGATGGATGGATAGATAGATAGATGGATGGATAGATAGATGGATAGATGGATGGATAGATAGATGGATATATAGATGCTAAATCTGACATACATTCCAGATGAATTAAAGTTTTAACTGTCTTGACATGAGATCCCTGTATAAATCAAGACATGATTATCACGGGAGAAAAACACGAATCTAATTATATACAATGACGTAAACGGATCCCTCATGATAAAAGAACGATGCTTTTAAATTCCCCAATTGGATGCTAGAACGCTCTTTAAGAATCAGTTAATCTGAGCGTTTGTTCCCACTAGGCCTCTAACAGATGTGTCCCGTGTGTTAATGTGATGGAGCGAGAGAGACAGGACACCGTCTATTTCCACTGTATAAATACTTCGATAAGGCACCTTGTTGACAGGAACCTCATTGAGCGATCGGCCAGAATGTCCCGGAGGAACACATCACACCTCGGCAGAGCTGTGCCACTCATGTAACTTGTGCTAGACAGAATGAGCAAACCCTGCACACGACTAGAAAACGGGATAGACAAATTGATCGAACAGCCTGCTTGGATATCGGAGCTTCCTCAATAATTGATGAAGGGACCTTTCCGAAGTGTCATAGCGGTTTGACCTAAGGAGGCGTTGAAGCGGTTAATTGGTCATGCGCATGTCAGGCGGGAAAGCTTTTTCCTCCCCAACCAATCATTGAACCCCAATTTCTGTCTTTTCCTGTTAAACAGAAAGCCTGACTTCAGTCTACCCTTGTGGATAAGTTAGCGGTAATCAAACTTGACATCTAACATCGGTATTTATTTCTTCTCAGACAATCCTGGCTTTACACTAACACCCAAGTAATGGGTGGAAGCTATACCCACTTTGAAAAATAGTGGCAAAGCAGAATTATTTTTTAATTTTATTTTATGGCCATAACGGTGACAAGATTTTATACTAATGGAGCTTAAATAACTTGACTCTACGAATAAAAAAAACCCAAGAAAAAACCCCAGAAAACATAACAAAACAAGCAACCCCCCCCCCCAACAACTCCGTGCAAACAAAAATAACCCCCAAAACAACTCCCCCCCCCCCCCCCATAAAACCCCCCCCCCCCCCCCCAAAAAAAAAAAACAAAAACAACAAAACAAAACAAAAACAAAACAAAAACAAACAAACAAACAAACAATCAAACCGAAAACGAACAAACACAAAGCAAAGCAAAGGAAGACTTAGTTTTTGTGTGTGGATGTTTTACAGGACAAATAAAATTGTACGCTTCAAGATAGATTCCATGAAATATGGGTAGATACACGTTGTAGTGCTTGACAATAAATGGCTGGAATGTCCTGCCACCGGATATAACCGACGTTGAATGCTTGGAAAATTTCAAAACAGTTTTGAATGCACTCGCTCGTCAAAGCAATCCGTGACTGTTCCCTGTTTTAATTGGACTGTAATTAAACATTTGCACATGGGGCCTTTTACAAATGCAAGCCACTGAAGATTGAAGACATTTGTATGGTCACATGAAATTTTTTAAAAAGCGCATTCATATTGTGTGTTTATTTACTCGCAAATTGGATTCAATAGTCTGATGTCTTGTCGCCCAGCAACGGCGAGCAGCGAAGTTCTAAACAAAGAAAATTGGTACTTTTTATTCTTCATGCTGGCTAGAACTTTTCATATGTCATGTGATCAGAATGTATAAAAGTCAAAACATGATCATATTTATGTTTTTTTTTTCCCTCTGTCTACACCTTTATACTCGTCGGAGAAATATTTCATAAGGGCGTCCGCCATTGTTCCGATAGTTTAGAGCCAGTTACTAAATGACCAAGCGTCATTACGAGGGAAGTGACGTCATGACTGTTGAAGAGTATTCCCGTGCCCCGCTACGGAATATCTTAAAGATTATGAAAGTAATATTGTAGTATATGCATATCATGGAGAATTGTTACCAATTACCAACATGCCTGGAGGTGTTGTATGTTTCAAATTTCAATCGAATTGAAATGAAATGAGCATGCG
Organism: Berghia stephanieae; assembly: GCF_034508935.2. Lineage (NCBI taxonomy): Eukaryota > Metazoa > Mollusca > Gastropoda > Nudibranchia > Aeolidiidae > Berghia > Berghia stephanieae. Next base: position 51,712,236 of record NC_088361.1, read on the forward strand.
CAAATCTCAATGTTTTTCTCGTTTCATCGAAAGCACCATAATTTGGAAAAAAAAACATTGTTTATTGGTCCCAGGTCGTGTGGTGTGCTCACATTCTCAGTGGTCCTAGTTGTTTTGCGCCCCATGCATCCGCTTTCTGTCCCGGATGGTGCTCTTTCGGAAGGGAATAACCACCTCTGCCGAGCGACTCCACTGATCTATGAAGTATAAAAGGATCACGGTATACAATAAAACATAATTCTATGCAAAATTTGAAGTCCATCCAACGTCTAGTAAAGGCCATAGGCTTGACAGAATAAAAACTGGTTTCAAAAATTAAATTAGATTTACTATCAGTTCATATTATTCAGTTGTTTCTTTTTGTTAAAATCTATCTCCTTATTCCGAACGTATCTTATTTATTTAGTTTATTATTATTCATCTATTTGATAAAATCAGTGAACATTCTAACAAAGAATAATTTTTGAGTAAATTATTGAGACACCCAAGTTTGTTTAATTAATACCCAAAGTGATGCCCACATTAATATCAGAGAAGGGTCTTAAACTTTATTAAGGATTTGAATTATAGTCCTTTGAATGAACAAGGCCTCAAATAAAGGAGGAATAAATAAAGAATTACAAGCATTTGGGGTCACATCCATATCACACACACACACACACACACACACACACACACAACATATATATATATATATATATATATATATATATATATATATATATATATATATATTATATATATATATAATTTTAATAAGGGAAAAAACATAGAGATGCAAATTATTTTTAGAAAATGATCGCGAACATTCTCCGCGCAAGGCACTTTGTGGGTGAAACCGTTTCGAGTTTCAACGCTCCACGGATGGCTGAACATTGAACATCAGCAATACCAGGACAGTTCATTGGACACGATGTGTGGGTGTATGAATGTGATGATGTGTGTGGGCTGGTCAACCTGTCTAATTCTAATGGACAGTTTTGACTTGCTGGATACACCACCAAACTGGCTAATTGAAGATGAATAATACCGTAATGGGGCAACAATGGCGTCTATCTTTTCTGTAGATCTTTAGCATGGGATGTAGCAAGGGTAGTGGGAATTTGTAGTTGATGGCAGCTTTAATCCCGTGCTTTTCCTTGGCATGGGTGTGGCTCTACGACGTAGGCTGCGATAGGCAGGTGATATAAATGAAAGAGATCGTGAATATCATATCCACCATGATGGCAGCAGCATCAGATAAAGACCGTTCTTCGTAGCGCATTTCCTTGCCCTTCAAATCGTTCCACAAATGCCGTTTCGGAGTTGCCGTCAATCCTAAGCATCCTAGTTTTACATTCTTGCTTCTCAGCAATGAGTTGGTCATAGACCAAAGAAATAGGGAACAAAAGTGTGATGTCAAAAACGGGTTTCACTGTGGTATGTCACTCGCTTTCGGATCGGAAGATCATGGGTTCGAGCCTCACTGGAGCATAGTTGAGTCCATGGAAAAGGCTCTTCATTCACATTCTCTCATCGTACTCAGGTGTAAAATGAGTACCTGGCCGATAACTGTGTTGTCTCTGTCAGAAAAAAAAGTGTAATATCGCCTAACAGGCGTCATGTCTCGTCCTACATGTTACGTGTTGCTGTTGACCAGGGACCCCATGTAAAGCGCTTTGAGCACGTTTAGTGGGTTTTTTTTTCTCAATATTATTGGAAGTGTAAAACCATTCTTCCAGAGGACTGGATTCGTACCTTGTGTAATTGATCTTCTGGTTTCAGAGTGATGGCATATTATTTTCTAGTCTAAATATATGCTGGTCGTCAATAAAAATCATCCATCCTCGCTCTTTTACGCAACGTAATCCTAAGAATCTGACTATACATCCTACAACTAAAATAGTTATGCTACCTTATGATTTAGTATGTTACCTATTTAATACTAGTCCTCCGAAGGACTGTTCACATACGCACTTCCATTGATTTTGGAACCGGAGAAGTTAAGTAGGTGTGACGTCATGACTTCTCTGCCTTATTGTGTTTTGTCCATTTTGAATAAACTCCGGTTAAAACACCCACCACCCTCTATATAATATGTCCCTCATTATCGACTCCCTCCTCTCTCTCTCTCTCTCTCTCTCTCTCTCTCTCTCTCTCTCTCTCTCTCTCTCTCTCTCTCTCTCTCTCTCTCTCTCTCTCTCACACACACACAAACAAACGTCTTCCCTTCAATCGCACACGCGTACACTTAATATCAGCCTGGTCAAAACGAAAACTGATAGCCAATTGAATAATAGAGAAAATGTTAGGGTTGGCTGGTAACCCTGGTGAAATTGGTGAGGAAACACGAGAACTCTCGGGAGATTGACAGAACTCTCATCACGAGTCCATTACGCTATTATTTACCTTGTCCGGATACAAAGGGAGATGGCCTTTTAGTGGACGTCGAGAATGCAAGGAATTGTCAAGTTAAACCGAAGAATCGTGTCGGTTCTCAAATGGATATCGTTTTGACTCCAGTGTAATAACAATCAAGCCATGTTGGGCATGGTGAGACCAGTGGAGTGGTAGTTGACAAGCGATGATTTGGGTTTTAAAAAATCCGTTGTGCTTTGTCAATATAAATTGTAGTTACAAGAATGACTAAACCTCATTCTGATGGGTATTAAAGTGGGAAGGGGGGGGGGGGGGGGGGGGGGGGGGGGGGGGGGGGGGGGGGGGGGGGGGGGGCAAATCAAACACAAAAGAAAACAATATTTATATCTCGATTGCCATAGGTTTCTTTGCATTCCAAATCATTTCAAACTATATCTAAATATGGGTCCAGGTTTTCAATCTTGTTGGGATTATTCAACCGACCCTGCAGATATAGTAAACTTTCTTCCCCTGATAAAGTCGTATAATTAATTCAATCGTGTCGTTAGGAAGTTTGCCATAACTGCCAATTCTTAGAAAGCCGAAAATGACATCAGTTACAGGTGACTTTTTGGACCAGATGAGGGTGGCTGTCTATTATTTTTGCAGTAATGTTTAAGAAGCCATAGTGATTTTACTTGATTGTGCATTTGATTATCGAACATATGTCTTACAATGTAATGCAATCAACCACGGGTGACGTTAGAGAATGTAAAAATATGAGCTGTAATAGTTTTGATAATTAGATATAATTACTAAAACTACCCTTTAATTTGATTTAAATTGAGAAATCCGATTTAATTACTTTGCTTTGATCAAACCATTTTGAAGCTTTAAAAAACTATCTAGCAATCACTGCACACGATTCTCCTTTCGATTCTCATTAGTCTTTTTAACTCTTTAAGATAGCTGTTCAACCATTAATAGTCAAGGCTATGTCACTGATTAAACATTAAACATTGCAGCTATATGAGCTATATCCTTGTCTTCAATATTTAATAGGCTCCCTGTGGGAACTCTAAAACAAATTATGTCAACTGAGTACCTCATAAAGAAGATTCATTTAGACTTGCCCTATCGTCAAATACAAAAGAAAACGCTTGGTCGCTATGAAAACACTTTAAATTCTGTAATTGATGAGCTTTTCATTAGCTGCTGGTCGGCGGATCTGAGTTAATTACAAGCCCATATCGTAAAGCATGTAACAACAAGACAGATAATGGTATCGTTTCATGGCATATGGCCCCTCACCCCGATGTGAAAATAAGGCGGGGGTTGCAAGTTAGCCCAGTTCCAATTCGAGAGATTCCATTAGCACATCTGTTCTTGTACCCGATCTAGACACCCGATACCCGGTTACAAATTTGATATTTCCACCATTTATTAAACAATCAAAGGACAGCAGTGAGAAGACGAGAACTATTCAAATATTAACGGAGATTTGGTATGTATAATCAAAGAAGAAAATAAGGGTTCAAATCATCGATGGATAATAAGTGTCTACTAAAATGAAAAGGTGAAAGAGATCCGTGTGATTTGATGGTAAGGATTGAAACTGTAAAAGAAACTGTATTTAAATTTATTGTTAAGTAAACCTGATTTACAAGTGCAATTAATTAGAAACGAAATAAATAATGGTATGTAATATTCATTAACAATGCAACACACACAACACACACACACACACACACACAGAGAAAGAGAGAGAGAGTGAGAGAGAGAGAGAAAGAGAGAGAGAGAGAGAGAGAGAGAGAGAGAGAGAGAGAGAGAGAGAGAGAGAAGGGGGAATAAAGAATTAAAAAATAAACAAAACAAAAAATATCGCTATTTTCCATGATTTTATTTCTTAAATGCTGTAATACATTTGGGACTAAATTGGATATGATTTGAAATTTCAAAGTGACCCCGTTTCCATGGAGACAGCTTGCAATGCTGTAGAGTTGAAAAAAAAATTGGTATTGAATTTATGACTCGTGGTGTCTTAGTCTTAGAAAATCGCAGTTAAACCTTCGTTTCATGAATTGCTGATCTCTTTTTTGTTTTATGTTTCCCTGGGGTTTTATAATTGTGACTAAGAGTCCGGTATATAGTGCTATTTTTAAAAATGCAGAAATGGCACAATGGCACGGTCTTGTTAAAACGTGCCTCAAAATTGTCTGTACCTGAACCGTTTTACCACTGAGTCTGTGTCGAATATCATTATGGTTCTGGTGTTCCAAGTGACGATATTTCTAATACATTGCAAAGGAGGTTGGTCTAGTAGCAGTAACAATGTAATAAATATATGTTCCCTGAGCCTCACACGAGCCTTGAAGTATACTCAAATACTAGATTTCCAAATTTCTAAAATTCCCAGGAGTGAAAACCTCACCAAACAAGCAAACAAAGCAAATACAATAATAAAATCAACCAAACAAAATAAAGCAAAAATTAAATGTAACTCGCCGTCTCAAAGTGGTATTATGTTGGGATGGGCTAGGTGCTCGAAATTGAATTGTTTAGTCATAAATATGTAACTTGGGGTTAGTTTCTACCCGTTTTTTTAATACATTGAACCACCCCCCCCCCCCCCCCCCCCCTTTTTTTTTCCCCCTAATGCTTGTATTTACTATGAGTTTAATTCTAAATACATGTTTGATGGCCCAGTTCATCCCGACACAATACCGTTTTCAGCGAGTGGGTTACTATTATATTGTTATGTTATGGTTTCAAGCTGTGGCTTAACGAATCGCCGCCTCCCCCCCCCCCCCTCCCCGTCCTCTTCCACAATACTTTCCTGGAGGATTGGGTTTGTATTTACCAGGCTTTCTGCTCGCCTACAGCAGCAGAGTATTGTGCCTTCTTTGATTCCATTCAATGTATGTTCACCCACCAATATAGACGATGGAAAAATCATAATGGGGAATAATAAAAACTTCAGATAAAGCTTACCAAAATCCGTAACACTCTTAGGTCACAATCGACCGAGACAGAGTAAGATAAAGAGGTTCAGTTTAACAACACCAGGAAAAAGAAGGTAATACTAAGACACAATCACACTTTAACCCCCCCCCCCCCCCCCCCCAACAAACTAACATACCAAAAAACCCCACAAAAAAACAAGCAAACAACACTGCCCCCCCCCCCCCCCCCCCCCCCCCCCCCCCCCCATACTACTATCAATTAACAAACAAAACAAATAAGTAACCAACGCCCCTTCCCCTAAAATCAAACAGACACCCAACACAAATAGATACCATTTTATATAGCGCATTTTCAAAGTTTCACCCTGCTTAACGCGCTTCACCACGCCATATGAATTTCCATTTCATATTATGCAAGTTGCCTGCTAGTCGCTCTTTTTTGTACTAGCGCACTTACAATACATGACCTGTCCCCTCTTCAAGTCAAGTACTTATCCACATCTAAATCAAATTGAGTAATGTGTGTAAATTACCCAAGCCGTGGATAAAACGCCATACCCAGAGTTTTGAGATTATACTGTCACCCACATGGTCACTGACAACGCTAAACATCGCTTGACTTTGTTACAAGATGAAACACCCTTCCTGCTGAGTCACCAGCGTCGTCAGCCACAACTTTAAATTATTTGATACAAATACAAATCCAAATTTATGATTTACAAGATTATTTTTTTAAAAATCTCTTTGATCTCCCATTTTAAGTGCTCAGTCGATACTTTTTTTAAATCGCAAAAAACGTTTGACACATTAAAAAGGCTATCGAAACTAGACGCTAGTTAAAAAAAAAAAAAGAAAAAAGAAAATCAAATGAAATATATGGCTAAATAATAATAATAATAATAATAATAATAATAATAATAATAATAATAATAATAATAATAATAATAATAATAATAATAATAATAATAATAATAATAATATTAATAATAATAATAATAATAATAATAATAATAATAATAATAATAATAATAATAATAATAATAATAATAATAATTACAAAATCTTAGTAAATGAACGAATTGTGAAAAATGAAAATGAAGTGCAGAGACATGGAACCATCTGCGAGTCCCAGTTACGGGTAAGAGGGAGGCAACCCAAATATCACCTCAAATTTTACACCATTCTGCAGATTACATCCCTTGAATTGATTTTATTTGATCATATTGTGTGTTCTACCACTTCCCAAGAATGTTTGCATACCGCATTTGATTCTTTTTTCTTCCTTTTAAGTCGGTAACTTCAGATTTTGAAGATTCCATAGAACAGCGTTTTTCTTTTATTAGAGATGTGAGACTATTCCACAGTGTTAATGTCGAGAAATGAACGAGTACAAGTGTGCATCCACTCTTGAGTGGGGAACCGTAAACTTGGATGACTTCCTCTTATTCTGTCGAGGGGTAATTTAACTTGATGGTTTAGGCCTTTGCAAAATATTGTTACTTTGTCATGCTTTCTTCTCTGTTGTAGTGGTTCGAGATTTAAATCACTTTCATGTTTTTTATCTGTGTTGTTTTTATTTATAAATTTCCCTGCTCTGTTTTGTATTTGTTCGATTTTTTTAAATTTCTGATTTGTGGCGAGGGCAACAGACAGAGCTACTATATTCTAGTGGTCTAACAAAGGTTTTGTAGCACTTTAACTTTACTTCCCTCCTGCTGTCGTATAAGTTTCTTCTGAGGAAGCCTAAGGTAGAGTTTGCTTTTTTGCATATGTTTGTAACATGATCTGTCCAATTTAGTCTGTTAGTTATTGTCATTCCTAGATATTTCACCTTGTTCACTTCTTCTAGTGCAGTGTTATATATTTTGTATGTTGAATCTATTCCCAGCATTGTAAGCTATCTAGATCGGCTTGAAGAATTTCTTAGTCACGTTTAGTTCTTATTATCCGATATAGAAGGCTGTCGTCTCAGTTGGGTTCCTGGTGTAAGTCTTTCTGCTATATCACTAATTTAGATTAAGAATAGGAGGGGGCCGAGAACTGTGCTCTGAGTAGCCTAACACCAAACACTACTGACTGACTCTGATGACTCATCATCCACGACAACGACTTGTCTTCGATTGGTCAAGAATGACATAATCAATTGGTTGTTTCGTATTCCACATCTTAATAAATTTAGTGCCAATGTATGATGGTGGAATTTGTCGAAAGCTTTGCTAAAGTCTAACAAAATGGCATCAGTTTGTAATTTTCTAAAATTTACGTTTTCTGCTAGGATTGTTATGATCAGTTGTTTCACATGACATTTTCCCCCCATAAAGCCATGTCGTGATTCTGTTAAAATTTTATTGGACACTCTTTGATTCATAATTTTAGAAAATATGACAAAAAATATAAAAGGCTTCCTCAGATATATATATATATATATATATATATATATTATATATATATATATATATATATATATATATATATATATAAAGATAAAAATACAAGCAAAAGAAAAAAACAACCCAAATAAATAAATAATTTTTTTAAAAACCACATTCTAATGAGGTCATGTCTAGAACGTGACGTCCCAAGCCCGTAGAAAACTCAGAAGTGAAGGTCCTACACGACTGGCACACGAAAGCTTCTCTGTTTAATCGCACACAAACATGAACTCCCGCGGGTGTGGGATGAAGCGGAGTCGACTGTACTTGTTTTTTTCTCTCTTAGGATTGTTATCAACTTGGACTATATCATGATCACTATGACCAGATAAGATACATACTTTGTCAACATGTGATGGATGGTTTGTAAAAAACAAGTCAAGGAGTGAGTTTTCTCGTGTGTTTTCCTTCACAATTTATTGTTGGCCACAGTCTGTTATCGCTTCCGTGAATATTGAATTAAGCTCTTTTAGGATCTGTTATTCTGAATCGAGCTGTCTGCCCAGTTTATGTCTGGCAGACTGAAATCCCTCCAATCCAGATCGTTGACTTGTATTTTTGTGTTATTTCTTTGATACAATTACAAATTGCTTTCGTGGTTTCAATATATCTGCCGGGTTTCCTATATACAACTCCTATTATGAGGGTTGGTTTGTTTGTCATTGTTATTTTGCAAAATAAAGTGGGTGAGTCTACTTTGTTTTCCTTGGTAAATTTAACATTTTCACTATTTATTGTTTTCTTTATGCAAATCATAATACCACCTTCCCCTCTTTTGCATTGATTTTTCCTGTCGTTTCTGTATATTTCATATGTTATCTGATTTGTCAAATTCGCTGTTTGCTATTTCAGTCTTTAGCCAGGTTTCAGTTCCCATAATAATGTCGGAATTTGTAACTTCAATAAGTTTCAACAGTTCTTCTTTCTTTTTCCAAATACTTTGAAAGTTAATTAGTAATGTCCATAACAAGTCTACTTTTGGTAGTCTGTGTTCTCCGCAACGGCTTCTTATAAGAAAATAATGGTTCTACCTAATTTAATTGTAATGACGGTATGTAACTTCATCAAACTCAATAATGTTATTTTATTTTCAAAGATGCAGTAAATATACTCTACTTTTATATTCATAGCCCGTAATCAAGCTATGCCTTGGAAAGAACTTGCTGTTATATGTCGTGAAGTGACTTGCTAAGGAGATTCATTATTAAGATTATTACGAGTTTCAATATCATGTCAAGTATGAGGCATTGGTGAGATTATTTATCCTAGTTAGTCCATTAGAAGATAAGAAAAGTAAAAGGCCACCATTTAGACAAGTATTCACGGCTTTGTAGGTACTTAAGTTATTGACATGTCATCGTTTTATGCCTTCCTTTTAAAAAATCTTTATCCAAAATTTAGATTTACTTGTTTTAAAAAAGAACAGCATGAATCAAAATGAACTTTCTTTTAATTTCTTTCAAAAAAGAATTTATTCCAACTGTCGGTGTGTGAGAATAAACAAATTCTTTTCCATATCTCGTGGCATGATAAAGATGATGATTATAATAATTATAATGATAAAAATAATAAAAATATTTATAATAACAATAAGAATAATAAAAGTAAATAATCATAATGGTAACAAAAACACAATAATAATGATAATAATAATAGTTATAATAATAATAATGATAATAATAATAATAATAAATAATAATAATAATAATAATAATAATAATAATAATAATAATAATAACAATAATAATAATAATAATAATAATAATAATAATAATAATAATAATAATAATAATAATAATTTAAAAAAAAATAATGAAAAATAATAATAATAATAATAATAATAATAATAATAATAATAATAATAATAACAATAATAATAATAATAATAATAATAATAATAATTATTATTATTAATAATAATAATAATAATAATAATAATAATAATAATAATAATAATAATAATAATAATAATAATAAATAATAATAATAATAATAATAATAATAATAATAATAATAATAATAATAATAATAGTAATTATTATATTATAATAATAATAATAATAATAATAATAATAATAATAATAATAATATAACAATAACAATAATAATAATAATAATAATAATAATAATAATAATAATAATAATAATAATAATAATAATAATAATAATAATAATAATAAAACAATAATAAATAAACAACCAGACAGGATTATAATTTATAATCATGTTTAAAAATCACATCTTTTGTTTATTCTTAATATTCAATATTTGAGACAGAAGTACAAATGTTAGACCTCACCAGATGAGTTCATGACCAGTCATGTCTGACGAATATAATGGAGAATACAATGGCACGCGTTTTAAAATGAAAAATATAATAATAACCACAATAGTAAGCATAACGCGTTCTTTCAAGATTAAAAAAAAATCTGCCCAATTAACCCTTAAAAAATCTATCCCGCAAAAAAACAAATCACAAATGTCTCATGTCACTTGTTATTCATACAAAATAAATATAAATATAAACAATAAATATGGGACACACATGGGAAAAAAATGCGCGAAAAACACACAAGTTATTGTATTTATAGCTTCACAAAATAAATGAAAATTAAATATTAAAATAAAAATGAGATTACACAGCCAGAAAATGTATGAAAACCACATTATTGATTTAAAATAATAGATCCTGTTAAGACCCGACTTTCTATCAAAACAGTCCTTTTATATCTCTTTAACAAAAAAGGGCTATAGTTAAATGCGTACCCAACCCCAGCTCATAACACTTTGTTTTATCTTTTACATGCCTATATGACTATATAATGAGAGGTATCAAGGCAGGAAATAAGTCACATAGTTCATATATTGTGGCATCCGATCTATTCACATTGTAAATTCCCATTGAGAACTATACAACCACATCTGTTGCAAACATCAGCTATTTGATATAAATAAGGACACATACTGTAGTTGCAGTTTTTAAGTCAATGACAATGAATGCAGAACTCAAAATTGAAAAAAGACAAGTAAGGACCAGGTGTTAATCTAAAAGAATAAAACAATACAGGTGGAATGAAGCAAAAAAAAGAAAATAATTAATTCTAAAATAAACTCCTCTTTAGAAAAAGTTGGGACCCTTTTTCTTTTTTAGCTGAATCTAAAGTCTTTGTTTTGGAGCTCAGTTTGTTAAATTTGAATTCTACTGTATTCTGTGATATGATGAGCATATATGTGACCGCAATATGATTACTTGGTTGATTTTTAAAATCTAGTGGTACTTGTGACACTTTTAGGCTGTACTGAAAAAGAAAGATGTTATCACATACACACAAGAGTTAGTTTAATACAAATGTTCATAAATTTCTGCAATGTTCTTGGGCTACAGGCACCATAGTAAAAATTAAAATTAAAGTACAGAAGATATATACCCGCTTTGTTATAAAGGACACATTTAAAAGTTATCCATCTGATTATGCTGGGATTTGATTAACAGGAAAAAAAACAAGTACAAAAGACAAACAACAAACAAACGAAAACGCTCGCATCTACTGTCTTGTTCTTTCATTGCAAATGATATCAGCCAGAGCCTCAGCAAAATCAAGTTGTCCCGTGCCAAGATAAGTAAAGTTAAGAGAGCCATATGGAATGGGACAACACATATAAATGGATAAAGGACTTAACATTATTCTTCTACACATGCATGCATGAGGTATTGAGATGATTTAGTACTGAATGTGTGCATTCTTCCATAGATGAATCATACAAGATCAGAGCAAGACACACTTACTGGATGTTTGGTGGTGGTGCTATTAAAGGAGTTTCCAATGATGATTGGTATTGCGGGAAGTAAGTTATTGGAAGCACTTATGGCAATGATGCTAACTCTGACTTCATAACTGCTGATCATCTACAAGCTTTTTAAGACGACTAAAAAGTTTTCAATAAATATCTCAGGATTAAAGTTATGACGGATATAGTTACTCATTATAATACAAAAGGCCAGGGCTAATCATCAGTACTGACGAACAAGCACTAGCGGCCATTGGTAGGCTCTGATAAATAGCCGTACTGTTGTGGAGTGGCTATTGGTCAGTAACAAGCGCTGGATAGGTGAATGCTTCGTTTAAATGTTTTCTTTTTTTTTTACTCTACAAACAAGAATTGCAAGCAGAAAAAAAGACAAAAATAAAAACAAAACAAAAGAAAAAAAAAAAAAAACAAAAAAAAAAAACAAATCCCAGAAAAACTAAAATAAATAAACAATATCACTATTGCCGTTGCTGACTTTCTTTTTTTATTACAAAGACTTGGGTGAGAAATCTTTATGATAAAGGGCCTATCCAGCTATACTAACATTGTGGCTTGATCTGCACTCCTTTCAAAATGCTTTTATTTTGGCCAGAACATATTTTTACAGGTTGCATGGTGCTAGTGCATTACTATTCCAGATCATTTCAGCAGACAAAAATAATTATTTAATGCATCTGGTACATGAAAGGGATTTTCAAAATGAAAAATGTCAAATAAAAAGGAGTTTCAAAATAAAAACCTGCATTATTGGCAAATTCTTACCAAATTGAATGACTTCAGCATCAGTAGAAAAAAGATTATAGAAGATTAAGACGAAGAATCTTCTGAGCCGGCCCTCAATATTGACCTATAGCCACTGCGCACTTCGAATATAAAATAAAAATGTTTGACAATGATTAATATCACAATATAAATACAAGGCATTGATTGTTTTATGGAGGTGGAATGTTTCATTGCAAAGTTTAAGCATAATGTTTATAATGCTCAAAATCAATTTCAACAGAAAGTAAAAAAAATACTAATGCAGAGATAAAAAAACACAACACCCCCCCCCCAAACCCCCGGACAATATTACAGATAGAGTATTCACTTAATATTATGATCAATAAACACCAATGAACAGTCGTTATCTGTCCTTCTCTTTTTCTAAATGAGAAATTGAAGTTAGCAGCTTAAATTTAATTTGGTCTGCATAACTTCTCGCAATATTTCTGTGTTGGTACAATAATTCTGAATGTATAACTGGAATGTTTTAAACAAATGAAATACACACATTTATGTACTAGTGATTGGAAAAAAAAAACAAGCAGTAAACCACTTCATGATACCCGGTAATGAAATGAAAAACGCTCATCAATGTAACATTTACAGAGTTCAATTGAATAATGTGAAGAATACTATGAACAAGGTAAAATAAAAAGCAGGGTGGAAGAATGACATTAATCATTTTAGATCTCAAATATTATCGATTACTTAAAAATTTAATTGCCAGGAAATATGAAAGAGGTTAGTCTCCTAAAATGCTCTAACTTATACTTCTAAATTCTATGTTTGTATCATACAACTTGTCGATATTTTTCAAAATCTAAGAATATAGCACTTATTGCAATGAAATGAACACTGTATGGTTGAATGGTAAGGGGAATCCCAGTGATATCTAATGATTTCAAACAGTCCGCATAAATCAAATCAATTCAGATGACTCTTACAGCATCTGCTACAGATAACATTTAACTGATCAATATCGAAACTGTAAAAAGGATTGAACAGAAACTAATGAAAAGATGACTCCAAAAATAAACAAAGAATTGTTACAGGTTCAAACCCATATTCACTAACAACAAGAACAATGGAAAAATACATTCATAAATAAATAAGACAAAAATTGAACAAAACTTAAAAAAAAAAAATCAAACAAAAAACCCCACAAAAAACAACTAAAAATCCCCCACAAAAACAAACAAACAAAAAAAAAACAAACAAACTCCAAATTAATAATAAGGATTATCTGAAAATAGCAATTTTATATACATTGTCTTTTACTTTTAAACCCTTATAATAACTTCTTGAAACATCTTTTGCTTGCACCCGAATAATGTATTAAAATACAGTATAATCCATATTAAAGAAATTTCAAACAAAACAGAAAAAGCTAAAAAAAACAGAGTAAGATATTATATTCATTAGAGAACTTTTAAATAGTTAAACAACTTTAAACATTAAGCGAACCTGAATCAGCTAAACAGTTCAACTAGATATAATGAAACATTTAAAAATTTGCCAATACAAGTATTTGAATGTAAAATTCAAAACAACTTACGGTACCTAAAAAGTAACAAGAAAATGCGTCAAATAAAATGTTCACAGAAGCGTGAGCAGAAAAAAATGAGTGCTGATCAATAAATAAGATTTGATGGTTTATCAAATAGGGCAGAGGTGGATAATAACATAGATATTATACGTCTGCAGGCTAGGCTTATCACAGTTGTACCAGGTGAAAAAAAATGAATATACCAGCTTCAAGAAAAGTCAACAACTAAAATAATAACTTCCCCATATTTATTACATCGAGGAAGGTTTCTTTTTTATTATGAGCAATAGAGTTCGAAGGTTATTTTAAGCTAACTTGAAAGAGTAAGATATTTTAAAAACTCAATTAGTTTGTAAATAAAAAAACCCCCC
>NC_088361.1:51728959-51801459 GCF_034508935.2 Berghia stephanieae
CTGTGCAAATGTACATTTTTAATATCATTTATCATAACTATACTTTTATCTGACTGAAACGTGTCACTATCTGAAAAGGTAATTATTAAATATTATTATTGTCAGTTTTCCAGTGCAAGGTACAATATTCAAGTTCATGACAAATAAGAGGCAGTTCACTGACAACAAACCGTTGCAAATTACCAAATTACATAAATCTTGGTAAAACCAGTTCTACATAAACATTCCTTGAGAACAGATGTCTTAAACCTTAAAATGCTTCTGAAAAATACATACTAATTAAATATGATTTGCCGATATTCCTTGATATGTTAAACACTATAGCTGGAAGTACAACTATCTCATTATTTTTCTGGATGGGCTAGTTCATAAGAATGTTACATTCAAATACTTTTTATTTTCATGTAGCAGAGTTGATTGCTAAATGTGCAATAATTTCCATGGAAATTATCTCAATCTCAATTAACATATTTGAATGACATGACATACCATCCCGTTTTCTGGTGACACGTCAATGGCATTAATGGCACGTGCATGTGCTGCCACCTCAGCTCCAATTTTCCCACTCATAGCATTATAGACTCGAAGATGTCCTGATGCATAACCAGCTACAATCACATCATTCCACAAAGCTAGGCTATTGCATGGCCACCTTAAAAAAAATACATCCATTTATAAAAGTATCACAACACTGCCAAAGAAAGATAAGAAATGACAAAAATGATTGAGACAATAACTATTATAACGGTTTTTAAAACAAAATCTGTTGTAACAATATTATTCACAATAATACATGTTGTATAATAATAATAATAATAATAATAATAATAATAATAATAATAATAATAATAATAATAATAATAATAATAATAATAGTAATAATAATAATAATACATGACATTTATAACGCGCATTTTCATCACTGGGTGATGCTCAATGCGCGAAACAATAATACAGTGACATTATTATACAAATGAAACATTATACAAACTACATCAACATAATATTATCATTATACAACAATGTAATAACTAAACATAAAGTCATTAATACAAGATATGTTATAATACATCCACATGCTATGTCAAATACGGAAATAATATAAAATAATGATATAATAACATAAACTACATTAACATTCATATTGGGGTCAAATTACAAAGATGCATTAATCAAGATGTGTTTTAACAAAGAGATGGTGTTTTAACTTTGATTTAAATATTGATAAGGACTGTGCTTCTCTTATTCTTTTAGGAAGAGAGTTCCAGATGGAAGGTCCGACGTGACTGAACGATCTGCCGCCGTAAAATTTATATTTATATTTATTTGTAACAATTAATTTTGTAGAATCTAGTGCAGAACGTAGACTCCTCGTTGGCTTATACGTTTCTAAAAATTCAGTAATATACAATGGTGCTTGATCATTAAGGCACTTATAGCACAATACTGCTAGTTTAAATTCGATTCTCACTTTAACTGGTAACCAATGCAGCTCATACAAAAGTGGCAACGAGTAGGATGTTATCTTCTTTCTTAAAATCAATTTAGCAGCCGCATTCTGGATACTTTGAAGGCGTGATATTTTATCGTTGCTTACATTCGAGATTAACGAATTACAGTAATCTATTTTAGATAGTATGAAAGATGTTATTAGTTTGCATGTTACTTCTCTTGTTAGGAAAGGTCTAACTGAAGCAATTCTTTTTAATCCTATTGTCAAACTTCTACATAGAGAATCAAACTGTGCCTGCATAGTCATATGTTGATCTAGCATTACCCCGAGGTTTTTCACACACGTTGAGAGGTTAATTGTGCACCCATTTATATTTAGAGTAAACTTCAGAAAATCATCTTTCAAAACACTTTTTCTACCACACACCATCACCTCTGTCTTTTCATTATTCAGCTTTAACTTGTTAATTTCCATCCAGCATTTAACATCTCTAATACAGTCTTCAACACGGGTAATCAATGATGGGATATTACTAGGGATATCGCTTACATAGATCTGAGTGTCATCAGCATAGAAATGATACATTAATTTATTTTTAACAAAAATATCCGAAAGAGGTTGAGTATAAAGAGTAAAAATAACAGGACCAAGGACAGACCCCTGCGGAACGCCGTAATTTAGAGGAAATGTTTCTGATACTGCGCCATCGATCAGAACCGACTGAGATCTTGATGTTAGGTATGATTTAAACCAACTAAGCGCAGTGTCTCTTATTCCAAAAGTAATTTCTAATCGTTTAATAAGTATCTCGTGATCAATGGTGTCAAATGCAGCCGAAAGGTCCAACATAGTCAAACAACAGACATGATTTTTGTCAATACTTTTAAGAATATCAGTGCATACTTTTAAAAGGGCAGTTTCAGTGCTATGATGTGATTTATAGGCAGATTGGAAATTTTCACTTAAATTATTTAGATGGATATGATACAAAAGTCTTTTTAACACAATGCGTTCAAGCACTTTGGATAGATATGGAAGGTTGGAGACAGGTCTGTAATTTTTCAGTTCGTTTACATTTAGATCGGACTTCTTTAATAGTGGTTTAACAATGGCACGTTTAAACGAGTCGGGGACACTACCTGAGACCAACGAATTATTTATAAGTTCAGTTATTGTTGGTAACAGTTCTTCAATACAAGCCTTAAGAATACTAGTTGGGATGGGGTCTACTAAGTCACAATATTTTGATGGGCTATCTAAAATGGCTGACTTCACTTCATCCTCAGTGGCTGGATCGAAAACATGTAGTGGCGTTCCATGGAATGGTCCAAAGCTCGGTGACGATGATGATGATGTATTGTCTAAGTTTTCCCTAATGGATTTTATCTTGCCGTGGAAATAGTTGGCAAAATTTTGAGCTAGTTCGGTGTTATTTCTAGACGCTGGAAGGGGTGTGGATTTCTTACTGCCAAGAAGGTCGTTTGCGGTGGAAAACAGTTCTTTGCAAGATGTAATGCTTTGAAATTTTTCGTTGTAGTGGGCCTTTTTTGCGCATGTGATGGCGTTATAAAGAGCCGACTTAGCTGCTTTGTAGATATCCTTAAATACCGTTAGACCACTCTTAATAATAATAATAATAATATATACTTTATTCATCCAAAAAAATGGAAATTCGTTTACAGACGTGGCATGCATGAAAATGTATAAACACAAAGTTGAGAATATATGGCGACAATGTATACATATATAATATATGCAAATTCACAAAAATGTAAAACTATATAACCAAGAACCAATAGCAACACTTTATATATTAAATTGATAAATTGAGATACCTCTGGCCTTTAGTCCGAACTTGTGTGTGTATATTTAAAAGATAGTATTTAATTTAAATCACAGTTGCGCGTTAAAAATTTCGAACACCATGTGGCAAAAATGAATTAAGGTGATGTGTTGTCTTTGTTTTTATAAATATAAGGCGACGGCTCCTCATGGAGAATTTAATATATTTGTGAAGGGGGTGATTGCCATCCTTCATAACTTTCTCCATTTTACTTAGACAAAATCTCTTAAAACATAAACTTTTTTCTTTAATTTTTTTTTCAACTATCCTATAAAAGATCTAGAAATTCCAGTAAACAAAGCTATTTCAACAAATTGATGGCCTACAACGACTTAATGAAACTATTCAACAATAAATCTCTTGAATCTGGATGATAATGGATTTATAAGAAATCTGAATGATGGTCAAAGATGAACGAGTCGCATGTTCTATAAACAAAGCAATACTGAATAGAATATGCAGTAGAACTTCTCTCGTAAAACCACTAAAAAAAAAAAAAAGTAAATATAAAAATAAATAGTAAATCTATAAATAAAAAACAATAATAATAATAAAAGGTCATAAATTAAAGTGGCTTATTGTATCAAAATAGGTGAATTTAAAAACACCCACAGAAATATTAAATCAAAGTGGCTGCCTTGCACTTGAAGGTGAATTAAAAAATCACAGAAAATGTAAAATTCCCTTTAAGATTCCAAGACGTTCATTATTTATTGGTTTCATGCTTAAAACGATCTATGGACAATTCCAAAGTTGTTTCCTAATTTTGCAACTTATTCCTTTTTTTTTTCTTTTAGAGAGGTAACTATCCCCTTCTTTTACAGAAAAAATATGATTTAGCCTCTAAATAATTTCTTATGCGTCGTCCTCATATATGCATGATGATCCCTGTTGCTCTATCGTCATAAGTCCAACCTGATCACAGGAGATAGGATGCAACAACCAGGGATACAATTAGTTAAAGTAGATTTTGTTTATGATTGTCACAACAAATGTCAAATTGATAGAGCTGTTGTAGAAATTAAAAAACATCAAAACAACAACAATAAAAAACAATGAAACAAAAACAAACAAAAAAAAAAAAAGAGAAAAGAAAGAGAGATTTTTTTTTTTTAGTAAAGTAGCCTGTTTATGAAGAGGGTAAAGGTCATTATGAGATAGCCAACAATATTTATATTTTTTCTAAATAAATAAAAAATATTGAAATTTTGAGAACCAATCCATATCTACCCAGCACCACTGATGGTAGTTGTTTTAGCACCACGGGATCCAGAAAAGTTCCAAACATTAATATTCCCCATCTCGTCTCCACTGATAAGAATATTTCCTTCTGATGTCATATCACATATAGGTGACTTATGTCCTACAATGATGATAAAAAAAAAAAAGAAGTTTGTCTTAGAAAATCAAGCTATTCAACTAAATATATTTCATTTAAAAACAAACAAGAAAATAGGTAAGCACTGATTTTAGAAACAAAGAATCTGGTCTTTTGAGTCAATTGTGACAAGTGTGTGTAATGTACCTTACTCAAAATCTCAACATAGGAGCTAGGTTTGCTATCATTGCTACTCATCTGATCGTTGATTTTGTTCAATGTTGTAACAATATAAAACTTAGAACCAACTAAGCTACTGGTACCACAAAATTTAAACCAAGCCCAATCATATTTCGTTTTCTGACAAGGCCTGTTTCTTTATGAACTAGAGTAATGCTAGACTTTTACTCTTATCACCATGTAACAACCCATTTAATTCAGAATTATATTTTATGTCACTGATGATTTGTAATTGAAGTGCACATTTTAGCAGGTATGATAACTGAACACCATTAAGGCTTTCGTTTAACATTGTTGTAATGGACAACATTTTACGTTGGTATAAGAGTATCTCCGTCACAACAATGAAGCTGTAACAGTAATATTTTATGGTAATCTTTTAACCTTGTTTTAGTTTTACATACAGATTATCATAAATTCAACCTAAATTGCATTTATCTGAATGTAAAAATTACCTTTGAGTGAAGTACTAAGTGTTATATTTGAGCCTTTGAATGGGATTTCAAATACAAGAATAGAACCCTCTTCTGTGCCTGTGTCAAAGACAAAAAATATTGCACCAAGTCAATAGAATGTAATGAAAAAAAATGCTAAAGAAAGAGGGATTAAAGACAATGCTCTTAATTATTTTATATACACAGCATAGGACAGAAATCTCGAACAAGTTGGGACCGGGCCTGTTTGTTCGAGATTTCCATGTTGGGTATTTTACAAAGAATATGGAGAAAAATGTGACAGGGGGGGGGGGGGTTGATTCAGCAAGGTCGCATTATAAAGAGGTAAAGCGTTTAGTGCGATTTATCTAATTCAATAACAGATTACGGATAAGAAAAGCCAGTATGTCCCATTGTTGATACACGCTCAGCATGAGATGTCTTTAACCTACAAATCCAGTACCTAATCCTTTCCACTCTTCACTTATGCCTCTATTCTCAACCCATCCCTAATCATTTCTTTGATTGTAATACAGTAATATTATATAATAACGTGTCGCATGCATAGGACACAGGTGAAACATGCTTCACAAACCTCCCCCTACACATACACTCATACTCCACACATGTACGCTTAACACATTAACTAATACAAAGGCCACATAGCGATGGCGGTTCTTGTTTCCGTTCAATACCAAGATAAGGCAAAAGAATTTTATTAACAAATGCGAAAATTAAGGTTCATTTTGTTTGAGATTACCATGTTAGCATCCAATAATATTCAAGATTTTTGTGTGGCCAGTACAATAAAAATAGAGGGATTAAAACAGGGAATTCAAGATTTCCATGATTTCGAGATTTTTGTGCTGTACTGTATGTATATATCGGGTGATCAACAAACCTTAATACATAGACTCAAAATGTCATATGAATTGAGAAACAAAACAAAGATACAGTGATTTTTCAAAATCATGTTCAGAAATAGAATATTAGAGAAAAATGACACAACATTACAGAGAGAAAAATGATGATGATCTTAACGTTTATTGCAATTTTTAGCAATGTCACCCTAAATATTTTCATCATAATTCCCCTCTATGTAGCACATTGATATACCAATATTGGTCCAATGGTTACAAAGCTAGCACTTAAGTGATCAGCAACACCCCTGTCCTCTTTAATGATGCACCGTAATCACTTTTTCCAAGTTGAAATGCACATCCGAATTTCCTCAATGGTTATCTCCTCCTAGCATAAAACAATTCCTTCTCTCAAGGTTTCTTCTGTGAATGTGGATCTTTGTCCACTATAAACGTTCTCGGTCAAAGAATTTCAAATTGCGTAATCCATTGGATTCAGGCTGGGTGATTGAGGCGGCCAGTTGTCTTTCTCTATGAAATGAATATTCTTACTCTGAAGAAAAGTTTGTGTTCATTTGCTCATATGGGATGTAGCATCTTTTTGAAAAAGGAAATTCCTT
This sequence comes from Berghia stephanieae, assembly GCF_034508935.2. NCBI lineage: Eukaryota > Metazoa > Mollusca > Gastropoda > Nudibranchia > Aeolidiidae > Berghia > Berghia stephanieae. Next base: position 51,735,728 of record NC_088361.1, read on the forward strand.
CCTGGATAAAGGTGTTCACAAAATATTTTTTTATAGTTTTTATTTAATTATCAGTATTGACCTTGGTCTTTATAGTGTCAATGAAGTGTATTTGGATCTTGCCATTCAATGAAATATCAGCTTAAACCATTATTTTCTTTAAAAAACTATTTTGTTCATGATATAGCCCATTGATTGGTATTTGTGATTTTTTCTTTCCATACACTATATCATTATGACTATTTTTATGTCATCTGTAGAAAACCTATCGAGTAGCACCCTTGCTCTATGTTTTATTTTACTCAACACACTGGTAGGCTATCTTGATATTCTTACTCTCTTAAAGGCTTTGGAATTCAGTTCTTTTTATATGATAGTGTACATATAAATTTACCATAATCTAACAATTGTGTTCTTTAAAGAATTACAATGCGCAAATAACACATAGACTTGAGTTAAGTTCATATTGGTAATGAATGCGACATTCTCGCTCATTTACTATTTTTGCCGTGTTTATTTTGACTGCCGTTTTACCTTTCTGTCTTCGTTGTCTGTACACATTTATGTTGAAATTCGTTTTTACAAGTTTGTGATCGGATGTTAGCAGTGTACCACCGTATGATCGCGAGTTGGTTGAGTAGTGTTTATGGCGGTGTCGACATATGATATAGGTTGTGTATTGTTATCATTTTGTCTTGGGTTTGGTCTTTCCTTTGTCCTACCCATGTTGTCTGGTGTCTTGATGGGTGGTTGAAAGCACTGTTTGTTATGAAAAGTTTTCTCTGTTCACAGAACTGGACTAATTTTTCTCCGTTATCGTTACGTTTTCCTTTTGAGTATGATCCTAAACATAGTGTGTCACTGTCGAGACGTTTTCCTACTTTGGCATTAAAATCTCCAGCAATTATTAATATTGATTTGTTTCCTATTTTGTTCAGTGTATCGTCTAGGTCTTTGTAAAATTTATCAGTTTCCTCTGGGTATTGTTTTGCGCGTTGACTTGTTGGTGCGTAAACATTTACGATTGAGATAGTGAACGTCTTCTTACCGTGATCGTCTTTGTTATCGTTATTCTGGTTCCTTGAATTGATCTTACACTTAAGCTCAAGAACACATATTCTGTCCGAAACATTCCATTCGTCACTAGTCAAATCCCTGCAGTTTTTATTTATGAGAAATCCACATCCATAGTGAGGTGAACTGGAAGCAAAGCACAGCAGTCTGTGACCATTTATTGTTTGGTCGACGCCATCTTGGATCTTCGTCTCTTGTAAACACAACACATCGATTTTATAACTTTCTAAATCTTGACACAGTTGTTCCTTTCGAATGTTACTTTTAATAGATCTTAAGTTAAAAGTTCCAATATTAAGATTAGTCCACATCAGGTAAAAATTAAAGATTCCACACAGTGAATAAATGGAAACATAAGACTATCCACTGAGCCGAAGCTCAATGTCAACAGGTGTCAGCCATGTTGTCCGGAAATATGCGGGGGAAGAAAGTGCAGGCTCTATTAATACAACTAAGAACAAACCAAATCGAACGCCTAACATCGCTATTAACGATCTATCGCGGCAACAAAAAGAACTTAGGATCAGGATACAAAACACGAAAGACTCGGAAGAAATAATAAACCTGAAAACGGAACGAAACAAAATACTGCATTCAATTCGATCACTTACAATAAAACACAGAAACGAGGAATTAGACAAAAAAGTGGAAGACATAGAAAAGTCCAAAAATAACGCATCGTCTATGTTCAAAGCGACGAAATCTCTGAACCGAAAACCATTCGAGAACCCAAAACTACAGGATAAATTTGGCAAACAGACAACAAATCCCAACGATATCCTTGACATTGTAACTGACCACTTCCAGCAGAAATTTCACAAACAAGTCTCACAAATATCGCCCTTCTCAGGAAACCCTAGAGACCTAAACAACCGCATCACAACAACTGAAGTTAGAAATAGCATAAAGTGCCTAAACAATAACAGATCCCCAGGCGAAGATGAAATTCCCGCTGAATTGATGAAATGCGGTACCCTCTCCCTGGATCTGAGCATTGCAAACATAATGAACAAAACATTCTCAACACACAAAGACTGGGACATAAACAGCGGTGTCCTAATTACAATACAAAAACCAGGAAAAACGAAAGGACCCGTAAACAACCTGCGCCCAATAACATTACTGAATACCATAAGAAAAACACTGTCAACTATTGTCCTCAACAGAATTAGACCGAAAATAGAAAATTATCTATCACATAGCCAAAGCGGGTTTCGCCAAGACCGAAGCACATCGGACGTTGTATGGACACATAAATGGTTGGCAGCAAAGGCACTCAAAGAAAACATATCCATAACAATATCCGGAATCGATATGTCCGCAGCCTTTGATACGATCGACAGAGGAAAACTTTTGGAGATATTAACAGAAATAGTAGACGAAGACGAGCTCCGAATAATCCGATTTCTCCTCAGCAACACAAAGATACAACCAAGGATATACGGGGCCACAAAACAGACGCAGTTCGAAAGTAACATCGGGACCCCCCAAGGAGATAGTCTGAGCCCGATTCTGTTCACAATATACTTAGAACACGCTCTGAAAGAAGTTCGAAAAGTCATTCCAAAACCAACGACTCATATTGAGAACGCAATCCCTAGAGAAATCGCCTATGCAGATGATGTCGATTTTATTGGATCAACACCAGCAAATATAGACATCATACAAAATACCCTCATGAAATATAACCTCCAAGTCAATGCCAATAAAACCGAATTTACAACAATATCGAGGAACAAAGAGGAATGGAAAAGAACAAAGAAAGTCGGCTCACTAATTGGAGACACCGAGGATGTACAAAGAAGAAAACAGCTATCAAACGCCGCACTCAGTAAACTCACCAATGTATGGATTAGAGGTGACAAAATAAAGAGAAAAACCAAACTGAAACTGTACCATGCTCTTGTAAAACCGGTACTTCTGTATAACTGCGGCACTTGGGCGTTGACAAAATCCGAAGAAGAACATCTGGATGCCTTCCATCGCACACAGCTAAGAAGGGTACTGGACATCAAATACCCCAAAAAGATCTCAAATGAATCACTCTATAAGATCACAAAAGAAAGACCAATCTCCCTTGACATTTTACAACAACGATGGCAACTTTTCGGTCACATACTTCGCAGGGACAAAAACATACCAGCAAACCAAGCCATGTCGGGATACTTCCAAAAACACGGGAACCTTTTCAGAGGAAGACCGATCACAACACTCCCCGTGATCCTAAACAAAAACCTCACAACACTTGGACAAAGCATTAGTCTCATAACGGCAGGGGACCTTGAAAATCTGAGAACCCTAGCAGAGGACCGGCAATATTGGAGACACCTCACACAGGAAATACTGGAAACAGCCAAGGCGACCCGATCTTTCGGTCGAGACGCGAAAGGCATCTAAGTCAAGTAAGTCAAATAACACAAAAATTTTCATCATCTTTTCGCTGATATTGAAATTTTTAGGCGGTGTTACAAGATTGTATATTATTCAAAAACATCATTCTAAAAGCAGTATATATATATATATATATATATATATATATATATATATATATATATATATATATATATATATATATATACACACACACACTTTATCCACTTCTTCAGTAGGCGGCACACTTTTCCGTAGAATGATTTTATTCATTTGGGGTTCAATGATGATGTTCTTACGTCCTTACTCCAGTTTTGATGATGACTTAGCAGTGATTAGTGTTGATGAGTAGTGACATGTTGTAGTGTGCATTCATTGCGTGTATGTGGATGTGTGTATGATGATAATAATAATAATAATAATAATATATATATATATATATATATATATATATATATATATATATATATATATATATATATATATATATATATATATATATATATAGAGAGAGAGAGAGAGAGAGAGAGAGAGAGAGAGAGAGAGAGAGATTATGTATAGTTGCAGATAGTGTTGATGGTAATTATATTGTAGCTGGTTGTTGTAACAATGATTATGATGTAGAGGTGTTGGTGTTGTTAAAGGTGATGAGGTTGCTGCCATATATGTAGATGAGGTGGTGGTGATAATGTTCTGGGTTACGGTAGGCAATGGTGGTGGTGGTATTAGTTGTGGTGATGCTAACAATGATGGTGGTGGGAGAAAGTAATTATGTTGAAGCCGGTAGTGATTGAGTGAGGAAAATGATTATGTTGGAATTGAAAGTCGTAGTATCGAGTTTCTATTCCTTATTCTTCTGATTAAAAAATGTACATACCTACACAAACCAAATTGTCCCCTACACCAGCAATCCCTTTCCCAAAATTGCTTTTTTCTGAAAGAAAAAGACGGAAATAATGACATTTATATTACATGCAGGTGACAAAATTAATGAATGATACAAGAATATTTATTTCTTTAAGATGCACAAGTCATTTTATATATTCAAAACTCCCCAAACCAGGATATAAAACAATATAAAAAACGTTTTTTAAAGAGAGAGAGAGAGAGAGAGAGAGAGAGAGAGAGAGAGAGAGAGAGAGAGAGAGTGAGAGAGAGAAGAGAGAAGAGAGAGAGAGAGAGAGAGAGAGAGAGAGAGAGAGAGAGAGAGAGAGAGAGAGAGAGAGAGAGAGAGAGAGAGAGAGATTGCTAAGCAAGTTTATCACCATTCTGCCAAGATACTTAATGACACATGACGTACCTGCTGAGTCACATAAGGCATGCCAGTATAACATTGCTGAACCATCTTGCTCATAAATCTAGTATAGAAACATGTGAAATGAACTGGTTATAAGATGTAAAATGAAATTATATGTTTCTCTATGTATTTTTAACAGCTGATATGATGTACAATGTTAACTGATACTGACAAATCTCTATGTATGTGTGTGTGTGTGGGCACAAGTGTATAGGTAGATAAAAATGTTGTACTCGATGATTCCATACAGTTTTGACCAATATGCTTTTATAGCCTATCCAGGAATACAGTGTACTCTGGATACGTCAACATTGCTTAAGTGATTTTTTACCCAAGTCAATTTATTTTCTTGGTCCCTCCCTGTCTTCCTATATAACATTAGTAAAAAACAAAACAAAAAAAAAATTCTACATAAGTCGATATCGCTTAAGTCAATGTACTTATCATTCATGACCACAATAAATTCACAAATAATCAAATATTTTCATTGTTTAAAAAAGCTACCAGTAAGAATTTTCATTGATTAAGAATATCCAGGAATGATTGGCACACACTGATGTGACGTAGGTGCTTTCTCTGAAGTCTGTGCTGAATGTACTTAAGCAGTATCGAATAGCATCGATTTACCCATCTAACATTTTACATCATCACAACTTCAAGTCAAGAATTTGTGTGGGTATCGATAGATAAGCACATGGATGTGTAATTATTCCTAATGGTTTATAGCCATGCTCTTTTAAGATCTAAGAGTGAATGTCTTTATGTGTGTGTATATGACAGTATGGTATAGATGCAAATTTCTGATAAAACTGTAACTGTAATATGTCTTTGAGCATTTATGATGGAAAATCCGCTAGAGAAAAGTTATTATTATTACAAATATTTAACTCATTTATCATTAGCTATCCTGTTCTTTTCATTAACAGCTTCTATGCTTTATATATGAATAACAAAGCAAATTATCCCGATTATGTTTTCATCAATGTAATACCTGGATGCCTCTTTGAGTGGTCAGAACCAGCACAACACGTGCAGGGAGGATGGCCCATTTTGCCTAAAAACAAGATTAAAATATGTATAAATTGACATGTACATTAAAAGAAGTAGATATGAACAATTAAGATGCATTTTATGCTTTACAAAACTCTCTTAGCAAACCGTGGATGGGTGAAATTTGAATCAGACATAATCATTAACTCATAAATAAATATGAACATTTATATAGAACATTTCCACAAATTTACCAAGCTCAATACAATGTTTCATTTATTTCCCCAGCAGGTCATATGGAAACATATTTCCATTTCATAAGTACCAGTCACCTGTTAGGTATCATTTCAGCATTACACTTTTACAATATCTGTCATTGCCCATAGCCAGGTACTCATTCACACCTGAGCAAAGAAGGGTAATGTGTGTAAAGTGTCTTACTCTTACTCAAGGACACAATGTGGAACCAGAATTTTCCAAGATTATGGTCAACCATCCGACCACTGACCACTCCTAAAACTGCTTGTTTTATCTAGTACTTTCAATTTTTATTTTTGATCAGCTATACATAAATATTTCAACATTGTCATAAACGAATATTTTCTTTGACAGCATCACACAATAGGAGCATGAATCATCAATCTACAAATCAGATGTCTTGATTACTCGGCAGTCAGGTAATGACAAGTAAATGGGTTGACCTAACGTAAGTGATGATAGAGATGACGCTAGCCGCTTGCTATTTCAAGGAAGTCAGCTAAACAAGATAGCACTAGCACTAGAATGTCTTTTATTATTCGCAGTGGCTATTTTTACAGTCCTGTACAGATGGTTCTTGTGACTATTTTTACATTTAAACGGCAACGCTCGTCTATTATAAAAAAAAAAGAAAAAAAAGAGAGACTACTAGAATGGAAGCCAATGGGAGAACAATTGCTCAAGGAAAGATTCAACTCAAAATATGCTAAATTGACAGTAATTGTTTGTTATGCCCCACAAGAGGACTAGAGCGAGGAGGAAAAATAAAGCTTTTATGATAAGCTAAATCAAACAGTACAAGAGGCTCCAAAGCATGATGTACCTATTATGCTTGGTGACCTAAATGCAAAGGTTGAAGGAAATAATGACTGTAAAGGTAGCCTCTAGAACCAAATTTACGGTGTGGGCCTGTAAAAATCGAAGTGGCAATTCAGACTTGAGTGCGCAAACAAAAGGCAGACATCTAAAAAAATAATAATGGTATAGCTTTATAGTGTGCCAAACATCCCTTCATCAGGAGGGCTCTGGGCGCATAACATAGATTAAGCCCTAACACAGTACACGAACAATGCTAATTATACACAACAGGGTGTTTTCAATTTGAGGTCGTTCATTGATCGAAGCAATCGCTGTGGGCTATACCGTTCAATGAGGCTTGAGAGATATGCTGGTGACGAGCCTTCCAACCATTTGAAAATGATAGTTGAAGATTTATATTTAATCCGCTGGTCCACTGGCAGCCAATGCAGCTGCCGTAGTAATTCGGGAGCTGCAGTTTTCCTGTCTTTCTGCAGTACCACACGGACTGCCATGCTCTGTACTTTCAGGAGTTTGTTTATTTTGTCCTTTGTGAGACCAACAAACAGTGCATTGCAGTGGTCCATTTTCAGGAATATCAACGATGTTACCAAATCTAGATGTTATGAACTGATAGAAGCAGTAGAAGCAGGCTGAAGGAGAATTTAGAAGAACTTCCATTTTTCCCATTTCAGATTGACTCAGTTAAAATTTTCTTCTTCAAACTGTAGGAGGATTGTAACCTGCCTAACACTATCAGAAAATGTCCTTCTTTGTCGTGATTTTATTTGGACATTATGTAAAGATGACCACAATTAGATTGACTGACTTTTATGTTTCTTTTGAATTGAGTTTTTGAACTCTTTTCTTTTTAATATCTAACTTGACTTTCAATTGTTCGATGATTTTGTCTTTCATATCAAATAAAGCGGGTTTAGATTACCTGTAGATGGTTACTATAATACCATTATTGTTATTTTCATTTGCATCAATTTTATATAATTGTCAATAAGTTAAATAAATGAAAATTTTCTCAAAAAAAAAACAACAAAACAACAACAAATAGCAACAGCAACAATAACAAAAGAACCCAAAACAACTCTGACAGGAGACTATTCTGACTAGAGTCCGAATAACTTGTTGATTGCAAATGCGCATTGGAGGTTGAGCGAATAGCCACGGGAGACTAATCAGAGTCCTAATAGCCGCAGCCCCTTAAAAATAGCCACTGCGATTATTATTTCCTGACCTGATGCGATTAAATTAAACAAGAATCTGGTATTTAGATGAAAATACTCTGTGTATGTATGTAAATGTAGGCCATTAATCACAATGTAATGCATGGCCCCCATTCACATCTCAGCTTCACTGGCTTCACGTCTGTCGTGGTGTGCTGTTTTATTCTTAGATAGCAATGGTAAATGATATGATGTTGTCAATTATTATTATATGAAGTTGCAATTATTTTGATTTCATGGATCAAACTAAAGTAACTATCTAGCAAACATAATTCAGAGCAAGGGCCTACCTGAGTAACAAAAGGAACGCCCTGTGTTGCAGAGGGTTCTTTGCAAATTACATGTCTGCCAGTGACGGAGGAGCCATCGGTTGTAGCACAAGCAATATTGATCACAGACTTGTGGACTGTACAATAATTGAGCTGACGTTTATCTGGCATAACATAAACGCCTAGATTATTACAAAGGGAAGACGTCGACCCTTTCAAATTGATTGGTTTATCCTTGCGATACATCTTTTTTTTTTTTTATCTTATTCAGACAGCGGCGAAAAGAATCTCTTTTCTGTTGCTGAGAACGCCAAATTGACGCTTGCGCACAGAATATTTCCTGTCAGGGACCGTACAGTAGATTATTAGCATTAATATTGTAAATCTAATAGAATCATAACAATTCTATTTTTGAGTTGCATGTATGACTAAAAACTATAGTAAATTAATTTATATATAAAAATTGAATTATACAATCATCATTTGTAATAGTTTGTGACAATTTTTTAAAAGGAAATAGATGACTAATAAACGGTCCTAATATAGTGCGCTAAATGCAAAATGGCTGATATTGGTGAACTCGATTTGTGCAAAATAAAAAAAGATTTGATTATTGTTCACCGAGAAAGCTATGAAAGGAGACTCTTACAAGCTGCAAAATGGTAACCATTCGCGAGTATTTGCCGAGTATCTGTAACTTTATACAAACCTCGTAAACAATATAAATTAAGAAAAAAATCCCACCTTATGAATGATGAGTCTACTTTCGTTTTCGTTAACAACATCATTTTATTTTCTTTTAACTTATTTATCAGCATACGGGAAAGAGAGTCGTGTGTTCTATGGGTTCAACTTATTTGTGAAAGTTGGTCGTTGATACATATACATTTTTTAGCTTTTAGCTCAATTTGTTGTTTGGGCTTCTTAATTATTCACCTGTTTATAATTGAACTGTAAATAAAAAATTAAGTTTAAATTTACGAAGTGACTATTCTCACCCCCAGGATGAGAATAAAAAATCGATCGAGCTCTCACCCTCGGGATGAGAATAGAGGTCCTCGCCACTTCTCGCTATTCTCACCCCTGTTAACCAACAGGTAGGGAGGGTAGGTAGCCTAGCCTAGCCGCCACCCCTTCTGGCTATTCTCATCCCGTATTACTATTACCTAACCAACAGCCAGGGTACTACTACTACTACTACTACTACTACTACTACTACTACTACTACTACTACTACTACTACTACTACTACTACTACCATTACTACTACTACTACTACTACTACTACTACTACTACTAATAATAATAATAATAATAATAATAATAATAATAATAATAATAATAATAATAATAATAATAATAATAATGATGATGATGATGATGATGATGATGATGTGATGAGGATGATGATGATGATGATGATGATGATGACGACGATGATAATAATATTAATGATGATGATGATGATGATGGCGATGATAATAATATTAATAATAATAATAATAAGAAGAAGAATAAACTTTATCTCATATGAAACTTGGCAATCTTGTAGATTTTTCAATTCTAAGTCTATTTCTATGGTCAAATATGCGTTATCGATAAATTTCTTGTATAGAAGGAACAAAATTGACGTCACCCAGCTCTTTGTTATTGTTTTTAGCTGTCATTTTTATAATAAGGTCTCACCGAATTGTGTTAATCAACATTTAACATTACACAAGGTTTCGTGCCTTGATAACTTGATAACATGGGTGCAAGCAACTGGACCTCAAAAAGCCTGCAAGTCGACTTATGACCAGACATATAATCTGAAAAAGCCTGCAGGATTCATCTAGTCTTCATAATAGTAGTCCACAATTGTTGTATGTTTAATCCAAAGGTTGTAATGCAGTAATTTGTTAAGTTTCTTGTCACAAGTTGAACAATTAAAAAAAAAAAAAAAAATCAAATCCAAATCGCAAAAAGCCGGCGACGTCTTTTTCGGTAATCCAATCGGCCTGCAGGCCGGCTGTAGCCGGCATTCTTGCACCCATGTGATATATTATATCTAACTGGTAGATGTTATGAGTTTTTTTAAAACTACACGCATAGCATCAATATTTGAAAGATATGGTTGTTGATATTGGAAAAATTAACGACAGAGTGGTAAGAAAGAGAGATATAAATTGAGGCAGGGGAGAGAAAGAAAGAGAAGGGGGGGGGGGGGGGGGGGGGGGGGGGGGGGGGGGGGGGGGGGGGGGGGGGGGAGGGAGAGACAAAATAGAATAGAAAGTGGAGGAGAAAGAGAAGAAGAAAATACCAGCAAATTAAAATAGAGAAAGACAGGGATAAAGAGAGGTGGGATGGGGAGAGGGCGAGAGAGATATGAAATATTGAGTGGACGAGAGAAAGGAAATACAAACAATATAAAAGATGTAGAGAAATAGAGTTTGGGGTAGGGGGAGGGAGAGAGCGAGAAAATATAAACAAGTCAAAATACCTAACGTCGGGAGAAATTGAGACAGCTAAGTCAACACAAATAATAATTTGCCCATAAAAGGAAAAGTCCAATTCTTAGAAATTGGGCGAATCCATTTCGCTTAAAGAAGAAAGAAGAGAGAGGAGAAGAGATGAGAGAGAGAGAGAGAAGAGAGAGAGAGAGAGAGAGAGAGAGAGAGAGAGAGAGAGAGAGAGAGAGAGAGAATCCCGTAGACATATTTCCAACAATGATTCCCATAGCTCAAGCCAGCCAGTCTACATTTTAAATGCACTACATACATGTTCACCCTCCTTACGTCCAGTACCAGGAGAGATTTGATGATCAGGTGAGAGAGTAGTGAGGAAGGGGGGGGGGGGGGGGGGGTGCTAAGCTGACCCTACACAGGGATGAGAATAGCGAAAAGGGACGGCGGCTAGGCTAGGCTACCCTCCCTACCTGTTGGTTAACAGGGGTGAGAATAGCGAGAAGGGACGGCGGCTAGGCTAGGCTACCCTCCCTACCTGTTGGTTACAGGGGTGAGAATAGCGAGAAGGGGCAACTACCTCTATTCTCATCCCGGGGGTGAGAGCTTGATCGCTTTTCTATTCTCATCCCGGGGGTGATAATAGAGGCAGCCTTAAATTTAAATAAGGATGTTAGTAGAGTTAGAAGAGTCAATGGCCAAGGCCAATGGAATGGTGGTAAAAGCATTCCACCCACAAACTCACATTTTTTGATAGGCTGTCATTATCCACAAACACCTCTAACAGTAATCATAGTCGTTGACAGATCCTTAGGTCCTTACAAAATGACAAACTCAGAAAACCTTCATGGCTTCATGAAAAAAAGCCAAATAATCTGAAAAAAAAAAAAAATGATTACAGTGATTATTTGTGGGAGGGACTTCTGTATTTAAAGAGGGGATTATAAAATATAATATGTGGCATTTGTAATAGAAATAAAGAATGATTTTTCAACTCAACTAATTCTTTTTTTCATTTAATCTTGTCTGTTAATAATTAAATACATCATTTTGTGTATTTATATATATGTTACACTTGTTACTTTCATAAATTTTAATGCATTGATCTTTTTGTATCTACTGACTTATGGGCTATGGGTATTTATGGATTGTTTCCAGTACAGGTCCTTGTAGGTTCTCTCTATTTCTTCTTCATCGTTATTATTGACTGTCACCCATCTGACCATGCTTACCATTGTTTGACTTTTGTAATAAGACTAGACGCTGTACTGCTGAGTCACTGAACCACACATTGTCCTCATATTATATATCGGCTCATATGCATTACAGCTGCATGTATGAGAACTATCAGAATAAGATCACTCTCAATAATCCGTCCCAGCTTTTTTTTTCGCACCAGACAGCTGTCTTTATGGTTTGTGATTTGGTTCCCTACCAACTGGCATTCATTCACAAAGATTTCGGTGACACATTTTGCTCTATTGGGTTTCACCAATTTGAGCAACTTTGAAATTTGTTACAGACACAGCTATAAAATCAGTTTAGCTCAATAAAACTTTTATTTGGAAAGGGGGGAATTAATAGTCTTTCTCTAAAACGCTGGTCTACTTCACAGGGCATCAGAAATCTCCAGTTCATTAGATGTAGAAGTGAACCCTAAACTGTTACAGCCTAATGATGAACCAGATGTAAGTATGGGTGATTTGTGAAGCAAGTAGTATGCCATTTAATTCTGCAAATTTTATGCGGAAATATTGAATGTTTTTAAAAAAAATTATAAAAACAATTTAATTTGTTTTTTCCCCCCATTATTTTATTTATTTTTTTGTTTTGTTTTGGAAGAAAAGGAAGCAAAGAAAGGAGGCCAGTGTTTTATAAGAAAGTGAAAGAATAGAAAGAGTTTATAATTCTCAATGTAAAATACAGTACAATACACTTGTTACCGCTTAACAACCTGCCTCTCTGGTGACATTATAACTGGGTTATTACCTTGAGTTGGTTATTAGGTGAAGATTGCAGGGGATTAGGGAAAATGGAAAAAATTCAATGGCAGGTAGGTTAAAGTTTCTTCCTCTTATGTCTGAATAAGATTCCCAGCTGTCTAAACAAAACATCGCTCGACCTGTTTTTGTTTTTATTTTTAGTTGTTTTTTTTTGTTCCCCTTTAGGTGGGTGAAAGTTGATTTAGACCATGCATCCCTTCTCTCCCACCCATCCAACGAGAACTATCCTTCCCTGAACTTTTATGAAAGGTCTCCCCATATGGGTTATGAACAATTTTTCTTGTGCGATGCTTTGAAATCAGAGATGCAGATCATATTGCCAGGGAGGCGTTCATATATCTGTATATTATGCTAAACCATCATTTAAATGAGATTTAAAAACATATTCTTTGAAAAATATGTTTTATTTACTTGTTGATCTCTCTTGAGTATTGTACTAAAATATTTTTATGTCTCATATTTATTCCTGGTTATTTATTTCAGGAATTTTGGAAGGAATATGATCAATATGTGCTTGCTAAAACATACTTTGACTTGAAGGAGTATGACAGGGCCGTACATACATTGAAGGATTGCTCATCTGCTAAGCCCAGCTTTTTGCGACTCTACTCCCTTTATATGTCAGACCAAAAACGGAAAACAGACAATATGCCGGATTCTAATGGTAATTCTTTATGATTGCAGGTCATTGCAGGGATTAACAAATACAAGGCTAACTTATGTAAGGTGGACAGCCTTCATTTCTGATAAAAGTGACCAAAACCTTGTAACAACCATGCATTTGGTAGCCAGCTTTGGACTGCCATTGGCCTGTTAGATTTTTTTTTTCTTTTTTCTTTTTTTTTAAATTGCTAGTAGGATTTCTTTTTTTAAAAAATGATATTGTTTTTCCCGTCTTAGATGTGGTTTCAACAAAGTTGAATATATTTTGGTTACTGAAACTCAAAATTACTCATAGGTAATGCATGAACTTTCCAATAAAGTAATGTATCAATGTTGCAGGTGATATTCTGTTGTAATAGTTTAGACAAAACACCCTATTTTCACTTCGGTCAGCGGGTGGTTGGATGGGAGCATCACCCTTGAATCGTATACCTATGATGTTCGCATGGGTGTACGATCCGATAGTGATGTCGTTTCTTCTTCTCTTTACTATCCTATCCTGCTTCTTTGGTTTGTGATTGTATTTTTGACAGGGGATATTTTTTTTTTCTGTAAATCTTCTGCCTGTTTGTTCTTGGTTATTTATAATTTAGCTTATGATATCTTTAGGTTATGATTTTGATTTACATTTGTACTATTTTTGTTAGTGTTAGATTGCTTGTTTTTTTGTTTCAGCGGTCTCTCATATAACCTCAATTGTGTTGGAAGAGACCTAAAGCAACAAACAAAAAAAAAATCACTTCGGTCAGAAAATGTTTACGGTACTTCATTTTACTCCTTGGCTCTATCAAAGAATATAATACAACCAGTTTAAGGATTGAAAGGGTTATATGTTGAATATACCTTTTGAAAGGCTCTTGTATGTTATTGTTGAAATATTCCATCTGGATACCAAACTGATTATAAATGTTTTTAGTCTTTAAAAAAAAAGATCTTCCGCATATATTATGTTCTCTCTCTCTCTCTCTCTCTCGCTCGCTCTCTCTCTCTCTCTTTCTCTCTCTTTCTCTCTCTCTCTCTCTCTCTCTCTCTCTCTCTCTCTCTCTCTCTCTCTCTCTCTCTCTCTCTCTCTCTTCTCTCTTCTCCTCTCTCTCTCTCTCTCTCTCTCTCTCTCTCTCTCTCTCTCTCTCTCTCTCTCTCTCTCTCTCTCTCTCTTCTCCTCTCTCTCTCTCTCTCTTCTCTCTCTCTCTCTCTCTCTCTCTCTCTCTCTCTCTCTCTCTCTCTCTCTCTCTCTCTCTCTCTCTCTCTCTCTCTCTCTCTCTCTTCTCTCTCTCTCTCTCTTTTCTCTCTCTCTCTCTCTCTCTCCTCTCTCTCTCTCTCTCTCTCTCTCTCTCTCTCTCTCTCTCTCTCTCTCTCTCTCTCTCTCTCTCTCTCTCTCTCTCTCTCTCTCTCTCTCTCTCTCTCTCTCTCTCTCTCTCTCTCTCTCTCTTCTCTCTCTCTCTCTCTCTCTCTCTCTCTCTCTCTCTCTCTCTCTCTCTCTCTCTCTCTCTCTCTCTCTCTCTCTCTCTCTCTCTCTCTCTCTCTCTCTCTCTCTCTCTCTCTCTCTCTCTCTCTCTCTCTCTCTCTCTCTCTCTCTCTCTCTCTCTCTCTCTCTCTCTCTCTCTCTCTCTCTCTCTCTCTCTCTCTCTCTCTCTCTCTCTGTGTGTGTGTGTGTGTGTGTGTATAATAGCAGATTGATGGATTTATCCTTCTATTTATTAATTTTTAGCTCAGCTTGAACCATTTGAAAACGAAGTTTTAAAGATTCTTCAGGCAGACTTGTCAGATAAGGCTAGCAAGAAAGAGCTTGATGGCTTTGGCTTTTATCTG
Source organism: Berghia stephanieae (assembly GCF_034508935.2). NCBI lineage: Eukaryota > Metazoa > Mollusca > Gastropoda > Nudibranchia > Aeolidiidae > Berghia > Berghia stephanieae. Next base: position 51,750,917 of record NC_088361.1, read on the forward strand.
TAAGTGTGAAATTTATTTGATGATGATTTAAAGTTTTAATTCATTTAAGATTTTAAAAACCAGACAAGCAGAGAATACTTATAATGCTAAAAATAATTCCTATTAAAACAATCAAACGAGTAAATAAGATGAAAGCTATAAGCTATAAATGCCTATCTTTTGTTTCCATTGTCATGATACAGATATGGTGTCGTCCTTATCAAGCTTGATTTAACGTCAGTTGCTATAGAAGTTCTAGTTCAGTCTGTCACCATGGAACCTCTCAACTGGGCAGCTTGGATGGAACTGGCTCAGCTATTCAGTGACAGAGAATCGGTAAAAAGATATGGAATCATTCCGTTGCTGATGTTTTTTACATTTTTTTTTCTGTTATATACTTTATTTTCTAAGCATTCAGTTATTCAGTTCATTTAAAATTAATTTTCCATGCCCTTAAATTAGCCTAAGAATAGAACAAGTATGTCAATGGAGATAATCAAAATGAGCACAACAATTCTAGAGCATTTTCTCCGATTTTAATGTGCTTTTTGTTATTTAGTATTGACTTGCCCAGAGAAAACTATTTAATTTTAAATTACAATTTCTAGTGTGTATCAAGTCTGTGTCCATTTTTAAGCAATTTTTTTTATTGTGTGTATTCAGCTGGATTCATTGAAACTGCCCAATCATTGGATCAAGCACCTGTTTATGGCCAAAGTTTACAAAGAATTACATCTCCATGAGAAAGCCTTGGCTATTTACACAGCCTTTATGGAAGCTGGGTTCAGCAAATGCTCTTACATCGTGGCAGGAATAGCTGTCACCTGCCATGATTTGAGAGGTTAGTTTGATTTAGTTTACTTTCAGCAAAGGATTGAAAAGTTTGTGGACTTAAATGCCAAAAGAGGCTAAGGTTTGGGATTTTTTAAACTTCAGGTAAGTAGGGGTAAATTTGCCATAATTCTGAATTCATAGAGGCCAACAAGTAATTAAATGTGCATCATATTGAATATGGTAAATGAATTGCTGATGCGATTTCAAAACTGAAAGCCTCTCTTATTTATATAATCTAGGTCTATGTGTTTATTGATAAACTATAATGGTTTTTTTAATATATAAATAATTTGGTATAATTATTACAGGAAAAAAGATTTTCCTATGTCTTCTTGTCATTGGTCACATTTGCATTAAATACGGTTCCTCTCTTATGTTCTTCATGTAAGATTGATTCTTCAATGAGATAAAATGTTTCAACCTTACTTAATTTTGATAGAACTGGAGAAAGCTGTGACAACATTTAAACATTTGGAAAAGATGGATCCGTACCGGTTAGAGAATATGGATATGTATTCAAATCTCCTCTACATACAGGTATTTGATATATATATATATATATATATATATATATATATATATATATATATATATATATATATATATATATATATATATATATATATATAGAGAGAGAGAGAGAGAGAGAGAGAGAGAGAGAATTTTAAATAGTTGATTGTAGCAACTCATTACTTTCCAGTGTCAAAAATAGATAAAAAGATTCCCTACCATTGGAAATCTTCAGATTTTAGATTTGAGAAATTGTCTGACACCAATAAACTGAGAATAATATTGGATTAATTGTCAATACTGATAATTGATATTTTAGATATATCAATAATGATTTTGACTTTTATACTATTTACTTATATTTTGAAAGTAAAAAGACTGATAATAATAATATTTTTTACAATTAGATATATTACAATTTTAATGATTTTTCAGGAAGATAAAAGTGAGCTAGCCCACCTGGCCCACAGATGCTGTACAATTAACAAATACTGTGTTGAAACCTGTTGTGTCATTGGTAAGTTGGGGTTGTGGATTGGCACAGAAGGTACAATATTGTAACAGTGTGTCAAGATATCTGTGTGTCAATTTAAAATAAAGGTGGATCTCTTTGAGTGATCTTGATCATAAGCAAATCTGTGATTAAAAAATCAAGACCATAGGCTTTGTGGTATTATATGTATTAGATAGTTGTAACGGTTGCTGATATCAAAAGGGCTATTTTAAATCTGCCAAAATTTAGCAAATCTTGGTCAGATGATTTACAATTCCGCATAAGATCTTGATTATTTTTCTTCCCTATGATGTATGTTTTTAATGTGCTTTTATTTTTAAAGTTAAATTTATACAATTGAATTTCTTATGTCTGTTAATAACTTGTATTTTCATTTCAATTAAAATTTTAGTTTTTTTAGACACCACAGAAGCCATCTGATAAACAAACATCTTTTTATTTTCTGTATTTGATTTTATTACAATTAAATTATCTTTTTTTCCCATGCAAAGGTTTAATGTAGATTCATGAACTGTTGTGCATTTCATTGTCAATGTTGGTCACATTTTTATGATAACATCTTCAGTCTTTTTTTTTTTTTAGTAATTTTGATCGGAAAAGAATTTATTTCTAGTTCTAGTCTGATTAGCCAATTGACAACAACAACAACAACAAAAAAAAAAAATAGCTATTCTCTGAAGCCTAGAGATTTTTTTGGATATAATTTGAAGAAATCAGAGTCTTTTTTTATTTAAAAAAAATATGTCCTCGCTGAATAAGCATTTTTATTTTTGAATTGAAAGTAAAAATTCAAAAAGTCTGATAAAAATGCATGTGTTTGCATGAGTCCAAACCAACAGCAATACTGGACATATGGGATAGAACATGCAACATATAAGGTGTTTTTTTTTTTTTCTTTTCAGCACTAACAACTCTGTTACTGGTTAGGTACTCATTTTACACTTGAGTATGGTAAAAAAAAAAAGAGAGTAAAGAGCCTTTCCAAGGAATAACTTTCAACATCCATTCAAACTTTTGACCTACAGGTTGCAATCTGAATGTCGTGCCCCTACACCACACAGCTGTACTACCTATTTGGATTATATTTGAGTAAACCACAACTTCATTTTATTTTGCAATCTCAGAGTCCAGGAAACAGCCAACGTATATTTGCCATGTATACATTAACAAAAAAGGATAAAAATGAGAATTTTTATTTCAGGAAATTATTACTCTCTTCGGTCCCAGCACGAGAAGGCTGTACTTTATTTTCAAAGAGCACTCAAGCTGAACTGCAACTACATCTCTGCTTGGACTCTTATGGGTCATGAGTACATAGAGATGAAAAACACATCAGCTGCCATTCAAGCTTACAGAAGAGCTATAGGTCAGTGATACTAGAAGTTTAAATGTTTATGAGATTGTTGATGCTATGTTTAGGTAAAACACACAACATTGCCAGCCAAATTAAATATACCACACACAAAACTGTGTAACCTTTAACATTTATGGTCTGATATAATTTAGTGAAAATAAGCTGTGGAAAAAAAAAATGCTGATGACGTCAATTCGTTCCTTCTATTTAATTCTTGACATGTGGGTTGTACGAGGCTGTACAAGAATAAAAACAGCAAGAAGATAAAACAGTGATTGAATTGAATTCTATGCTAGAAGGCATCAATCCTTTCCACGAGGTAGAGAGGGAAAGTAAAAACCTAAAATATAGGCGAGTACAAAATAACAATTGTTCAAAATAAGGGAAAGCAACAGTGACGAAAGTAATTGGTAGCGGACAGCCCATGCTCCAAGAGAAAAAAAATGACATTGAAAAAATAAGGCAGAAATAAGTTCTTTTCCCTTACTTTAGGACCATTTGTGTGGAGCACCATACCCTAAATCAATGAAAGTAGATATTTTAAAAATATTTTCAATGTTCTTAATAGATTACCTTCTTTTAGAAGGCCTAAAGATCCATTTTCCATAGCTCTGGGCCTCTTTGTGATTTCAGAAAACTTAAGGCACATGGTCTTTAAGTAAAATGGTATTTTCTGTTGTATTAATGGCCATTTTATTATGGTGTGAGGTTTTATGTGCAAATTCATAACTGTTTTGTAAAAAAACTGAATTTGATTGGTTTGAATAAATATGCAAACCAGACTTTTTAGGGCTAGATTTAAAATTAGGTGGCTTATGCCTAAAGCAAAAAACAAACGCACATACATAAAAAAAGAACCACTAAAAAATGACACTCTTATGCCTTAATTCATTTTTATTAAAGATGATGATTAGGGAGGGGCATGGAAAAATATTGTTTAACATTTCAATTTCTCTGATATCATTTGCAGTACCAATGTTTAATATGTTTATGTTCTCCACAGAGGTTAATAAAAGAGATTACCGAGCTTGGTATGGATTAGGACAAACCTATGAGATTCTCAAGTTACCATCATACTCATTGTATTACTATAGACAAGCACAGGTGCTCAAGTAAGTTTATCTTTTATCTCAGTAATATAAGTGTCTGATTACATCTGTTCTGCTATTATTAAAAAACAATTTTAAAAATGTCACCACTGGGACAAGACTCTATGACTTTTGTCCATATCCATTTTTACTGTATTTTGTTTTTCTTGACTCTATATGAATCCTTGATTTGGCTATGAATTATTATTGTTATTATTATTTTATTTTTTTATTTTTTTATTTATTTATTTATTTATTTTATTTTTTTTTATTTTTTTTATTTTTTTATTTTTTTTCACTTAAAATTGATATTTATATTGTAAAGTGCCCAGAGCTTGTGTTTTACACGAGAATGAGCGCTATATAAATGTGTATTATTATTATTATTATTATTATCCACAACTTGTTGATGCATTAGATGAACTGAGAGTTGTTTACTTAAAAATAAAAATATTTTACTTTTTGATTTGATAAGGCGTTGCATAGTTACACTGATAACTTGAAATTGAGCCCAATTTGGACATTATCTTTGGATTTTGTCATGGCAAAGTAAATATAGACCCCCAATATGCATAGTTGTACATCATGGATAATTCTTGTTGACGTCGTATATATGCTGGATGGATTATTAAATAGCTGTCCAAAATTAGAAAGATTAGAAAAGGTACCTATGTGATAATGGGTCGTGGGTTGCCAATAATCGGCTGAAATTGAATGGTGATAAAACAAGTGCTTGGTCATTGGAAGCAAAAGTATGCTGTAACAAGTAACAGACGGATTTATCAATATTAACGGTCTGGGCAGGGCCCTTTGATTTCCTATGGTGGGCAGGTCATTTGCTGTGTCCTCTATCCCCATATTATCTGTTTTCCCGAGTTGCTTTCTGTTTTTGTCCTGGAATGAGAAACAGTCAAATGTTTAGTATTAGTTTGAGAGATTATTTTTTTCCCTTATAAATCATCTCCCTGTTATGTATTGTTAGTTATGTTTTCTATTTTGGATATATTTGAGTGTATTCCTCTCAGTGGAATCCTGTTCTGGTGTATCGATGAGACTTTTTGGTGATCTCAAACTAAGTACACTGATATTACACTCTTGGAATCCTCATCTGTTCCCTGTCTGAACCAATTCCCCTTTGTCTTACTTTTTCTTGGGTGCTTTTAATTGTAAATCTATATAATTTTTTGACTATTCCATTTTCTTGCTTTTTACTGGGGCTGATATGACCTAATTGTGATGTAAGCGCCCTAAAACCCTTAAAAACAAACCTTCACGGCAATGAAATAAAATTCGAGAACAATGTAAATTATTTAAGTGTTATCCTCGATTCAGAATTAGCAATGTACTCACACATCAAATTGTTCAAAATGAGATTACTTTTTGATCTCAAGAGAATTAGCAACATTTGAAATATCAGTCCTATGTTATTTCCACATTCAATTTTTTCTATATATCACAACTCGGACATGCTTGGATTCAATAAAATTCCCGAGATTAGGGTTTTGTTGTATAATGTTTTCAGTTTCCTATCATTTCTAGAGGAAATATCTGAGATGGAAAAATAATTTGTGATATTTGTTATTTAAAGCTTTTCAATTTTTCAGGATGCAAAGTAGATTTCCCTGCATTGAGTGTATCTGTCGTTGTTTTACAATTTATCATCATTTCAATGCAGTCTTTACAAACATTTGAAATTTTTCATCTGCTACAGGCCATATGATTCTCGCATGGTGTTTGCATTGGGAGAGTGTTACCAGAAATTGGATCGATTACAGGAGGCAAAGAAATATTTTTGGAAAGCTCATTGCCTGGGAGATGTGGAGGGTGTTGCAATCATAAAACTAGCCAAGTAAGTTTGTTTTTAGGCGTTTAGTGATTTTAAAAAAAGGTAATGATTGATTTTTAGAAATAGTGCTATTTATTATCAATTAAAATTGGACTTTTTTAAAATTGATTTTTATTTGTTTGTTTATTTGGATTTATTTATTTTTATTTTTTTGTCCCTGTACAAAAATTTAAACTCTTAGTTGACTTAGATGAATGATCCCTGACTACTTTTGTTTTTAAAAAAAAAATCAGTTTTTTGTTTTAAACCATATGAAAAAGATATCCTAAATTAAATGGAAATCAATTAAAGTTTGACCTTTTTCTTTGACAGTTTGTACGAGGTTCTAGAAGAAGAGGATCAGGCCTGTGAGGCCTTCAAAGAGTACATAAAACATTCAGATGCTCTTCAGGTTTGTTTAGACGCATTTTTTTTCCAGATTTGTCAAAAATAGTTTTTGTGTGCTGTGGTATTCTTCTTTCTATCTTCTTGATAAAAATGATTTTTGTTACAAAAATGAAAGGACTGTTTTCATTCAATTGCAGGTTGATAAAGCAGTATTCCAATGATTAACTGATAGTCTTTCAAGTGACAGTTTCCGCAAAGACATTTGATAAAAAGGAATGGGGTGTGAAATTCTCCTAAGGGTTGGGGAATTATTGATTCTCATGGGCTGGTTGTTTCGTCATCAGTTCATAGCCTTGCAATCTCTCCTATGCCTATGTCACTTGGTCTTATCATTTCGCCGTGTGTGCTTGCTCTGGAATGAAACTTTTGGTTTCTCCTGAGTTCTACTTTGGTCAAAGGGAAACTGATGGATTTATCTTTCTGTGAGAAATGATATTGTTTTCCCCATAAATCAACTTAAAAAAAAATATATGTCATCGTTAGTTTTGCTATGATGCTTATTTTGAGTGTGTCCATCTGCCTATCAGTGTCCATGTAGGACTTATTTTATTTTAAGTTATTTTAGATTAGCTTTATTTAACTCATCTTAATAGCTATAAATAAATCTTTTAAATATTCTATCAATTTTCTTTGTAATGAAATTACCTTAAAGTGTCGCAAGTGTCTGAAAACCCCCAAAAAAACAAACAACTAAAAATAGATTTTAAAAAATGGCATGGGACTTAGATTGGTGATTTAAAGCTTAGGGGAGAAATCTCCCGTGAAGGTCATCAGTGTGGAGCAGGTCACAGCTATAATGTAGAACAAAGGTCATTGAACTTGGCAAATGTCTTTATTTCTTTTCTTGTTAGATCCACAACCATGAGAATTCAAGTCATGCATACCTGTATCTATCCAATTACTACATTCGCCACAAGAGTTTGGATGAAGCATATGCAGCAGCTCAGAAATGCTTGGAGTTTCCCGAGGTAAGTATAAATAGTTTAGAGATAATCTAAGAAATGGTATTGCTGCTATTATCAAATTTCTTGTATGTTGTATGGGTCACTGATAATAAGAATGATGGATTTGTGGTCTTATGTTCCTTCAGTACTATATGTGTATGTATATGTTTGTGTACATGTATATGCGTGTGTGTTTGTGTTTATGTATATGAGTATGCATGTGGGTGTAAAACAAAGCTGCCAACATTTAGTCTTTTTAAAGTCTGAAAAAAAATCTTAAAAGGTTGGATTTCACATCTTCTTAATTTATCAGTATCTTAATGATCAAGATTGAAACTTGAATCACTTGACATATCCTATTTTGAAATTAAGATGAAAATCAACTTATTGAAAAAACGGGCCTGGTTTTTAAGTGTAAATTACAATTTTTAAAATTGTTTAATCCCAGTTTTCTGTTATCACAGGATGGCAGCTTTGAATAAATTATCTCAACAAAGGTTTGATTTGTACCAATTTTAATGTTACAAACAACCTCTGTTATCTCAAGATTATGCCTTTGGATTGATTTTAGTAGCTTGCAACTTTATTATATTGATTTTAACCTTTTTTTCTGACAGACAAGAGAAGAGGCCAAGGCTTTACTACGAACGATACAAAGTATGAGAGGTCAAGGAGGATCAGAGGCAGGTGGGACAGCTATGAACACAGATGACAGTCAGGACAGTATAGCACAGCCTGACATGTTTAGTGGGAACACCCGAGCTTTTGGAAGAGTCACACCCGTTAACCTAAAATTTACTCCTTAAATGTGAAAACTTTGAAATTCATGGAAGTTCCTAGAATAATTGAGTACAGTCAAGGGTAAGGGGATTTTTAAAATTGTTTTAACATAATAATCCCGATCATATGGGGGGTAAAATAGAAATTTAAAACTGACACTATAGCTTGCGTGAACCACTTGTGGGTAAAATTAAATCACAAATAATTCGGGCTCGAGTTGCATAACTTTTTCTGACCTTTGCATACTAATGCTGCTGCTAGTACTACTACAGCTATTACTACAACTACTACTACTACTATCACTCATACAGGAATGGTCACTGGGTGGGGTCTTTGACCTCTTGTGGTGGGCAGGAGGTCACTTGCTGTGTCTTCTATCCCCCTATATTATCTGTTTCCTGAGTTGCTTTCTGCCTTTGTCTTGGAATGGGATCACTTGGTTTTGTCTGCGCCCTTTCCGGAGTCTTTGGCTGAGAGGGAAACTGTCAAATACAGTTTTAGTTTTGGAAGGTGATATTATTTTCCTTATATATCATCTCTCTGTTATGCATTGTTATTTTTGGGGGGGAGGGGGTGGGTGAATGTAATGGTTTGTAAGTACAGTGCAACCCCTGGATAACGACATTGCCTGGGACCGAAAAATTCTGTCGTTATCCAGAGGTGTTGTTATTCCAGGGTTTTCAAGATGGCCGAAAAAGAGGGCGTGATGAGACCAGTGAATACATACAGTGCAATGTGCTGAGAGAAGACACGTTCTAACGACGTAGAATATGTATTCTCCTGTTTACACAAGGTATACCAGTTATGCTTTCACATTCCAATGTATATTGTCATTGTTTTGATTGTAAACTGTGCTCAAACGCTACTTAACAAAACTAGGAATAACTCAAGAAAATCAAGTGCCAATATGATATCACACAAAAACACAGATGCTCATATCTACTTTTAATATGTATTAATTAAAATCCATGTGATGCTGATGATGAGTTTTAAATACTAAAATTTTTATTTAAGTTCACCAAGATTTACAAGCACTTTAAATTATTAGATCTACATCTTACTTCATTAAAAAAAAAAAACAAAAAAAAAACAAAAAAACAACCCCCCCCCCCCCCCAAAAAAAAAAAAAAAAAAAAAAAAAAAAACAAACAAGGTATTAACCAGAATAATATCAAAGTTGGACTGATGTTTAGAAAAACAATTGATTTAAAAAAAATGAAAATAATAAAGTGAAAAACGCTGACATTGTTTTCCCGGCTATTCCTACATGTATTATAATATAAATATCGATAAATGACCCCATTGGACAATATTTCCTGATATCAGTTAACCTTCACTAACCTCAAACAGGTAGTTAACAGGGAAGGTTAATTGACCTTTGAGAGTTTTATCCACTGATAATTTTCTTTTGATGTGGTTCCATATGAACTGGTGCTGATTCCATGCAGTGTAGTAAACGTGTTCTGATTGGTCGGTAACAAAGCGATCTCATTGAGAGGGAAAAAAAAATTTTTTTAATGGTTAAGAGTACAAGATGACGATGCATCGGTTTCAACTGCTGTTTGTAGCTATAACGATGTCGCTAAACAGGGGTTTTACTAAAATAGATGTTTTTTTTTTATTACTAATAACATGGAACTCTCAAGGGTCCAATAACCTTCCCTGTAGGATACCCTGTAGTCTGAGGCCAGTAGAGGTTAACTGATACGAGGCAATGCCGTGTCCAGGGGGAAGGGGAGGGGGGGGGGTGGCAGATATGGATATTTATGCTCATATAATGCGTTGGAATAGCCAGGAAAACAATAACAGCCTCTTTATTGTTTTCATTTGAAAAATCAGTTGTTTTTCTAAACATTCCAAATTTGATATTACTGTGGTTAATACCTAGTTTTTTTGTTTTTTTTGATATTGCAAGATGTGGATCTACTAATTTCGGCATTCAAAACTCAGCAGTATCGCATGGATTTTACTTAAAATCAAAACTAGTGCATGTGTTCTTGCGTTGTATTATCATATTGGCACTTTGATTATTTTTAGTTTTGTTAAATGGCTTTTGAGCACTGTTCACGATCAAAACAATGACATTGGAGAGTGAAAGCATAAGTATTACCTTCATAAACATGAGAAATACACTAAAGTTGTTGGGACATGTCTTCAATCCATCAGTGGTCCGCGCTTTGCCTGTTTTGTATTCATGGGTCTCATCATGCCCCCTTTTTTCCGCCATCTTGAAAACCCCGGAATAATGACACCCCTGGATAACGACATAATTTTCCAGTCCCGGTCAATGCAGTTATCCAGGGGTTGCACTGTACTTATGTTTTGTCTCTTTTGAGAAATAAAAAGTTTTCAGAGGTATGACGATACGTAATTAAATATTCATTTAATGAACTTCATTTTATATACATGTGAACAGAGTGAAGAATTTATTTTTGTTGAGATAATAATCAATAAGGTCTTCAAATATAATTGTGAAACTGTTATCTTGTACTTGTGTTGAATAATCCAATAATTTATTATAAGCAAATTACAGGAAATAAAACACAAAACATTATTCACACAAAATTAAAGGAATAGGATGTTCACATAATTGCGATCAGCATTTCAGATTTGTCAACAAGTGCTGTTGACTCGTATTGTTTAATTTTGTCGTATTGTTTAATTTTGGGCAGCCATTTTAAACACATCATTTGTGGAAGTCATGTTGACGCTATTCATTGCTAGCCAGCGTGAACTGACCTCATTTGTGGTGGATGGAATTTCCCATGGGGCAATGGAGTCCTCACCAGACCATATTTACCTCTAAACCTTTTGTGCTTACCAAGTGGCTTTGTATTGTCGTTTTCTGACAGGGAAACAGTCAGATAGATTCATCTTTTTGTGAAAGTGGAAAGGTATATTTTGTTTTCAATGTAAATCATTATAGATGATATTAATTGTAGATTTTTATTGTAATCCTTACTTTTGTAATCATCATAGAGGGAGAGAGAACAAAAATGTGTTCATTTTTACCTTTGTAATCATCAGAGAGAGTACAAAAACGTGTTCATTTTTTTGTAAATAAACAATATTGTATTTATTTTAATGTCTGTTTCTTTTAAACTATTGTTTTAGGTGGACATAATTTATTTCATATTTTCACAAGGGTGATTCATTGGAAACCTAAATATTGATGCTATGCATTTAGGTGAAAATCTGTCCACCAGAGATCAATTGTACCAACACACAAGACTAGGTGTAATATTAATCCGTCTTTTAGAGGAATGAGAACTATAATCATCCAAACTGGTAGTGTAATAGGAATAACAAAGAGCCGAGTAGGCTTCCCATGGTGAGCAGGAGGTCATTTGCTGTGTCTTCTGTCCCCTTGTTTTCCGTGCTTTGTCTTGGTCTTGGAATAGGATTGCTTGGTATTGTCTGGGCCCTTGAGTCCTTCGCTTCGAAGGAACTTTATTAACCATGGCAGTTTGACGGCGAGGTAGTTCATTTTTTTATCTTTCGTTTCATACCAAACATGATGGGGTACTTTTAATGTTCTTTTTAGCAGGCCAAAGTAAACGATAACCTGATACAGTCCACTCCGGATAATCGCAGATCAGTTAATCACATTTTCCAAGAAACGGAATTAATTCTATATAAAAGTCACTGGTTAGTTGCAACAAACTTCGGTTAATCGCAACAAATTTTCGACCTCGAAAAATTGAAAACTCAATAAATCAATCAAGCAAAATTTCATGATTAAATTTCATCGTGGGCGTGGTTTAATGCTACAATAGTGTGTCACCACTCTATTAGTATTAGAGACAAAAGAGGGCGGGCTTTGCAGTATGGGTTTGTGCGGTCATGTGTGACCTTGTGATAAATCTCTATCGCCTCATTCAAGAAGACTCTTTAACCAATTTGCTTTCATTTTTGGAAACTATTGAGCAACACGTTTATAAAGATCTGGCCTCAGCAAGAAAACTGACGACCCTTGATGCCTTCTAAGGGAAATGGATGATGTCAAACACAAAGGAAAATGATGGACTTTCCAACCGTAAAAAGAAAAAAAAATTAAAAAGTAAAACACACACACTTAGTAAAGAAAAACATAAAAAAACACGTTTAATGAGGTGATATACGGTCCCAAACCTCAGAGGGAAAATGTTGCAATTGTGGACAGGAATCTCAACTTCGGTTAATTGTGTAGAAATAGTCAGTAATGATACAATAAAGTAGTAACAAAATCCGTGTATAGATTATTGCTAACGTTTAATAGTGGATAGAACTTGGATTGATTGTATGGATCAGAGGACGAACGGTACAAGACTAAAAAACCGGAAGTAAACATTGAATACAATAGAAGTGCGTCGTAGTGCTTAAAATGTAAGACAAATGTTCGTGCGAAGCACCGACAGAACTGGTCGCCACACTACCCCTCCCCCAGCGGGGCGCAACAGTTGTTCAGCGGAATCTTGGTGTAGCCGAGATTCTCGACCTGATCGAGTTGTTGTCACCAGGCGTCCCGTGACAGGGGTCGAATTCACGCGTTTCAGTTGCGTGTCATCTGAATGAGGTAATGTCAATGGTTTTGGGTTGGCTGTTGTGTGGCTGATGTTAGTGTCTGAGTGTGAGTGGTGTGCAGTTTTTAGTCGATCGATGGAAATCTTTTCAGAGCGACCTTTCATGTCCAAAATGAAATATTTGTCCTTTTGTCAATAATCCGTTAAGGGCCGTCGTATGGACGCTGGAGCGGATGTCTGTGCGAATCAATTCTCACATAAACGTAACTAGTAGATGCCAGGTTGGATGGCACATATGTGGACTTTTGGCCGTGAAACTTGGGGGGTGGTGGTTTCATGGAACGTATTGTGTTTTGTAGCCGCTGAACGAATTCTGACTTTGGTGTAGATGTTTCAGGACCAGTCGACAACAAAAACTCTCCTGGAAGACGAAGGGTTGAACCGTAGACTAAATCAGCGGGGGAACAGCCAGAGTCCTCTCGCCAGGATGTACGAATGGGTGGTTGGATGGGAGCATCACCCTTGAATCATATACCTATGATGTTCGCATGGGTGTACGATCCGATAGTGATGTCGTTTCTTCTTCTCTTTACTAGCCTATCCTGCTTCTTTGGTTTGTGATTGTATTTTTGACAGGGGATATTTTTTTTCCTGTAAATCCTCTGCCTGTTTGTTCTTGGTTATTTATAATTTAGCTTATGATATCTTTAGGTTATGCTTTTGATTGACATTTGTACTATTTTTGTTAGATTGCTTGTTTTTTTTGTTTCAGCGGTCTCTCATATAACCTCAATTGTGTTGGAAGAGACCTAAAGCAACAAACAAACAAGCAACACAATGGGTATCTCCGAATACCAGTTAGTGCCTGTGGTCCGGGCTTTCAGTGCTGCCTTCAGTTGGCGATGGAATCGTTCAATCATCCCATTTGCTTGAGGGTGATATGCGGTTGTTCGGTTGACGTTGATGCCCAAACACCTGTTGCACTCTGTCCAAAGTGCCGATGTGAATTGTGCGCCATGGTCGGAAGTAATGTTTTCAGGAACACCAAATCGGGAAATCCAATGGTGTATCAAAGCTTGAGCACAGGTAGAAGCATGAGCATCTGGAAGAGGAATTGCCTCTGGCCACCTCGTGAAGCGATCGATGACTGTAAACAAGTAAGTCATACCTTGGCTGATGGGTAGTGGTCCAACGAGATCAACATGGAGGCTACTAAATCGATTCGTTGGTAGTGGCCGGTCGACAAGTGGTGCTCGGGTGTGCCTATGCACTTTGGAAGATGACACTCTTTACACCATTTACGTATGTCTCTTTTCATCCCATGCCAAACGAAACGTTGACTGATGGCGCGTTGTGTGGGCCGTGCGCCGGCGTGGGAGAGACCGTGAATCTGGTCAAAAATTTGTCGAGTCCATGACGTTGGAAGAATGGGGCATGTTGCGCCTGTTGAAGTGTCACACAAGACTGTGGATGAACCAAATGGAATGTTCTCAAGTGTAAGACCTGTGGTAGATTTGCGATAAGATTCCATTTCCTGTGAGTGAACCTGGTCATATGCAAGTTTAGTGAAATCAGTAATGGAACAGATGCCTGAGTCTGTGGGCGTCATAATATTAAAACGCGAGAAGGCATCAGCTACCACGTTAAATTGACCTGTGATATGCTGAATATCAGTGGTGAATTCGGCGATGTAAGACAAGTGTCTTGTTTGTCGAGGCGAGCGGTCAGTTTGACTGATGAGAGCGGAGACAAGTGGTTTGTGGTCTGTGAATAATGTAAATGCCCTACCTTCCAGGAAATGCCTGAAGTGTATGACAGCGCTGTAAGCGGCGAGCAGTTCGCGGTCAAACGCACTGTATTTTTTTTCTGTGGCTGAGAGCTTCCTAGAAAAGAAGGCAAGCGGGACCCAGTTATGACCTTGCTTTTGTTCAAGTTGTGCACCGACAGCTGAGTTGGAAGCGTCAACTGTAAGACTTGTTGGGGCATTTGGTAGGGGATGGTGAAGGAGAACAGCGTGTTTCAAAGCCTCCTTGGCCTTTTCAAACGCCGTATTGCAGTCATCAGACCACACGATGGATTGTCCTTTGCCACTTGCCTGAGAATGTAGTGGGGCAAGGAAGTCTGCCACGTGTGGGATAAATCTGTGGTAATAGTTGAGCAAGCCAAGGAATCGCTGAAGACCAGCACGGTCAGTGGGAGGGGCACTGTCACGTAGAGAGGCCACCCTGTCCGGTAGTGGAAGAATCCCTTCAGCAGTCACACGGTGGCCAAGAAAATCCAACTCGCTAACACCGAAAACGCATTTCGCCTTGTTGATCACAAGTCCGTTTGTAGAGAGGAGTTGAAAAAGTTCCCGTAAGTGTTCAATATGTTCTTTATGTGAATGACTGGCAACCAAAATGTCGTCAACATAGACGAAAGCGAAAGGTATGTCTCTCAAAATGCCATCCATGAGTCTTTGAAATGCTTGGGCAGCGTTCTTCAAGCCAAATGGCATCCGCACAAATTCCCACAACCCAAATGGTGTAATGATTGCTGTTTTTGGAATTGACGACTCTGCCATGGGAATTTGATGATAGCCCCTAATCAGGTCGATCTTGGAAAAGGTGTTGCATCCAGAAAGGCGGCTATTGAAGTCGTGAATATGAGGTAGAGGATACCGATCATCTTTGGTCACAACATTGAGGTGTCTGTAGTCACCGCAAGGCCTCAGTTGGCCATCCGATTTGGAAACTACATGTAGAGGGGATGCCCATGCTGATTTAGAGCGACGGATGATTCCCATCTGCTCCATCTTGAAGAATTCAGCCTTTGCTGCAGTCAGTTTTTCTGGATTGAGATGGCGCGCTCGAGCGTGGACGGGCGGCCCATTGGTGATTATGTGATGCTCCACGCCGTGTTTGTTGCGAGATGAGTTAAACTGGGGAATGACAAGGTCTGGAAACTGTTGAAAGAGGTCAGAGTATGCAGTACTTGGGTGCATTGAGAGGCCGGCAAGGCTTATGGGTGAATTAGTATATTTAAGTGGAACAGAAATGTTGTCCATAGACAAGAGTCGTTTTCCTTTTAGATCAATAATCAGGGCGTTAGAAACAAAGAAATCTGCACCCAGGATGGGACGTGTCACATCTGCCAGGTAAAATTCGTGATTGAGGACTTGATTAGATTTTATTTCTAAAGTGATGGTGCGTTTACCCCAGGTTTTGATTGATGTTCCGTTTGCAGCAGAGAGTGTAATAGAAGGTGTTAATGTTCTGCGGTCTTGAGTTGAGGCGGGGTATACAGAAACATCAGCACCAGTATCGATCAAGAAAGATTGTCCCAAACGTCTATCATAAATGGAAAACGTGTTTGAATTTGGATTGCTGACCGATTCCATGTTCATCGACCAGCCGAAGCGTTTCCCGAAGAAGGCAAGTTTTGTTTGTTTCCTTTGAGTTTGAGTAAACTGGAAAATTTACAACCATCTTGGCAGCGACGGGCGTCTGGTCCAAATCGTTGATGATAATAGCAAATAGAGTTGGGCATGCTATGTTGAAGAGGCTGTCCACGTTGGCGGACTCTTAATTGCAGCAACAGTCTCCTCTGACTGTGGTCGTGTGGTTGTTATATCCTGCTGAGGGTAAGTCAGGAATGGTGATGAGGAAATATGTTGCACACCGGACATGCGTGTCTCCCAGATCCTGTCAGCTGCCTCAGCCAATTCTTCTGTGTCTGTAAGATTGTGCCCGGCTAAAATGCCTCGAATGTCCGGGAGAAGGTTCATGAGAAATAATGCACATTTCAGAGTGACAGGGTCATCATTCAGTGCATTTATCTTGCGCAGTAGAGCAGTTGGGCGTTTGTCACCAAGACCATTAAGATTAAGGAGTTCTGTGTCTTTCTGGGTCTGGGATTTGCCGAAGGTCTTGATCAAGGCTTTTTTTAAGCTGCCATATTTATCAAGATGTGGTGGGTTTACTAGCAGTGACTGAATTTCTTCTGCAGTATTTATGTCAAGAGAACTGACAACATAGTCATACCTTGTCTGATCCTGAGTAATTTTCTTGGTGTTGAACTGTGCCTCCACTCTTGCGAACCAAACCTCCGGTGATTTAGTCCAGAATTCCGGGAGCTTGATGGAGACAGAGTTGATTTGTTGTTCACGGAAGTTGGTGGAAGCAGCAAGAGCCTGTAGTTGGCCTGTCAAATTCGCGACTTGTTGTGAGAGATCTGGTTGAGCCATTTTACGTATTCGCGTCGGGGTCACCAATGTAGAAATAGTCAGTAATGATACAATAAAGTAATAACAAAATCCGTGTATAGATTATTGCTAACGTTTAATAGTGGATAGAACTTGGATTGATTGTATGGATCAGAGGACGAACGGTACAAGACTAAAAAACCGGAAGTAAACATTGAATACAATAGAAGTGCGTCGTAGTGCTTAAAATGTAAAACAAATGTTCGTGCGAAGCACCGACAGAACTGGTCGCCACAATCGCAACATTTTCATTGATCCCAAGGTGTTGCGATTATCCAGAATGGACTATTTTTTTTCTTTTAGTTTTCCAACATAATGGAGAAACGAAAACAATTATTTGTAATTCTTGAGTGAAAAACATGAAACTACTTGTGTTTGTTTTATTTATTAGGTATTCTAATTATGTTGGTGGTTGTTTTCTGTTAAAAGAATATAAAGAACATTAATTTTCCCAGTTTTTAGTTAGAACAGTGGTCCAAGGCAGTGTTTACTCCAATTTTTTTTTTTTTGGGGGAATAAAATTGCCTACTTTTAAAAAAATTACTGTGCAATCCAGAAATAAATGGTATCATTTGAAAGAACACAAGCAGGTTGATATAAAGTAAACTAGATAGATAGACATGTAGTTGGATAGGTAGCTCATACGTCTAAATGCAACAAAAAAAATAGTGGGCAGGTACTTGCTGTATCTTCTATCCCCCTATATCTGTTTTCCAACATGCTTTCTGTCTTTGTCTTGGAATGAGATTACTTGGTTTTGTCCTGGCCCTGGCCGGATACCCTGGCTGGGAGGGAAACTTGGGAGATGATTTTTTTTCCCTTGTAAATCATCTCTCTGTTATGCACTGTATTGTTTTGTTAACATACTATATATGCTTTTTAAACATTTGAGTGTATCCCTCTTGGGATGAGACTTTTAGGTGATCTCAAACTAAGTACTTTGATAGTGTGCTCTTAGAATATACATCTGTTTCCTATTTGAACAAAATCCCCTTTGTCTTACCTTTTCTTGGGTGCTTTAATTGTAATTCTAGAAATTTTGACTATCCCATTTACTTTTTACTGATGCTGATATGACCTTAATGTGTTGCAAGCGCCGTAAAACCCTTAAAAACATAAAAACAGCAACAAAAAGAAATAGACACGTACCGATATGAAGAGTGAAATATATAAAGTAAGACAGAGAGAGAGAGAGAGAGAGATGTAAATTATTTTTCCCAAATTGTTGTGGGCCTATAGCATGAATCGTGAAGGTAGAATGAATAAAAAAATCTAAATGCAAATGTATTTGACATACAACTGATAAGAGTTCCAAAGAAAACAACTTTATGGCCGTAAGAGGATAGAGCAGTTCCTATTTTTTCAGCTCTAGAAAACAGAAGTCAGACAAATGATAATCCACCCTTTGACCTTGGCCTGGACATAAATCATACATTTTAAAAAGATGCCAAAAATACCAGACAGAATGCCCTTAATACAATTATTTGCCAAAAAAACGATTTCTTTATATGTCAAAATATCAACAACAAAGTGCTCTATGAAAACCAGGAAATTTGGCTGATAATCATACTGCGTAATTTGCGGAATGCGTAATCAAATCTGTATTTAACACGGAAATCACAAATTACAATGGCGGGATCTTTTAAACCGAAATATTGAGGCTTTAATAAACAATCATAACAGCTCGAACTTTGGCAAACCACTAGTATGATCTATATGGTTATAAAGTAAGTATACTCATAAAAGCACTTAGGTCATTAACCTGTCCGTTGTAATCACGACATTAATGTCAGTTGATAAAAGACAAATGATAAAGTTATAGTACTACTACG
Organism: Berghia stephanieae; assembly: GCF_034508935.2. Taxonomy (NCBI): domain Eukaryota; kingdom Metazoa; phylum Mollusca; class Gastropoda; order Nudibranchia; family Aeolidiidae; genus Berghia; species Berghia stephanieae. Next base: position 51,769,730 of record NC_088361.1, read on the forward strand.
TATGTATTGCATTTCCACAAAGAAATATCACAACAATAGTTGATTCAACTGGATGTAGATTATAAATTGTAGCAGTGACCAATAATCAGATAATGTCAATGATCACACAATTCTGGCCCTGGTGTTGGGTCATTGGGAAGGGCACTTAGTACCAATTATTTTACTCTGCTTAGGTGAGAAAGAGTACCTAGTGAATGGCAGTCACAAGTAATGTCAGAGCTAGTAGGGAAGCATACGCCTCAAAGACCAGTTGTTTTGTATGAACGAGATATTGTAAGAGACTGTATGAAAAAGAAATATCTTTGCATATGGCTTGCTTGGGAAATAAATGAGACATTGTGATGTGCACTGAATATGGTAAAATGCCCTTTATATATGTGCGTATTTTTATTTATTTTATCGTGAAGAAAAGTCATGTTACCTCATGTGTGGTGAATCATTCATAAGCAAGAATACATTTGGAAAAAAAAAATCTATGACCTCAGTCTCACAAGTGTCGTAAAAACCTTCAAAACATAAAGCATCCTACTCACTGCTACTGCTGTTGAGTGGCCTCAAATTGTCTTAAGCATATTTGAATGAGCAAACACGCAAACAATAAAGAGAGGTGGATGAAAATGTTACATTTATTCAACAACAGTCCTCAATGATATATTTTATCACAATGATATGAAGATTTCCAGTTTAAAAAAAAATTCACATGATGCATATACAAGTTTTGGCCTCATTTTTCAGCTAGATTTTTTGTATCTAAAGGAATCTAATGAAAATCATTAGCAATGAATGAAGGAATGTAGCTGAAAAATTGTCCTGAAATACTGCTAATTGCTGAAAAAAAATTGACCCTGCCATCTCCAATGAACTTTTGAGGCTGTACCAAATGTTTGCAGCATGTTGTAGTTGTATGCGTGGCAAAGACAAAATATATTCCAAAACTCACTGAATTGAAAAAAAAAACAAAACAAAGCAAACTATAATTATAATTTTGCATGATGGCATTTCACAGATTCCTCTTTAATTGCACTTGCAGTTTGACTGCCATGACACATGCCATCCTGACCAACTTAAAATAGAAGCTGCATCTGTTTTAAGGGTTTTAAGGGTTTTACGGCGCTTGCAACACATTTAGGTTATATCAGCGCCAGTAAAAAGGAAGAAAATGGGATAGTAAAAAGTTCTAGAATTACAATTGAAGCACTGGGTGGGGATCCTGACCTCCCATAGTGGGCAGGGAGGTACATACTGCGTCTTCTATCCCCTTATATCTGTTTTCCAACATGCTTTCTGTCTTTGTCTTGGAGTGAAATTGCTTGGTTTTGTCCTAACCTTGGTCGGAGTCCTTGGCTGAGAGGGAAACAGTCGAATGTATAGTTATTGCTTTGGGAGATGATATTTTTTTCCTTGTAAATCATCTCTCTGTTATGTACTGTATTATGTTTTATTTACATGTTATATTTGATTTGTTAACATTTGAGTGTATTCCTCTTAGTGGGGACCTGTGCTTGTGTCTGGATGAGACTTTTAGGTGATCTTAAACTAAGTACTTTGATAGTGTGCTCTTGGAATCTACATCTGTTGCCTATTTGAACAAATTCCCCTTTGTCTTACCTTTCCTTGGGTGCTTTAATTGAATTCTATAACTTTTTACTATCCCATTTCTTCCTTTTTACTGGCGCTGATATGACCTTAATGTGTTGCAAGCGCCGTAAAACCCTCAAAAACAAAAACAAAACAATTGAAGCATCCAAGAGAAAGTAAGACATAGGGGAACTGGGAACAAATAGGGATCAGATGTAGATTCCAAGAGCATACCACCAATGTACTTAGTTTGAGATCACCTATAAGTCTCATCCGGACACAAGAACAAAATCCAACAAAGAGGAACACACTCAAATGCTTACATTATACATTAAAAAATAACAAATATACTAATACATAACAGAGAGATGATTTACAAGGAAAACAATATCATCTCCCAAAACAATAACTATGCATTTGACTGTTTCCCTCCCAGCCAGGACTCCGACCAGGGCCAGGAAAAAAACTAAGTAATCTCATTCCAAGACAAAGACAGAAAGCATGTTGGAAAACAGATATAAGGGGATAGAAGACACAGTGTGTACCTCCCTGCCCGCTATGGGAGGTCAGGATCCCCACCCAGTAGCTGCATCTGTAATTAATTATTAATATATAAATTTATGGTGCCACTTTCCGGTTATTTGTTCACTGTTCAAATCTGATGAAAACTAGATATTGTGCTATTTTCTCTATAGTTATGTAAATTGACATATGTTCAACATGAAAAAGATAATTTGATACAGCCTCATCTGTTAGTGCAGAATTCATAAAAGCACTATTTAACATTTACTCATACATTTTCAGATTTCTTACTCTTTACGGGAATTAAAAATTTAATTTTCTTAGTTTATAAATTAAAAATAAAATCTATAGACCTATATAAAAATACATTGGGTTGAGAAAAACTACAGGCCTGAAAGTCTCAATAAATGCATTAGCAGGCCTGTAAATCTTCCGTCTATTGTCGGATTTCCGACAGTACGATTTTGCTCTATAAGTGCTAAAAAAAAATAAAAAATAAAAGATAATAGTAAAAATAAAATTCGTAAAGCCAAAGAACAGAACCAATAAAAAATAAAAGAAAAGACTTTCGTTCCTCGAAAAAATTAGATTTTATTCCGTTTCAAATGCTGACTTCAAAAAACAAAACAAAAAAATTTTTATTTGTCGCATCAAAGACAAAACATGCCGTCTATCAGTCAGTTAGCTATAATATTATCATGCCACCTACACGCTCCGCTATACGTTTATGTATTCACTGCTTGGCTACTGTGCCACAGCCAGCGAGAGAGAGGTCGCGAAGTTTGCGCGATTCGTCTTCACACACACACATAGTAAATAACGCACACAAAGAAGTGTGTCGAACCGGACCGGAAGGTTTCTCTCTATTTTGCTACTGACACACATGCATATCTCCGGTTCTTATTTCTCAGTCTCTATATTTCTTTGGTTCCGTCCCGATGTGACACGGAAATAAAATAATGTGAAATAATTATTTTTCTTCGAAATATATATTCTTCTTCGAAAGCTCTCACACAACCGCACCACCTCCTCTTCTTCTTCTTCTTCGTCGCCGTTATCGTCTTCTAATCCAAATAAACGAAAGAATCAGCGTAAACATTAACACAAACAGGAGCGAAGATGCGCAGCTTCCTGTGTCGAGCACTAGACGTCTAGATACACATCCTTCAAAAGGGTAGGAATTGTTCTCTTCCTTTCATTTTACAACTAACTCAGACCTGGGACCTCAAATAATTGGGATTTTTTTTTTTGATACCATAAAATAAGGACCTTGTTATAAATAAGTAGGGGAAAGTGACACAATTTGACTAGTCAATTAACGTGTCATATCTGTGTTGTGTCCATGTTTTTGTCCTGTTGTGTCTATTTTCGCTTGTTCAAATAGTTCCGACAATTTCTTCACCAACCATTTACAGGCCTGCATTAGGTTGTATATATACTTATTAACGGAGACCACTCCAGTTGTAATAATAATAGTATTATGAAAGAGAAAAAAAAAGAAGTATATAAATAAGTCAAGCAAGTCAAACAAACTGCCATTTCCTTGCTGTAACTAAATCATATATATAAAATAAAGAAAACAAAATTAAGTCATGATTTATTTATTACTTTATATATATATATATATATATAAAGTAATAAATAAATCGTGACTTAATTTTGTTTTCTTTATTTTTGCCAATTTGGGAAATTCTGGAGAATATTTAAGATTCTTTAAATAACAAGAATAACATAATTTAGTGGAAAAACGGTAAAATTCACCTTAAAAAAAACATCACTTATCATTCATTGTTGAAATATATAATAAGAAAATAAATGAAATCTCCTTATGATAACTTCGATTGCACGGATGAATGGGCACCATAAATAATGGTACATTTGTAATTGATCTGATCCTTTTACATCTTGGCTGCTGGCACATCAAATATTTGGCCAAGTTTCTGGGCAATTGCAATGTTACCACTCAATTTGATTTTACCACTCATGAAAGCCTGAAAATAAAAGACAATGAAATTTGAATAATATTTGTTGCATTTCATGAAAAATGACATTTATTATTTATAAGGTAATTAGTAAATGAATGGGTTCGCCGAACACGCATTTGACAAATTCACAGTTTCAACGAACAAGGACAGAATTCCCAAAGTCTGTCCTTCATTGTCTTAGTAAAATTTTTCACGGTTTCGACAAACTAAACGGAGACTTAGGGCCAACACACCTTCATTGCAAAATTTACAAGTGTAAAAACAGGAGAGCAGAGCATGTTACATTGCGTCATAGCCTTCATAAACTTAGCCTGTTACTGGCATAAAAAAAATAAAGTCATAAAGCAAGATACATCCAGAAATTCAGAAAAGAAAAAAAAGTTGATTACCGTGAGTCGTATTCAAGAGCTCAACCAATGGAATCATTCATTTCATTGAGCACCACTAAAAACTCACTTTTCATCTTTTTAAACTTGTGATCACTGTCTTGTAATGTGACATAATTTGTCTCGTGCATAGCCATCATAAGTGCTCGTCCGACCCAAAACAATCAGACCCACACTGTGTGAGTATTTATCACAATAGTCTATGTTGACACACTAATGAAGGAATTGCATTGCGACACTCCACGTTTATTTGTGACAAACACCTGATATGGACTCAGGCTGTAGTGTGTAAACAAATGCCTCCCCCCCCCCCCCCATTCCTACTGCTTCCCCCACATCCTACACACGTTATCCCGTGTGTCGTTTTGTATGGCCTGGTGGTGTGTATTTTGTTTTCTAAGCAAGTAACTCAGGATTGAATGATATTCATTATTTTGCCAACAAAAAGATATGAATCAAGGAGACCAGGATGCGTAAACATTGAGATCATATAGACGGAACAAAATTGACGTCATTCAGCTTTTTGCTTTTGTTTTAAACAAGCCGTTTTTATGAGTGGTTCTCACTTGTATCAATCAGACTATAGACGTTTAAGGTTAACAGTTTTGTGTGTTGGTATGTTATATCCTGCTGTCGGATGTTGTTACATTTAATAACATTGAAAGGCCCTGCATATTCATGATTCCTACCTTCTGAGCATTGAGCTTTCGTTCTGTCAACAGCTTGAAGTCATCATCCCCAATGGTAATAGTGCAATCAACTTTTCCTTGCCTGATTCCACCTTGGTAAACTTGAGGAACTTTGCCACTCTTTAAATCGATAACTAGGAATGTTAAAAAAAAGTAAATATGTTTTAAAAAAAGGTAAGAACTTGTCCACATTACTTAGTTTGACTAAGTTAACAAGTTTAGTCTTATAAGTTTTATGGAAGTTACATGGGTACATATGTATGGGAAAATGGTACACAACAAATAGAATACTTAGCTTCATTGGTAAATCAACGGGGAAAAAAAATAAGGTTCTAGCACTGCCACAGCTTTTGATCTAATTTCACATCTTGGTAACATCTTCACTTTGCCAAGTCCAAGGTTTGAGAGATTTTTTTACAAGATGAGGGTTGTTTTAATTGATCGATTTTTAAAGGGCGAGTTTTCTGACCAAAATGATAAATACAGTAGAATTACTTTAAACCGAAATTTTGGGGACCTTCTAAACCATTTCGGTTTAAAGACATTTTGGTTTAAAGTAAGTTCCCGTTTTGCAATGTTTTTCAAGGGTAGTAACTATTCGAGGAATTTGCTCATTTAATCGCATCATGGGTTTCCCGTTAAATGGAGTTGTTGAATAAATGCCGTCTTCGTAACCAGTAACATTTTTTATTTTTTTTTATTTTTATTTTTTTCTTTGACTTTGGGTGTGTTTTAAAAATATTTTTGGGGGTTTTCGTTTTCAAATCAAAATTGTTGAAAGAGTTGAGTTCAGGATGCCGTGTATTTTACATTATATCTCCGTCTTGATCAACTTTTTTTTCATCGACTTCACGTAGTATTTTGATTTTAAACTCCAACGTGTAAGCACAGTGCTTTCTTTTAGACATCTTTTAGTAAAATGCAAAGTTAAAATAAGATCGATAGTTCTTGTGCGATAATTGATAATGAATGATGCGCAGCTACTCAGAGGTGAAGTGAAGTAGAAATGAAAAGTAAAAAGGCGTGTAAGTGCTAAGCTGTCTACTACACATCTCTCTTTTGTTGAAAAGTCATTAGGTTCAAAGGCCTAATTACATCGAACCCCCCCCCCCCCCCTCACACACACACACACATACATTTAAACAAAGTGGAAATGAAATGGCATGTCAATTGTCGTGTTGAAAATCCAGTCAGTTCCAAAGCATCAACACACGAGCGAGAATATCTCGCTTGCGTGATTCTACACCCCAACTCCCCCTCTTTCCTCATTTTTCGCCTGCCAGTCACCCGCTGTCTTCCTTTTCCTGTCTGTGCGATTGTGGTGTTGGCCAAGCCCAAGTGCAGTGATCAGTGACATCTATAGAGTATATAAAGTCCTAGCAGTGATTGAAGTGTTTACCTAACCCCCACCCCCCACCACCCATCACCCTCATCTTATACTTATACTTACGCTCTTTGTTTAATATCGCCGGGATTATTACGTGTGGCCTCCTTCCCGAATTTTTGAAGAAAAATAGAGAGAGAAAAAGGGAAGGTGCTCTCAAGTTGTTTCGGTTTAAAGAAAGTCCTGCTTAGAAGTATTTCGGTTCATCGTAAGAATTAGTATAAAGATAATGAAGAAACTAGTACAATTTATTAAATTCTTTGCGGTTTAAGGTATTTTTCGGTTTAGCTTCTTTCGGTTTAAAGTAATTTTACTGTATGTGATTTAGAGTAGGGAAGAACTGTTTGTTTGTTCTTCCACAGTGTGTCATAATTCATTAAGTAAATCAAATTAGTGAACTATTGCCTCAAGCTGGTATGTCAGGACGAAATGGAAGCTGACAATAAAACTCAAAGACACAAAATATTATTTATATTATTTAGAAGACTGATTATAGATTCTCAAACTTCATAATTTCCTTATTCTAACATTCTTGATTTAGTTTTAATTTAGCCAACTGGTTTGCTCACAAGTGATAATCACTACTTCCACCTTCCACCCTGTCTTATAAAATCAAATTTCACTTACTCCATTGAGCAGCCTGTTTTCCATTGTCAAGAATCTTCCATTCAAAAATGGCATTTACTTTTTGAATAAGGTCTGGACGATTGGGCATGTTGGCTTGCATATATCTGAATATTGCATCACATTTCATTCTACCTGATGCCTGAAGATTAAAGAATATTGTGTTATAATTTATTACTTCTGCTCAATTTAACTAAATAAAAGTCTAACGCTTCTTCCTTTTAAAAATTCAACAACAACAACATTAATTAAAAACACATACAAAAAAAATAATTAAAAAGAACTCATTCCTAAGAACTAAAAGGTAAAACTTGGATAACTCATTGAATAAACATGATTTCTCCAGAATCAAATTTTATCCAAGTAGGTAAAATAATAATCTTGACCGAGGAAAAAAATTTAACAATGAGAAGCAGACTCAAATCCATTATATCCAGATTCCTGCACCTTGATAATCCATTCCACTTTGACACAATGTCACGGTCCCATGAAAAAAATATATGACCAAAATAAACCACTCATCTTTGTTTTTGTTTTTGAGGGTTTTACGGCGCTTGCAACACATTAAGGTCATATCAGCGCCAGTCAAAAGGAAGAAATGGGATAGTAAAAAGTTATAGAATTTCAATTAAAGCACCCAAGAAAAGGTAAGACAAAGGGGAATTTGTTCAAATAGGGAACAGATGTCCTAAAAGTCTCATCCAGACACAAACACAGGTCCCCACTAAGAGGAATACACTCAAATGTTAACAAATCAAACATAACATGTAAATAAAACATAATACAGTACATAACAGAGAGATGATTTACAAGGAAAAAAATATCTCCCAAAGCAATAACAATACATTCGACTGTTTCCCTCTCAGGACAAAACCAAGCAATCTCACTCCAAGACAAAGACAGAAGGCAATTGGAAAACAGATAAGAGGGGATAGCAGACACAGCAAGTACCTCCCTGCCCACTATGGGAGGTAGGAACCCCACCCAGCCACTCATCTTTCTAACTCAAGATTTTTGTTACGTCTTTCTAAATAAGCTCAGTCTCAATGTAATCGTGTCATAAATATATTTTCCAAATGAAACGTTAAAATTTAAAATGGTAGTAGAGTTTTACATAAGCACACAAAGTCTCCAGCCTGACTCATGTTGAGCCTGATTTTTTCCCTGGCACCCCACAACACAACATAGCAGTGATAAGCCAGCATAACATATTTAGGTTTTGTTATTTTGTGCAGCTTTGTGGTATGACACTTCCCTTCAGACCCATAGGTCCTGGGTTCTTGTCTAGCTCTAAGCGGCGCAAAGTTAAGTCCTTGTAAAAGTCAAAGGCTCTTTACTCACATTCTCTCACTATATTCAAGTGTAAAATGAAAACATGGCTGCTACCTGTCAAAAAAAAAAATAATTGTAATATTGCTCACTGGCATCATATCTCATCCTACGTTAGGTGTTGCTGCTGGCTGGAGATTCCTTGTAAAGCACTTTGGGCTCCTTTAAAGGATATAGGGTTCCCACACCTCTTCTTTAAACAAATTCAAGGTTTTTTTCAAGGTTATTTTCATGGTTTTCAGTGTTGTGCACGGCATAACTTGAATCCGTAAAACTTACTGATAAAGTCTGGGAGTTAAATTGAGTCCTCATATCGTCTAATGCCTATCCTTGTATACATTGTCATTGCCAACCAGTCCACACACTTCATGATTCAAAATTTTAAGTTCACAGAAAAGACATCTAACAACACTAAAACAAACAAAAAAAATCACCCAGAACTATCTGAATGTTAATCACTCAAGGATTTGCATCTCTCCTCAATATCAGAAGTGATTTTTTATCACACTTGATATCTTTTGCCTTTTTCCTCAGCTTATTTGCCTTAACTAGGAGAGTGAAGTCCATTAACTTTTCTGCTGCCTCAGATGCCTCTTGTTCCTTTTCAAAAAATGCAAGATTCGTTTCCAAGAGCTTTCTTCTCATTTTCAATTCTTGAATATCATCAACCATGTTCTTCCTTTTCAAAGCTTTCTTCGATTGTTCCTTCTCTTTCATCTTCTCTTCAAATAAATTAAAGTAATTTTTTTTCTACCTTGCTTGGCTGACAACATCAGATCTTTGTCAACGTGAACTTTGCTGAGGCCTACAACAAAATTGATGTGATCTTTATCACTTATGACCTTCCTGGTATTTTTTTCATCTAAAAATAAATTTCCCGTTTTTTTCAAAACAAACATGGTTTTCCCAGTTTTCAAGGCCTTGATAAACAAAATCTTAATTCCCGGTTTCCGGGTTGCGTGGGGATCCTGACAGGATATTGTACTATATAAATGCTCAAGTTTATGTTCAAGTCTTTTAGAGTCAAAAGGCCCACTGAGCTGGAGTTAATCTGCTTTTACTTCGGCAACATTTGGACAGGCTGATGATACAAACGCTTTCCACCAAATCTAATAGACCTAGCCACCCAATTACAGGTGGGTGGAGAGAAGGGTAAGATAAAAACCTTGACTGGACTTGGGATTGAAATTGGTTCCTTTAATTGTGAGCCGAGTGATCTACCAATTGAGCTATCAGGGTCCTCGAGTTTGAGGAGTACATTCTTACGTATTTTAACTTAATGACATTTTTCTAGCTCCCGTTTCACATCACCTCTGATTGTGCTGACACAGAATCATTCCCGTGAAGATCCACATAAGCTCCAGCAATGCAAATGTTACCATTTTCAACAACCTGAAAAGATTTCAAACCAACATTGACAATTAAGACATTTGCAGACTTGAAGCATTTTTCTCATTATTTTCAAAAATGGAAAATCACAACCCTTTATTGAACTAACTTTCAAATAAGAACAAAAATATTTTCATCGTTACTTATAAACTGAACTTCTGTTTTATTCAATAGGCAGAAATAGGAACATAAATCAGACCTGTAAATGCTGGAAAACAGAAAAAGAACTTTTTTCAAACTCAATTTTACTCTTCTTACACCACTAGCAATAGCTTTTAGAGCAGCATAACGATCAACAGAATCTGGTACAATGAAATTGAGGCAAACCAGATTAAGAGTTTAAAGAAAATGTCAAGGGTGAATCTCAAAATCAAAAGTCGACCGTATAAATGTAGTCCTTTTCCTGTAACTTTGACATTGAACAAACAGTTTCATTCAACTCAATATAATGAATATCAAGTATTGCATTGTCAGAGAAAACAGCAGGTAAGACTTTTGTCGAGGACTAAAAATAGTACTAACATTAATTGATCCACTTTGAAGACGGTGAGTGAGAGTTATTCTCACGCTGGCTGTGTTCACAGGCTCAACTCATGTGAACAGTAAAGTTGGCAAATTGATGGTGTTTCACAGAGCAGGAGATCCGATCCAGAAGCTGGGTGTAGTTGAAGGGGTGAGGGGAGAGGGAGAACGTTTGCCACACTATAAATAGCACAATCAGAAAAGGGGGGTCCAGCTTATGTTTTTCTTTAAAACTTTTCTGAGGAACTTAAGAAAGTTAGTGGATCAATTATTGACCAAGAGTACAGGTGAGTCACTAATTCCGATTATAGTCGGATGATTTACAGGTCTGATAAATAATTAATGCATGTCTTTGAATAAAGATTCTGAATACCTTAGTTGTAAAATGGATGCGGTTTCCCTCCTTCCACATGTCAGTCTGCAGACTCTGTCCTGGTAACACTGGCTTGACAAATCTCACCTATCAGAACCAGACATGGTAGGAACAAACCATTATAGATTCAAACATTATTTAAAAAGAAAACTTTATCACTGATCATACATGATGACTTACTTACTTACTTACTTATCCGAACCAGCGACCACCTGAGCTCTAGCCCTTCGGTCTTGTGCCATGACGTAGAAGTTAGACGTCTTTTGTAGTTGTTCCAGGTGACTATAAAGTGATACATGATGACAAACTTAACATTCTTTAGGTTCTATATACGATATTTTAACACATTTTATTTAGATACCTACCTGAGCTAAATAATGACAATACTTGTAATATAATATATTATAATATTATATTATATTATAATATACACACCACCAGTAATGGTTGCTAATAGCAATCATTGTTTGTTACAAAATACAGTAGAATTACTTTAAACCGAAATTTTGGGGACCTTCTAAACCATTTCGGTTTAAATACATTTTGGTTTAAAGCAAGTTCCCGTTTTTCAATGTTTTTCAAGGGTAGTAACTATTTAAGAAATTTGCTCATTTAATCGTATGATCATGGGTTTCCCCTTAAATGTAGTTGTTGAATAAATGCCGTCTTCGTAACCATTTAAAAAATTATTATTTTTCAATTTTATTATTCTATAATTTTTATTTTTTTTTTTGGTGTGTTTTAAAAATATTTTTGGGGGTTTTCGTTTTCAATTCAAAATTGTTGAAAGAGTTGAGTTCGGGATGCCGCGTATTTTACACATCTCCGTCTTGATCAACCTTTTTTTTTCATCGACTTCACGTTTAAGCACAGTGCTTTCTTTTAGTAAAATGTAAAGCTAAAATAAGATCGAAAGTTCTTGTGAGATAATTGATAATGAATGATGCGCAGCTACTCAGAGGTGAAGTGAAATGGAAATGAAAAGGCGTGTCAATGCTAAGCTGTCTACTACACACCCCTCTTTTGTTGAAAAGCCATTAGGTTCAAATGCCTAATTACATAGAACCCCCCCCCCCCCCTTTCACACACACACATTTAATCAAAGTGGAAATGAAATGGCATGTCAATGGTAAGTTGTCTACCACCCCTACCCCCTCCTTATTGTCGTGTTGAAAATCCAGTCAGTTCCAAAGCATCAACACACGAGCGAGAACATCTCGCTTGCGTGATTCTACACCCCAACTCCCCCTCTTTCCTCATTTTTCGCCTGCCAGTCACCTGTTGTCTTCCTTTTCCAGTCTTCGATAGTGGTGCTGGCCAAACCCAAGTGCAGTGATTGAAGTGTTTGCCTAGCCCCCACCCCACCCATCACCCTCATTATATACTTACGCTCTTTGTTTGATATCGCCGGCATTATTACGTGTGGCCACCTTCCCGAATTTTTTGAGAAAAATAGAGAAAGAAAAAGGGAAGGTACTCTCAAGTTGTTTCGGTTTAAAGAAAGTCCTTCTTAGACGTATTTCGGTTCATCGTAAGAATTAGTAGAAAGATAATGAAGAAACTAGTACAATTTATTAAATTCTTTTCGGTTTAAGGTATTTTTCGGTTTAGCTTCTTTCGGTTTAAAGTAATTTTACTGTATTATGTTTTTGTAACAAACAATGATTGCTATTAGCAACCATTACAAGCCCATCTCACATTGCAGTGTCAACTTTTGTTGAATTGAATACAACAAGTAGTCTTCTTTCTTTCTTTAAAAAAAAAAAAAAAGGAACTAAAAAAAAAGTGTTAAACAAATAGAGAAATCATATTTAACTGAACAGAGACGCATTAGAAAAATACAAAAATATAAGCTAAGCTGAATAAAGCTTGGACAAGACTAAAAACATAAAAATAATTAAAGCTTCAAATGTAAACTTGAGATGCTCTTGATTTCTCCTAGATATATCAACTACCAAATGACAAAAGAAACAGAATGAAATGAATGCTTTGCATTGAACGAATAATTAAAATTTGCTGGCCTGAAGTGAAATATTTTTTGCTCGACATGATAAATGTGACCTACCACCTCAAAGCGCTATTATGTAGGGTTGGTTTCGGTGGTCAAAATTGAATTTGTATTTTAAAATACAGGACTTAGATTAAGTTTCTATCCTCTATTGATGAGAATGTATACAATATCTTAAAGTGACAAAAAGCAAAATTTGCCTATTTTTGGTGGTTTAACTTTCAAATCTTTCTTGAGCATTTGCATCACCCTGACACAATACCATTTTGGGGCGATGGGTCACAAATTTGGTTTTGCTCAAAATGTCTAATAATGGAGAAAAATGTAACAAATTGTGTCTATGGTTTCATCTGAATATTAATATTTTGTTTTACCCATAGCTTAGTCAAGGGGCCCTCAATACATACATCATCTAAATTACACACAAACTGAAATGGTTTGACGTCGTGTCAAGATACATTTTATATATCCATCCCATTTTAATCAGTAGGTCAAAATTTTTATCAGACAGTAAGCACTCAGCAGGAGATAAGCATCTTATTTAAAGGATAGCAAGAAATCATTACTGTCTGTTCCACGAGAATGGGATAAACTCAAGCTGAGAGGGCTCTCTTTCTCTTGAAGAAACTCTTTTAAAGACTCAGTACAAAATTTAGATGACATACCTTGACAGCCTTAAATCGACTCATGTCATTGTCTGCAAATTTTGCCATCACATGACGCACAGCGTGGCCATAGCTACACAAGCCGTGAAGGATTGGAGTCTTGAACCCTGAATGGTGAAAACAATTAAAGTTAAAGGGACAAGGCCATTAACAGTGAAATTCATGACAAACAATAAATATTTCACACAGCGTTTCAAGCTATAGATGCTTATTTCATCAATGAGTGAAAAAATGATATCAAAAATTTGTAATTAAAATGAAGGCTGTGGAGATTGACAAACTAAAGATCCATAAATCCAGCTTACTCTATTTAGAATTTTCAGGCCTCTGTTTTTTTTTGGTGTGAATTAATTGATCATTTGTCTATCTCAGTCTCTGCTTTGCTTCTTACATAAAATAATCACACCCCTCCTTGATCCCCCTCATCCTTTTCTTTTCCGGATCTTTCAACTCAAATGCTAAAAAAACTAAAATACTCTAAACTAATCAAAGGGGAAGGATTATAGAACAATTTGGATCAACTGTCTTCTGATCTCTTTCTTGATGTAAAAGGTGAACAAAGCATTAAACATCCTGAGTTCACCTTTTATCTATTTGTGATGACTCGAAAGAACAAATTACCTCCCATGGCAGCAAATGCTGGATCAATATGCAAAGGGTTGTAGTCACCGCTAAGTCTGTATAAAGCAGCCTGCAAGAAGAAATAATTCAGATTTGATTTTATTTTTTATAAAGGGGAGGGGTGGGAGGAGAAAGACTGTACTAAAAGTGCCAAAAAATGTGGCTTACTAATTTCGGCAATAAATGCTTCCTTCGTCAGTAAGGCTCACGAGCAGCATCGAAGATCTTGAGAAAAATTGAAAACTTATCTTTTCCAAAAAAAAATTCTGTTTTATGAGATAATCATTTTTTTATTTTTAGTTCTCATTTGTTGAATGTCACTTTTTATTTTATTTTGTAGAACCTGTATAGTTAATGTGTTCGACTGTTGTATGGGTCTTTTGGTATGAGTGTGTTTATGGTTTGTGAAATGATATTGTAAAGCACTTTGAGGTTTCAGCATACAGCACTATAGAAGAGAACTTAATAATAATAATAATAATAATAATAATAATAATAATAATAATAATAATAACAATAATAATAATAATAATAATAATAATAATAATAATAATAATAATAATAATAATAATAATAATAATAATAATAATAATAATACACACCAACACAGTTTCTTTGAACACACCGTTTCCTCAAACTCATTCGATTGTCCCAATTTTTTTCCTTATTATTTTTTGTTACAATTCCATTCCTTTTCACACTAATTTTACTACAAGAGGACAGTACATTATTAGGAAATAGAAGACTAAAATAGCACAGAAATCGTCTTTTCTTCTTCATTCGACTCAATATTCTTTGGGTTTGTATTTTCAATAAAGTTCATAAGCCAATCTACAGGATTCAGGATTTCAAAAACATTCCAAACCCATTCATTATCAACATCACAAGCATCATGCCCACTGCTAGTTTGAGGCCCTATCTCTCTGTCAGTATCAGTGAAACTGGAACAAAAAACAAGTTCTTGAAATGTCAGAATCATTATCATAATCGTCATTATCTAAGAATAAATCAGCCCCTTAATCAGGATCATGTCTGTTTATTTCCCCACCTTTATCTGAGTCCCTCAGCTAAATGAGTGAAGCCTTTTGGCTTATTTAGCAACCCAGCCGGCATTACAGAAGGCGTATTTAGCAACAGAAGAGTAGTTGAAGGATTTTTTATTGTGACATTGACTGTTACGTATAAGTGTATCTATCTACACTGCATGTGTGTATACAGTATGATGAACATGCAAACACACCCACAGACACATACATGCACTCCATCGCCATTTTTCATAATCGACACTCTCTGCTCAGTCTTATCACTTCTGTAATCGTTCTAATTTCAATACCACACGCCATGATTAGCTAATGCTTGGCAATGACAGTAAATGAATGTTTTGATACAGTAACCCCCTCCCTCTTATACATACACACAAACACACCAACTTCTTGTAACATGTTATATATAAAGTTATCTCCCTCTAGATAGGCAATAAAGTCAACAGATAATAAAGTTCCCTTTATTCATCCCCAAGCGGAGATTTGTCTTAGGATCTATTACAAGGGAAGATTGGAATAGTCCAGGTGTCAAACACAGCTCAGTGCCACAAAAAAAAGGTGGCCACATAACGAGGTGAATATTTTCAACTAGGTATCTTTCAGGTTCGAAGCTAAGACCATACTGTTGAGCCTTACCCCCCCCCCCCCCCCCATCAAGTCCTCAAAACTTTTTTGCATGTCCCAAGGAGTTAGAGGAAACTGTGCCTGAGTGTAAAAATAATAATAATAATAATAATAATAATAATAATAATAATAATAATAATAATAATAATAATAATAATAATAATAATAATAATAATAATAATAATAATAATAATTCGTCCCAAATCACCTGATCTTCGTCTGTCTTTTCTATCATGGAAGCGTCAGGGGCACGTTTTGGAGGATCAAGCACAGGAACTTGCTCCTTGGAGGAATTCGGTGCTCCAATAGGACCAGCCCCTACCACAAATGTTACATATTGGTTGAAGAAGACCTTTTCTCCCTCTGCATCAACAGTGTCCACTGGAATAACAATATAGTTGTTGCCATCATATTGGTAGACTAGTCACCATGTTACTCATTTATTCATAATGATTTACTCATAATTATATGTGTTTATAAATAATACATATAATACATGCATTCTCTTTTAAATATTGTTATCAAAAGTAATGATATCAAAAATAATAGACGAAATGAACAACAACAATAATAATAATAATAGTAGTAATGATTATAATAATAATAATAATAATAATAATAATAATAATAATAATAATAATAATAATAATAATAATAATAACAACAACAATAATAATAATGATCATTTTCATCCATTGGCATTCCATAATTCTGAAGCAATTCAACAGAATACATTAGTTAATACATACCATTGACTATGAGAAGCAGACCAGATTTTTTCTCAACAATGTCAGCAACCCTCATTGTGGATTTCAATGTCCCAGAACGAGGAAGAGGTTTGTACAACTCAGTGTATTGCTCTCCATGGAGAATCTGAAGGTGATGTCATATGACAATGACAGTGATATTAGCTGAATGAAAAAAATATTGTTTCCAAATAGATTGAACTTTTTTATGCTGCTTTTCATTATTACCATCTCTACTTAAGTCGCTGTATAATTTGTAGAGATCAAATTTAGGATGGCACCTTTCCTGTTGCAAGTACAGTTGTCAATAAAAATATTATAAAATCTATGTCTCTTCAACAGAGCCAATCATGTGCACACAAATCTTTAGTAATTCTAATATTACAATTTCCTGTCTTAAAAACATCTGAGTATTGTTAATTGTGCAGTCACATGATCTTAGCACTATTAATGACATCATCATCATTTACTTACTTATGTTTTGTTGTTTAGAATTATTTATTTACAATTTCTGCAGGAGTTCACATTCCTGCAGATACTTTAAAATTGTAAGCGGATCGACCGACTGGAACAGAGACTTCAAGTCCCTGTTTTCATAATGTTGTGACCTTATTTGTTCTAACTTTGTACATTCAATTAAAATATGTTGAACTGTGAGGTTACAGTTACATCTTCTGCAGAGGGGTTTTTCATCCCTCTCCAGAAGGAAACGGTGAGTGAGGGCAGTATGTCCGATCCGGAGTCGAGTTATTTTGACCTCGTCTCTTCTTTTTAGCCCCGAGTTGGGTCTGGGGCCGAGGTCAGTTTTAATTTGTTTTGTACGTCCAGGATCGTTCCCATTCCTTTCGGACGTATTTTTTTATATTGATCTTTAAATCCGCGTGTGGGATTTTACTGCCCTCTTGTAGCTCTTGGCTCACCACCTCTTTTGCCAGTCGATCCGCTTCTTCGTTCCCCCGGATACCCAAATGACTAGGTACCCAGAGAAAACAAACTTTCTTTTTTTAAATAAATAATTTATTTGCACCTTCCAAGATACTTGTGATTCTTGGATCGGTGCAATAAAAATTTGAGATCCCCTTAAGTACGGACAGCGAGTCAGACAAGATCAAGAATTTGTTTTTATTCGACCACTCAGCCAAATGGAGAGCATTTAGGATTGCTCTCGATTCTGCTGTAAAGATCGCAACATTTTTATCCAGACAAAGTGATCCGGTGCCTTCCGATGAGTGACAGGCACATCCTACTGCATCTGCGCTCTTTGAACCATCTGTGAAGATGTGAGTATAGATGTATGTTTGTAATATTGCTTTTAGTGTCTGTTTGTAAATATGTGGGTCTGTTTGTGATTTTTCGAGTTTTGTTAGATCGAAGTTTATGTTTGGTCTATGTATGGACCATGGTGGTGTCTTTGCATGGACGTATGGATGTATCCTATCTAGACTGATGTTCATGTCTGCGATGTCTTTTTTTATTCTGTAACCTAATGGTGTTGTCATTTTTGGGTGCTTGCGAAATTTTTCTTCGAGTGTCCTATCCATGCAGTGTACGTGTTTGTGTGCTGGGTTGTCGTGCAGCGATGTGACCTTAGTCACATACTGGAGAGCCAGTTTTTTTCCTCCTGAGATGGAGAAGTGGCTCATCTGCTTCAGCGTAAAGGCTTGCCACTGGAGAAGTGCAGAAAGCCCCGAGTGCCAAGCGCAGTCCCTGATGATGAATTGGGTCCAGCATGCCTAAGTAGGATCGTTTTGCAGAGCCCTATACGAAAGATGCGTAGTCCAATTTTGATCGAATACGGGTTCGGTATATCTTTAGAAGAGCGTTAGTGTCCGAACCCCATTCGATGCTCGACAGAACTCTCATTATTCTCATTTCTTTCATGCATCACAGTCTGAGATCTTTGATATGGGCAAGGAAATTTAGTTTCCTATCAAAGATCACACCCAGGAATCGGGCTTTGTCCTTTACCTCAATTCTGGAATTGTTGATGCAGGTGCATTTTCGGCAGAAGTGGACAGCTACTGTTTTTGATGGGGAGAAGGAGAAGCCATTGAGATTTGCCCACTCTGACAGTCTGTTTAGTTGGAGTTGTAACTGTCTCTCAATGGTGTCCAAGCTCAAATTATCAAATTATGCTTAGACAACATGATACCCAGACTGTTAAGTTAGAAATGTTGATTATTGCGAGAGATCTTTACCTCATCATCATATCAAGTTATTACCTTTGTGGGGTCAATAGACAGCCCCTCTATGTCCATTTCTGCAACGGCACTGATGGCAGCAAAACCTGGTATGACGGCAAAGGTAGGCAACACGGTGAAGTCTTCTGATAACTCAAACAAGAACTTGAGGTAATCTGATTGACGAGTGGACACACCCACTGGAAAGATAAAACAGATAAAGTTACTCTGTTGCGTTAATTTGTATATTGTCCACTAAGTAAATACTTGGTTCTTTTCCTCTGTTTTGCCATTCACATTAAACACAGAGAATATTATGACGAATACTGCTTAAAGTGGGAAAATAGTACTGCCAAAAAATCAAATCATATAGCTTATAACCCTTAAAGTCACTATGAGTGACTAGTGTATAAGTTGTTTTCTATTTGTTACTTATTACATGGTAACAAAACAATGGTGGAAGACACATTTCAAATATATAACAAAGAGAAATTGAGCATTTCATTTAAAATGTTTATTTTTGACATTATATCCTCCATTCATACTTATACGAAGTAGAGAATAATAATTCCTTCATATACTGTCTATGAACAAAATCCTACTATCTACCTCCTAAAGCGTATAACATGGCATCTCTCTCAGTGTATGTGAAGGGGAAAGTGTTTGTACTCGGTCTAAATGCCTTGATTTGACTCTGAAATAGATAAGAAATTTATAACAAATCAGTTTTAAATCATATCATAAGGATCAATCAGCCAAGTCTTTGCTTCACACATCAAAGTGATGTAGGGTGAATACAAGATCCATACAGAGTTTTGTATAAAGTGGATGCTGCAAAAGTTGGAGTGTCCAGGAGGGCGGACATTCCTTATTTGGACATCATTCTGGGCCAAATCTAGTCGCCCATTACCAACAAAGTTATCTTGGGCCCACAAGCCCTGCACAAGGACAACTTAGTGTGGTCTACTAGTTGGAGATTCGTATTAGGCAAGCCAATTGTGTAAAGGTTAGCCATATACAGAAATGACACATAGCAATATATTAGAACCATATGGCATTAGGAGTTCTAGATCAACTGAAATGGGGCTTATAAAACAAGGGGAGTATTATTTAAGCCATATTAACTTCCATCAAATCAATATAAATTGAGCCAATGAATCTAAAATAGCTCCGTTACTAGAAAACCTAAGCAACATGCTAGTGAATCATTTGAAAAGTCTTCAATTAAACTGAATCTTCTTCTTCTTCTAGTTCACTTTTAATATCTTTCATATCAATAAGTATATAGAGGATATATGTCCTATTTCCTTCCTTTTCATACTTGCATTATTCAGGCTGACATATTCTGTTTTCTGGAGGACATAAACTTAATGATTCAGTCCAAGAGAAAAGAGAGGATAATTGTAGTTGTGTATTAAAAAACTCAAACAAACTGCTTAATTACTACTAGCTTTCCACAGAGAACATTTCAAATGAATGAGTGAAAATAACTATTTCCATTTGAAGAATAATTAATAAAATTTTGTCTGTATATATTCTATTAAAAAATTCTTTTCTTTTAAAAATAAATATTTACCAAATAAGTTGCACATGCGCCTCACCAATATCACTTAGACAAAATGAAATCAATAAACATCAGATAAATAATTAATGGATTCCTTAGTTGGAATATCACAAATGATAATTGCCACACATTAATCTCATGCCAAAATTTGATTCAAAACAGCACAGAAGTAAGTCTTCACAATATATTCACATTTTACCTGCAGTTTAATAACAAACTTACAACAATATCCATGTTGCCTTGGCTTCCTGAATCCTGCTCTTCTGTTTCCTCACCAGGACTATTGACCAATCCAACCATTTGAGCAGAGGATTCTGGGAAATGTAATCGGAATCATCTTGATACTAATGTGTCAGAAAATCAAACTCTGATTACATAGTGGAAAAAGATCCATTTAAAAAAAAAATCCTTAATGGTGTTTTGAGCCGTAGTGCCCCTTTTAGATGATGTCTTAAAAATAACAAGCACATAAGTTCTCATTTCGTTACATGATATAGTCTCAATAATTATTTTACTTAAATAGAACAAAATGCCAAATCATTTTTTTTTTATCAGAGGTCCAATAAGCTAAACTGAATGAAATGTTCTCAATTCACAAGCACAGGCTTTGATCTCAACGTTCAATCAAATCTTTTTCCCAGCCCTCTCGCTGACAAGAAATGATTTTGTATATATGGATCTGTAAGATATGTCAGTGCCTCAGCACTTTGCAGTCGACCTTTTCTAAATGGTTAGCAATTGTTAGTGTGAGATGAACTGTAGCTCCATGGGCCTTATGATTGTAATTTGGTTTTTAAAAAATGTTTTTAAGGGTTTTACGGCGCTTGCAACATATTAAGGTCATATAAGCGCCAGTAAAAAGGAACAAAATGGGATAGTAAAAAGTTCTAGAATTATAATTAAAGCACAAAAGAAAAGGTGAGACAAAGGGGAATTAGCTCAAATAGGGTAAAGATGTAGATTCCAAGAGCACACCGTCAAAGTACTTAGTTTGAGATCACCTAAAGGTCTCATCCAGACACAAGCACAGGTCCAAACTAAGAGAAATCCACTCAAATGTTTACAAATCATATAATATAATATGTAAACTAAACATAATACAATGCATAACAGAGAGATGATTTACAAGGAAAAAAATATCATCTCCCAATACTATAACTATACATTCGACTGTTTCCCTCCTAGCCAAGGAACTCCGGCCAGGGTAAGGACAAAACTAAGTAATCTCATTCCAAGACAATGACAGGGAACAATTGGAAACCGGGTGTGGGGGGATATAAGACACAGCATGTGCCTCCCTGCCCACTATGGGAGGTCAGGATCCCCACCCAGTTATGATTGTAAGGAAAGATATGAAATCATTATTTTTAAGTCAAATAGTGAACATAATAATTACCTTGAACTGTCTCTGGGTTTGTGCTGTCTGTGAAGTCTGTTATTTTGTCCCAATTATCTCGCACTATAAAGGTTATAAGAAAATACTCAATATAAAGATTAAATGTTGGATGTGATAATGATAAATAAATATCTATAATATATTATAATATGATATAATCTAATAAAAGCTAATCTAGTGACCATAGTTATCTTATATTCTTCTTGTTGCTTTACTTGAAACTGTAATACACACCATATTTGACAATAACTATTGCGCAACAACTAAAATATTTACAATCTCTCTAATCTCATAAAATATAAATCAATAGACAGATATATGAATACATAAATATATTTCAATAAAAATGTTTTAGATTTTGGAAATCAATTTATGCTTGTTGTGTTTTTTACCCTGATGATTCTTTTTTGTTTTTTTTCAAAGAAACAAAATTATGTGAATGGTTCTTTAACTTGATGCCTTAAGTCATATGCTGAAGGTACAAAGAAACATTTCAAATTCAAATTTGGACTAAGTCAAAAAAGAGTAGACCTTACCCCCCTCAGCAGTGATAGGTGTTTTTGTAGTTCTCAGAACAGCTCCTTTTGTTCTTTCCCAACGCACTGAAATAAAAGAAATTAGGTAATGTAATCAGTGTGTGTGTGTTTGGATGTAGGGAGTGCTTGAGCGTATCTGTAAATTTGCACTAAAATTTCAAAAATTGGAGTTAATGAATTAAGGGGCATTCATCCTTATCACATCCAGAATATGCATCCCCATCTCACTCAAACTGATGTTTTGAAAAATGGTCCTTGTTGGTTGTTATATAGGAAAGCACTGGTAATGTTCTTATGTATGGCTTCTATTGTTTGATTGAGTCCTTCGTCAAAGTCATAGTTTCTTCATGCTCATGCCACATGCTATCAATGTCAAATCCTTTCCCAATACAATAAAGTCGTGGAATGGTTCTTTTCTGTGCTGTAGGCATTTCTCTGTAAGAATTCGACAACTGAACACCTGTTGAGCTGTGTTCTCATACCATTTGTTGCAAAGTGAATTATAAGAGATAGACAACTTGTTATCGAAATTTATCTTGTTTCCATACCATAATTTGAATAGAAAAAAATGCATGCTACCCCTTGGATAGAATAAAGGCACTAAGATTTAAATTTGATCCATAACGAGCCAACATTGAAGACCTGAAAATAAATCTGACTTGATGAACAAGAACATGGGTTCCCCATCATTTATATTGTGATCAAGTGCTTATGGTATTTTTCTTTCAGTGGAAACAGGGAAATAGAACTACAGCAATGGAAATAAATGGTTTGTCAGGACAATAACTCATAAATTATGATAATGGTCATAATTGAAAAAAATAAATAGAAAAAAATGTCTTACATTTTCCTACCCATCCAGCTCCCATTTCAAAGAGAGAGCCGTTTTCCTCACAACTGTCATGGCATAAATACAATACTACAGGGGCAACATACTCAGGTTTCAAAGCTTCCACTATATCTGGAACACGAACAAACATAAAACAATAGTGAGACCAGTTATCTGACTCAGGCACACCCTACCCTTTTGCATTCTGATTTCAAAAAGCTGTAGGGACAATTTAGTTTTATATAAAGTTGGCTTTACATCAAAATTAATAATAAATTAAAGAAATATTAACCAAATAAGAGGATAAAATTTCAGGACAACATCATGAAAAAAACCCAAACATTATAAGTATATATGCAATCAGATAATAACAATTAATGTTAATAATTACACCTGTCAATTTCTGCACAAGGACTGATTTACTAGTTCATAATATTTATATATCCATGTACATAATTTCATTGCATCATATATCTAAATGATGGATTGCATTAAATCAGCAGTTTGATATATATACATAGAATTTGAATAATGTCAGTGAAAAAGTATCTGCAGGGGCTCAAACACCACATGCTGTTACATTGTAAGTGGCATGTAATCATTGGCAAAGTTCATTGCCACTAAACTGAATTCGAAGTAAGAGTGAACGAGTCATTGATAGCAAGATTCCTCATTATTAGGTATAATGAACATAATTGAATTCAAGATTAGAATACAAGGTACTATGGAATAACCATAAATATTCAACTAAATTCCTAATTCATCGAAATTAATCCAGCCCCTTGCTGTGATCTATGCTAATATAATTATTCAAATTTATACATCCACAGTTGGAATCATTTGTAGATGAAATGATCTAGCCTTACAGATTCAACTGATAAAGAGGACAGATTTTCCCACCATACATAACAGAAGCATGGAGACTCAAAATTATTACATGTACAGAGAAATATTTTTAAAATCAAAAATAGGAGCTCTAATTAGCAATTACAAATATAATATTATTAGTTATCATGAATTCCAATAACCTTGATGAATATTACTCGTACAATGAAAAGAAAGACATCTCACTCAGTAACAGAAATATAGTAATATTCTGATGAATACCTAGGAAACAGAATTATCTGAATGTAGCAATCTGTTCAAATGGATTAAAAACAGCCATCTCTTTCCTGCTATTTCCCAAGTTGAATACTAACCTTTTGGCATGATAGTCTCCGTGAGCCTGGAGCCAGCCACTGGAGCAATGGTGTTGCACTGGATGCCATACTTCTGTCCCTCAACGGCCAGGGTGTTACATAAGCCAACAAGGCCCATTTTGGCAGCACTGTAGTTTGCTTGACCAAAGTTGCCATAGATACCAGCATTTGAACTCACCATGATGATTCTTGGTCAAATAAATAAACAACTAAAAAAATTACAAACTGTCCTTCAAAAAAAATACATATTATTGCAATATGTTCATGTAACTTTAAGGAAAAACAGAAACAACCTTCTCTCCATTCTGCAAGAGGAACCACAACAAAACCAAACAAAACAAAATGAAAAAGAATTGGAAAAATATTCTTCTGTTTTCCCCTGAATAAATATTAAATTTCACATCCCATCAAATACTTGCAATCATATGAAACAAAGCAATTGTTATGATTTACACAATGTATTAATTTAATTGACAATTAGTTAATTCATCACTATTAACCATGTCTAGATAATCCACAGCACTTTTGGGACAGCCTTGACTCCAGCTTTAGACACTCCAATGCAATGCACAAGATTTGAAATTCTAGCGATCAGTAATTTGGGTCAAGAGATCAATCTACTAAAGAATGACTATAAGCAATAATTTAGTCAATGACGAAAGGTTGAGAAAAATATTTTTAAAATCATTTAGGAAATTTTAGATCCTATTATAAAATATCTTACTAAATTTAATGGCTAGAGCAAGAAATTATTATCAAAATATAGGACAACAAAAGAATTAAAATTAGCACTTGATTTGTTTGTTAAGAAAATCATTATCATGTTTTCAGCCAAATGAAAGAGGTAACCAATCCCACCAAGAATTCATCAACACTCAAATCAGGAGGAGGAAATAAATAAGAACAGGGAGCAGTCTCAAGGAACACGAAAGGTTGGGCATCTGCAGCAGAGATGGAAACACTTACTAACCAATGAAATAAAAGTGGTAAACCTTAATTGGGAAGTTACCAAGAACAAAGCCAAGGACTGAAACAGATGGTGGATGCTAATGAAGGCAAAGACCAAAGAGGATTAAGTCAAGTAAGTCAACCAATCTCACCTTCCATATTTTTGTTTCCTCATATGAGGCCAGGCAGCCCTTGTAACCATAAAAGAACCACGCAGGTGAATGCGATGAATCATATCTGTTATATATAGAAACCGGAATTGTATACATGAGGTTCTGACAAAACATCATTGCATGTAAATCGGATGCGAGTTCATGGTTCTTTCAGGCATAACAATTCACCTATTTTACAAAAAGGGAGAAAACGTTCACAAGAGCTCTTTGGTACCTACAAAATTTAATTGTTATGAGTTTTCCTTTCAAATCATTTTTGATGCATTTAATCAAATTTATTATGTTTTGTGATAAACCCCTAATATCAAATAAATTTTTTAGGCCCTGATCAAAACAGAAAAAAGACATATACAACAAAACCTACCCCAATCGTCATCACTGATTCTAGCAAAAGATTTGTCCCTCAAAATGCCTGCGTTGTTGACAACAATATCTGAAAATAATAATAATAATGATAATAAAAATAATAATAATAATAATAATAATAATAATAATAATAATAATAATAATAATAATAATAATAATAATAATAATAATAATAATAATAATAATAATAATAATAAGAAGAAGAAGAAGAAGAAGACTAATAATAACAATAATAATAATAATAACAATAAAAATAATAATAAGAAGAAGAAGAAGAAGAAAAAGAAGAAGACTAATAATAACAATAACAACAACAATAATAATAATAATGATAGACGAAGAAGAAGAAGAAGAAGAAGAAGAAGAAGAAGAAGAAGAAGAAGAAGATGAAGAAGAAGAAGAAGAAGAAGAAGAAGAAGAAGAAGAAGAAGAAGAAGAAGAAGAAGAAGACAACGAAGAAGAAATAATCTTCCGTCAAATAAATTACATTAGAATGTAAGCTTTTTATATGGAAAAGGGTCGAAAACTGCTTAACTTACTCGGCCATCTTCACCGTCCTATGGGCTCTATATGCAAAGTAATCAAAGATATTTGTGTGACAATCAAATACAATGGTCACTACATACAAACCCTTCTTACATTCGACCAAAACGTTGTCCACTTGGACAACATTTTTTGCATCTATCATATTACAGTCAACTACGCTTGTAGCGATGTCGTCGGGGGACCAGAAAAAAGATCGCTACATCCGAAGTTCGCTACAGCCGTTGGAAGAAAATTCATGGGAAATAATTCAGACTATTCAACTTCGTTGTTGAGTTACTGCCCTTATCTTGACAAAAATTAGTCGTGACCACTGTTGACAAATATTAGGTTGTTTTTTTTTTTGTTTGTTTGTTTTGTTTTTTTTTTTGTTTGTTTTTTTTTATATTTTATTTTTTATTTATTTATTTTTTGTCTTTTTTTAAAAGAACTCCTCCTTGTAGCGCTCTTTCAATTTCATTATTCCCGATACTCCAAACTCAGATGCGGCATTCTTTTGCTTTTTTCCGTTCTCAATTGCACCAATCAGTTCTATTTTTCTCTTCAAAGAAAGCACAACGCGTTTTCCTCCTGTCGCCATTAAGTCGAGTTGTAGTTGTAGTCTGTGGTTGAGGCAACACACTTAATACACTGTTCACTAGACTACAACACACGCCAGACAGCACACAAAGGAACTTGGCAAAGTGAGAGAGGTATATATCTAGTGAAAGAATAGAGTGAGAGTTCGTTTCGCTCTACTCTGACGCAACACGCAAGACAAGCAGCACATATTATATCAGTGGTACGTTACACACACAAAGTGTATTGTATGTGTTGTATTGACACAGGCGCTTGGCGAAGTGAGAGAAGCAGTGACATCGTTACAACCGTTATATTTTTACTATAAAGTATTATGGTCGGGGATAAGAATACGCATCACTATAACCGTCACGACGGATGTAGCGAAGTCATTACAACCGTTTGTATTTTATTGAGTTTGTGTGATATGCGTGCCTGTTCTACAGAAAAAGATCGTTACTTCCGAAGATCGCTACAACCGACTTCGCTACAAGTGGAGTGAACTGTGTGTATTTGCCAGTGGTTGGTGAATGTTGTATTTGCACTTTATCTTTGATTTCAGTATGTTATACAAGGTCAAATCATTGATAGCACTGACAAGTGTTCCATATGATTGGCTATCAAATAATATTGGTAATCAAGAAAATGGTGTGTTTACACCAACTGTTTTTTAATCAACACCAAAGTGGGTATAATCCCTTCTTGCAACTAAAATTTTTAACTGATGGGAATCTAATGTGTGCCTTTATAAAACACCATATCGATATCATAATGTAGTGCACAAGTAACCACTTACCAATTCTCCCGAAGGCATCTAGAGCAGTCTTTACCAATTTCTCACCATCTTCCACTGAATCTGAATTGAAATTTTTTTTTAAATGGAAAGCCATTAACATATGGATAAAGAACATTCAAGCATTTTTCTTCTTGAAAAATGTTATATTCGACAACCTACATCTGATCTCGACTCATTTGAAAAGTCTAAATGAAGGTGTAAATTTAATATTTATGACCGCAATCAATGTTAATTTTAAAAATAATTCTTCTGTGCTTTGATCATTTTATGACAGATGCATTGTTCAACCTACATTCAACATTTATACTTCTTAGTCTTCATTATCTTTTATGATAGATGCATTGTTATATGGGCTTATAGTTATGATGAGAATCTTTGTCCAACCAGATTTGTCTGAACTGGAATAAAGTGTATTTCATTCATCATCGAGAGTCATTTGGCTGAGAGATTTTTAAATCTTTTTACTTGCATGAATTATAACAATTATAACTGTGCTCCTTCTATCAATCATTGTTTCTATACATTCAATAACAACAAATATTATTTACATCTCGGAATGGTTACGGAAAGGATTCCATTTCAGTGTGCATAGCATTAGATGAAAACTACCATGTCATAAAATTTCACACCAAGAGTTACACTTTATGCCAATAGTGGGTGTCTTAATCTATTCATCTTATTTCTAGTCAATTAAATACCTATATACCAATATAAAATTATCAAAAAAAGAAAAACTAATAATGACGTTAACTACCATACCATAATTAGCCACAGCCTTGCCACCGTTAGCTTTGATTTCAAAGACAACCTTGTCTGCAGCTTTGGCGCTTGTACCTGTGCCTGTTCTGTCCACACCCAAATCATTTACTTAAAGAAAAGGCATGAAATGCAGTTATTCCCAAATAGAGAAAAGAACAGTTACAGGAATACCGTATCTATATATGAACTAAAAGCATAAATGAAAACTAGAGAAAGCTTTTGTGGTTAATAACATTTTTTTAAAAAAAACACACACACACAAAAAACCCTGAAAAAAATTACAACTGGCCCAAGAAAACAAAGAGTATTTCCAAAACCCATAATTTTACCAATATTTTAACTATTAAACTTTTACCTAAATATTATTCAATTAGATTCACGACACTATTGTCATTACCTTTATATATATATATATATATATATATATATATATATATATATATATATATATATATATATATATATATATATATAGGTAAAAGTTTAATATAGAATGAGCATTCATGCTTCTTAGTAAGAAAGCTTGTTCTAGAATGTGAAATGGTTTGAATTGAAATTAAACAAGGTGTGTCTTTCAATACAAATATTTTTTGATACAATACCGTTTAATACTACAACTTTTAAAATATTTATTTCCCTAATTCGGTATGCTGCGATCTCTATAAGAAAAAGGCATATTACAAATTATTTAACATTTAAAAAGTTAAGCAGAACTAATACAACAAATTTCATTTCCAAACATTTTGTATTCCATGCATATAGGTTGATAACTAAATTATTAAATCTGCATAAAATCACATTTATTAACCCTACATTATAAATTTACTATATTATCCACAAAATGTTGGTCGCAAAAAATAAAACGAAGTGTGTACTACTATTGCAGTTGAAGTAATATTTTTATAAATGACTTACCAACAACAGATGCTCCTCTCCCACCAAAGGCAAGTGCGTAAGCTCGACCAAGACCTGAAAAGCAAAGTTAAAAAAAACACCACAAGCTAAATTTTTTTTTTGATTTTTGATTTAAATTAGACAATGTAACTTTTAACTGTAGTGTAGGCCTCCACCCTACTCCTACACTACTGAACTGACTTTTACTTTTAGAAGAATATTTATCAACTTACCATTCCCTGCACCAGTAACAAGAACAACCTTGCCATCAAATCGAAGAGGCTGCATCTTTTGATATAATCAATTAATGACACAAAAAAGTAAAAGTATATATTTCACACAGCAGAGACAACTCGCCGAACAGACCGCTCTGAGTTGAATGATTGAATGGAATAAGGAATTCAGACTTCGAACCAAACCCGATCCAGAGATCAAGTCTTGCTTTTGGACCATTGAACTTTGAACTAAACAACCGAGGTCGCAGCCTTTGCTATGAGGACAGATTATATTGTCAGAAAATAGAAAAGAGTTCCAATCTCTCTCTCTCTCTCTCTCTCTCTCTCTCTCTCTCTCTCTCTCTCTCTCTCTCTTATTTGTAAAGCGTTATTTGTAAAGCGCTTTGAGCGTTTAGTGGATATTGTGCTATATGAAAAGCTCATTAAATGTTTTTTAAAAATTTCATTGAGACTGTTAATATGCCAACTCAGACTCTGACGACATGGGTGATTCCGAGACATCACCCGTTGTTTGATGGATCATATGTATTATCCCCCCCCCCCCCCCACCCCACACCCCCTCCCCTCCACCTCATCGCTGTTCAGGCAGCAGTTCTATCTAACGGAAAATATGTTTTATCCCCCCCCCCCCTTCCCCCCTCATCGCTTTTCAGGCAGCAGTTCTATCTAACGGAAAATACTCTCTTAGATAACCTTGCGTCATTTTTAGTATGAGTACTTTTGGTTTTAATGTTACTCAACTTACTTACTTATCCGAACCAGCGACCACCTGAGCTCTAGCCCTTCTGTCTTGTGCCATGACGTTGAAGTTAGACGTCTTTTGTAGTTGTTCCAGGTGACTATAAAGTGTGTTACTGATGCTTGGATTTGGTGGGAGGAATGTGCATCTCAGGTCTTCAAGAGGTTGACATTCAAGCAAGTGGTGTGTTACTGTTTCATCAACGGAAACAGGGATAGTTCAGCTTCACGAGGCTGGAACGACATTGGCATCACTCAGCTCTTTATTTAAAGAGTCTGTTTGTGATTAGTTCTCACCGAAGTATACAAATTAGACTATAAACGTTAAAGGTTACATACAATTTTGTGTGTTGCTAATTTTAACTGAGCTGGCGGATATTGGGAGTATTTTATCTAAACGCAGAGTATCAATAGGCTATGAAACACGACTTAAGATGATGTCTGATGACCCTCTTTTCGTTACCCAATTCCAAATGGTCACACTCCAGATCCATAAAATTTCATCATCATCATCATCATCATCATCATCATCATCATCATCATCATCATCATCATCATCATCATCAATATCATCATCATCATAATTGATGTCACTCTATCATAATTATCTTTTCAGACACATTGGCAAATTGAGTCAAAATAGAAATCTTGTGGTTGGGAAAATAAATAAGCCTCTCTGACAGTGCTCCGATTGTAAACAATGGCGGTTATAATAAACAAAACAAAACAAAACAAAACAAAAAAAAAAAAACAAACAAAAAAAAAAAAAAAACAACAACAAAAAAACCCAAAAAACCCAAAACAAACAACAACAACAAAAAAAAAAAGCAAAACAAACAAACAATTAAAGAAACAAAAAAAAAAAAAAACAAACAAACAAACAACAAAATAACCCCTAACAAAATTACACGGCATTACCATCGATGGTATGTGTTTAAGCAAAATACTCGCTGATTCTACATGCCTAGTCAATAGTACCATCACAAAAATCTATAATGTCTAACCCTTTAACGTTAATAATCTGATTGAGAGAATATAGTGAGAACATTCACACAACTAGCGGTCGAAAAAAACAAAACAACAAAGAGCAAAGTGATGTCATGTCAACTTCTTTAATTTTATTGTTTGTAAACAACCAGCGATATTTGTCCGAGCTGGCTTGAGGGTGTGTCATAAATCTCGCGTTTTGATTGGTCAAAAGTATACTGATTAATTGGGTCCCAGATCTTGAACCGGTGAATCGCCACTTCGACAGCAGAACAGACATTTTGCACATATATTCCGCATTCTGTCGGAGCTGGACGTCAGATATGAAGTCCAGGGGTGAAAAGAAGCGTTGTCTTTGTCCGAAAATTGTACTAGCACTTGACAGGCTGTTTAACCGGTTTCGTTTTCTGTGTTACAAAAGCACTATTGTATTCTCCGCAGATTAAAAAAAAAAAGTAAGGTGTTTATCGCCGGTAAGCACTTTCTAAATAGAATATAATTATATGTAATAATATTGCATAAAAGTGACGATCATATCAG
>NC_088361.1:51806459-51881459 GCF_034508935.2 Berghia stephanieae
GGTGATGGGCGGAGATAAACCACCATTTAGGCGGAAATCCGCCTTTAGGCGGAAGATTCTCAGCCCTGTTGTTTTAGTTCTGGACGGAGTCCTCGGCTGAGTGGAGAAACACTCAGATGTATGGCATTCGTTTTGGGAGATGATATTTTTTCATTGTAGATTATCTCTTTCTTGTGTGTTGTTATAGTTTGTGTTTAATGTATTTTGTAAACATTTGAGTGAATTTATCTTGGTGAGATCTTGTGCTAAGATCAGACTTTTAGGCGATTTCAAACTAAATACACCGATACTAGGCTCATTAACCTACCTTTGTTCCCGTTATGAACTAGTCCCCTTTGTCTCATTTTTCTGGAGTTCTCTCAATCGTAAATCTAGAATTATTTGATTATCCAAATTTCTTCCTTATTACTGGCGATGATTTGACCTCGCAAGTGCCGTAAAACGAACACAATTAAATCTCTTTGCCTGATATAAAGTTTGAAAGGGATCTGAGTTTCATATTTGATGTACATAAGAATTTCGATGTACATTGAAATGATCATACAACTACATATGTTTTTGTTTTTAAGGGTTTTACGGCGCTTGCAACACATTAAGGTCATATCAGTGCCAGTAAAAAGGAAGAAAATGGGATAGTAAAAAGTTCTAGAATTACAATTAAAGCACAAAAGAAAAGGTGAGACAAATAGGAATTGGTTCAAATAGGGAACAGATGTAGATTCCAAGAGCACACCGTCAAAGTACTTAGTTTGAGATCACCTCAAAGTCTCATCCAGACACAAACACAGGTCCCAACTAAGAGGAATACACTCAAATGTTTACAAATCATATAATATAATATGTAAACTAAACATAATACAATGCATAACAGAGAGATGATTTACAATGAAAAAAATATCATCTCCCAAGACTATAACTATACATTCGACTGTTTCCCTCCCAGCCAAGGAACTCCGGCAAGGGTCAGGACAAAACTAAGTAATCTCATTCCAAGACAATGACAGGACACAATTGGAAAACGGGTTTGGGGGGATAGAAGACACAGCATGTACCTCTCTGCCCACTATGGGAGGTCAGGATCCCCACCCAGGTACAACTAGATAAAGCTCATCGCATTCGATGAGCCGTATCTATACACGTTTTAGTTATTTGGATAAATATGTTTAGTATGTTATTTATATCTATGATAATACTATTTTTGATTACCAGAAGAGCCTGGAATCATATAGGTCATTACCAACGATATTGGAGAACTTCCGATTTCTATGGTCAAGAATGACAGACGTCTTGAACAAAATTGGTTACTTACTGAGCTTGAGAGAACATGTCAAGCCCAGCATTAGGATACCTTGATCTACCAAATCTCAAATGCAGAAAAGTTCAGAGCGATTTGTACAGCTCTACAGGATAATTCACAATATAAACAACATATATCTACTTCTAATTTTAGTCACCTTGTTGATAATAACAAACCGGAGATAATAGGATTAAAAAGATTTTAGACCAAAATTAGGCATTAACTTATTTCGTGTGTTTACGCATGAATATACTCTAGAATTTTGAAAGTAAAAATGCATGTTTTTAAGCCAAATTAAAATCATGCTTGATATAGAACTAATTTTTCAGATTCTTGTACGATTCATTTACTTTTTAGATACTATAAAATTTGTACAATTTTGATTTGATTATAAACAGTTTCCAATACCATCTGTGCCTATAATTCTTTGGTTTTACTTTATATTGTTACATATCTAGATACATGATAAACTTATAAGGATTTGTAAAATACTTTCGTTGAATGCTTTATTCCATGCTATTTAAATGTAGTTATGTGCTGTTGTATAACGCATTGAAAGGGCAATCCTACATTGAGCCTTAAATAAAATAAGATGAAATGTGGATCCCTCACGTTACGATAATTTATTTAGATTGGTCTTATGAAGCCATTGCTGTACCTGTCTTTCGTGGGCTGCGGACAAGATGTGAATTTTTTTCACCAGAAAACTAACAGTTTTGTTGTCTTTTTGGAAAATTTTGTCAACGTGTCGATTCTATGACATATTCTACAGAGTTACTTCGAGGTAATCCGCCTTCGTAGTTAATTTCAGTATGGCTGGAGTAGTCCTTTTCGATTGGCCTTGATTTGTTAATGACGACCTAGCACTCTGTGGGTGAATTCCATCTTTCATTCATTTTCCTATTCTTGTTGCATATTGAGGTCGTTTTGAGTATCATTTTATCGAGTACCTCTTTATAGAATGTTCTTATTTTGAATGCTTTGATATTCTCTTTGGCATGTCACTTTTGTGGGTAATGAACAATAGTCGCAGAAAGCCACGATGAAAGCCATTGATGGCAATGGCAATGCCTGTGGAGAGTTTTATTCTCACTGCAGATTTATGGGAACGATTAGATAAGAATGCAGCTACCAATGAGAATAAATTTTTAAACTCCCGTCTCCTCCTCCATTTCTTCTTTTTCTTCTTCTTCATCATTTATTTCCTCTCCTCCTCCAAACTCCCTACTTCCTTTTCCTCCTCCTCTTTATGATCATCATCATCATCATAATCATCATCTTCTTCTTCTTTGTTTTAGATTAAATAGTTTCAGCGCCTCTGAAAAAAGAGATGACCGAATAGTCAAAAGAGGGTGTTTATATTAAAATAAATAAGTTATTCATTTTGTTTTCGGTTACCATTATTGTACCTATGTTTTTTGGTTAAACTTGTCCTGTTTTTGGTTGTTTAGTTTTCTATGGGTTTTCTATTTATAAGTTGTCAATTTTATAGATAAGATAATGATGAACCTTTTGTTTCTCATTTCAAACAATCTCAAGATCAAGCGAAATAGTTTGTTTGAATGTAGGTTTATTTTCAATGAATAATGTTTCACTGTACGATTGAAACCTAAAACAGTAAGAACAAAAGCAGTTTTGTGGAAAAAAAACTGATTGTGGAAAGCCAAAACCCCAAAACTTATTATAAATACAATAATTAAAAAACAAAAAACAAAACAAAATAATTTTAAAAAGAAGAAAACAAAAGAACAAAAGAGACCTCCCTCCCCCCAAACCCCTCCAAAAAACAACAACAAAAAAAACAAACAAAACCAAACAAACAAACAAACAAAAAACTAAAGAAAAAAACCCCAAACAAACGCAATTTACAATTCACAAATTACATCAAAACGGGTTGATCTCAAAATGAAAGGAAAGAGACATCAAAGAATCATTGTTTAGCTCAACTTTTTAATAATAATAATAATAATAATAATAATAATAATAATAATAATAATAATAATAATAATAATAATAATAATAATAATGTACTTTATTCATCCAAAAACGATTTTGAATTTGAAATCTTACATTGCTCTGAAACCTAAATTGTCTCAAACATCAAGATTTCAAAGGCTGACAAAGGCAGTGCAGTCACTATGCAATTAATTTTAATACACGTATTAGCACTTTGCACTCTTGGAAATAGGGTGGGGTGTTCCAATTCAGATAGCCGAAATGGCTGTCTCAGCTCAATGACTTCTAATGGGCACTGTTGCAAACACCATTTATAGCGAAAATTGTAGGTAAAATACTTGTCCATGATGAGATTTCACTTGTGTGATGGCCTTAATTTATGGGACTTAGTCACATATTCCGATTTGGACACCGTTGTTTCAATTCTGACACCCATTGTCACTCATTGTGCCAATTCAAACACCCCTTTGACAATTGAGACAAATGCAACTAACTTTTCTCAGTTTGGGCTAAGATGAATGTCAAACTAACTTACCTTCACGTTTAGGGTGGATTGATTTGATAATATCAAATATAAAGCCGGTTTCTTTATAAATTCAAGCGTTAAAAAGAACAGAAAAGGATTAAAGATTAGCGAAAATATTGATTAGACGATCTCAAGAATCTATGACGTCATTATAAATATTTTTGTTGTTGTTGTAAAAGTATATGATATGGGATGCTGTACGACGAGAGGAGACTTCACTCTTAATATGTAATAATAATTCAAACTGATTGTGTGCACAGAAATAGTGCTTAGGCCACTGGGACCCCCCCTCCCCCCCCTTTGGGAGTTTATGCCACTATGTTTTTCAAATAATAGAACTTATTGGCCATACAAATTCCACTGTTACCGTAAAAATAAGTGTCATTTAAGAGAGTTATGGCTCTTTGAAAAAAGTGAGTTGTGTCCCCTTGCAAAAAAGAGACAACATTTCTTTCAAAGGCTCTGGAGACTACAATATTAATTAAAATATATGCAAATTGGGTATCAAACTGAAGGAAATTGAATATACTATCAAACTATGTGCACAAGCTTTCAATTTGTAAATATTATATAGATTCACAGAAAGTTGAAACAATTTGTCAGTAATCTCATGAAGTGTCATATCTAAACTTATGGGCTATTTCAGTGTTTTACACAAAAATTATTTTTAATATGGCCAAAAACAGCATGTTCATTAAAAATGTAGCACTGAAGAAAGCTATGGCCCAAGCCTCAACAACAACCTTCATATTTCTACGTCACAGGAAAAACTAAAAGTGTACGCAACCCTTAAATTTTTCTCCACTTTGTGGGATGCCAAATTCATCATAATTTTCATTCTTTTTAAACATGGTATTGATGTCCAGTTGTCACATTTAAAAGTAAGTTGAAGGTGTGGTAAAAACAATAGATATATCATGAAAAAAGACTAATTTGTTCACAACCCAAGTGAAGCATCATTACCGAAGACTTTTGAACGAAATCGCATTGTTATATTATGAAGAATAATTGATACTCAAAAGGGATTCTTGATTCAAGATGCAGTAAGTACAAAAAACAATATCCTTATGTGTTTTGCAAACATGCTTTACTCCTTAACAGTTTGCACTGCTCACCAATTTATTACATATCCTCATCATCAGTAGCAAAATCGTCTTCGTCCTCTGAAGTGTCGTCAAGGAAATCACTGTCAAAGCTATCACTACCATCCTCGGCATATGTATCTTCGTCAGTACTGGTGCAGCTTTCTTCATACACAATTTCCTGCAACTCATCTGGAATGAAAGCATCTTTGAACCCCTGTACTTCCAATTCATTTGCAGAATTTCTCTGCCAACCGTTATCCTCTGGTTTTGGAATGCTAGGATTCTGGCACACTGCATTCCTCCAAATGAGAGTTTGAAAGTTGGCTCTTGATATGTGCAGTGACAATACTTGACTACAAGGAGGCATCTGACACAGATCAATTCCATCACTGCATGAGATGGTACCTTTCTTTCCTTTGAAACGCTGGCGAACTATGTCATACCTCACTTTGTTGACACTTGTGCATGAGGTTTTGCCATACAGCTTGCACACAAATGACTCTAACATGAGACAGTCATTACTCGAAACAGCTGCTGATGTTCCAAATCTGGAGAACAGAATTCTAAGATCTTCCTCCTTTTGAAGAAATTTTAGAGCTTTCAGCTTTCCTTGCCCAGCAAAGCAACTTGTTGTGTCACAGCCTGTGAATGCATGGACACCAAGTAATGCATCACATATCTGTTTAGACAAAGTCTTTGCTATCTGAGAGACATTGATTTGTCGCCTGTTGTTGCCACAGCCAGTATCAAAAATCAGGGTCTTTCCAATTGTCTCTGAGAATGAAAGGAGAAGTAAGAAGACATCCGTGTCTGGTGATCTGACAACAATTGTTTCACAGTTTGGTTGGCGGGAAGCATATTGACCCTGCAGTATAATTCGTGTGTCTGCCTCTTCCTGTGATGAGTAGAGATCTAGACAAGGTACAGCTGTGGTAAATTCATCCGTGTCACTGTAAAGTAAGGTGCATCTCTCTTCACAGACAAAGAAGATTTCCCTGTTTCTCAGTTTCTTTGCATATTCGTTACTTTCCAATTCCTTGAGGAGAAACCTGATAAGGGATCTTTTGTTATCAACGCAGCTGAGAAATGATTTCCAACGTCTGGCACTGTTGTTGCAGATCCTCTTAACAAGTATGCATTATCTTCAGAAGATCCTCTCCTCAATCTCTCACAACCTTTGATTGAATCTTCTATGTAAGTATCAGTCACAAAGTGTACACAAGCTGCTTGTGGTAAGGAGGAAAATGTAAGTTTGGCTACTTCACCAAATGTATTTGGGATTGCTGACAGAGTTTGTAACAGTGCATTGCCATCAACAATGTAAACGGTGTTTGTTTTTTTTTGTTTTTGCATAATCCTCGAACATTAATGAATTGTCAGGCGTGAGCTTGTGCAACCGAGTTGCTTTGTTGGTCTTCAGAGGTAAACCATCTGATGAAGCCAGCGACCATGGAGTAGGTGTTAGAGGATATTGAAGAACTTTTTGAAGATCAACACTCTGCTCTTGGGACAAAACAAGAAGCTGGCCAAATAAATTTCTTTGTGCCTTGATTTTGACCACGTTCATGTCTTTTTTCACCGTTACCACTTTCCTCAATGATGCAAATGTCTTGGTCTTGTTCCTTTCTAATGGCCTGTGAAATTCTACAGTCTTTTCCTTCAGTCTGTTTTCAACAAAACTTTCAAACAATCTTTTTCCTGTTTTTTCCACGGCTAACAGGTCATCAGCAACATCCTCTTGCACTTTTATTCCTGAAGCTAGACTGACCAGACCATCTTCAACTTCAAAGGGATTGATAAATGCTGAAAATGCCTGGAGGATCTTTTGCACTCGCTTTTCACTTTGTCTTTTTTCTGCAAGGCTCAATTCTTTGTGGGTGTCTATATCTATACAGTTGTTGTTGCTGATCATTCTTTGGGTTGCTGATACATATTCTGCTCGATTGTGTCTTGTTACACTCCAACGGTAATAGCTTGGAAGACTCTTGCTGAACCCAACAATACCTCCTTTTGTCTTTGCATGTTTGTTTATTGTTTGTCCAATGGTCATATCAACTGCTATTCTTCCAGCAGGCATCCTTGATCTGGAGACACTAAATCCATTATCTTGTAACATTTCTTCTGCCCCTGGTGGGAATGAATCAGGTCGGCTAGTGACACAAAATATACACTGAGATACTTGGCATAATTGTGGTGATTCATGGTAAAAAGCAGTGGGCACAGTTCTTTTAAAAAAGATATATGAAGAAGAAAGTTGTTTGTCTTTGTAGCTCGCAGAAACTGGAGGAGAAGCCAAACTCTGTCCATGTATTGGATCCAGTATTGTGCAGTTTTTCCGTACTTTCCTGAGCGGACACTGTCTTTGAAGGCTTCATACTGGGAAAATAACTCAGCATACACAGTTGACTGGAGAATTTTATTAGCTGTATGGCTTGAAATTCCTTCGGTGAATTCCTTTATGTAAGACATGAGGTCTTTACTGAGTTTTGAATCCGTGTCCTGCTCAAATTTTGCAAGCAGAAGCCTCTCTAGAGCCTCCAAAACAGACACATGCACTCGTATAGCCCTGTTGTAGTTCTTTCCACTCATAACCCTATCCATAGAACCATGTGCACATAGCCCTGCTTCAGTCACAATTTCTTCAAAACCAGATCCACTTTGGAGCTTTCCCAGGGCACCAAGATATGAAATTATGGTGTGAAAGACACCCAGGTGAATAATGACTGTTTTGTAAAGCTGTGGGTTTTGCCAGACAATATCGTAAGCTTTCTTTGCTACAGCAAGGTCAAATGTTACAAA
The DNA here is from genome assembly GCF_034508935.2 of Berghia stephanieae. Classification (NCBI taxonomy): domain Eukaryota; kingdom Metazoa; phylum Mollusca; class Gastropoda; order Nudibranchia; family Aeolidiidae; genus Berghia; species Berghia stephanieae. Next base: position 51,814,123 of record NC_088361.1, read on the forward strand.
TGTATATGTGTTATATGCCCATTAATCATGCCTGAATTGTGCTAGTACAAAATTCCTCTTGTTTATGTATCACTGAAAGGAAGCAAATACACTGTAATATATTTTTTTTTTCAAATTATAGAGAAAATGGCTATCAAAGATTTAAAAACGCTATATGGCTCTGTAAAGTATTTTATGATATGAGGCAAAAAATGAGAAATGACAATAAAATTCCACTATTTATTGCATTTGAAGCAATTTTAGGGTGATAAACAATCATTTTATTCACAAAAATGAGTTCACGAAAAATTGCACCCGATGACCTTTCAAGGGCCATAACTCCTGTAAATGATACTTGAAAAAACTGTAACACCTGGATTAATTTGTGTTATATGTCCCTGAAGCATGCCTGAATTGTGCTAGTGCAAAATCCCTCTTGTTTATTCATCCTGAAGGGAAACAAGTACACTGTAATAGATTATTTTTTTCAAATTATAGAGAAAATGGCTATCAAAGATTTAAAAACGCTATATGGCTTTGTAAAGTATTTTATGATATGAGGCAAAAAATGAGAAATGACAATAAAATTCCACTATTTATTGCATTTGAAGCAATTTTAGGGTGACAAACAATCATTTTATGCACAAAAATGAGTTCACGAAAAATTGCACCCGATGACCTTTCAAGGGCCATAACTCCTGTAAATGATACTTGAAAAAACTGTAACACCCGGATTAATTTGTGTTATATGTCCCTGAAGCATGCCTGAATTGTGCTAGTGCAAAATCCCTCTTGTTTATTCATCCTGAAGGGAAACAAGTACACTGTAATAGATTTTTTTTTCAAATTATAGAGAAAATGGCTATCAAAGATTTAAAAACGCTATATGGCTTTGTAAAGTATTTTATGATATGAGGCAAAAAATGAGAAATGATAATAAAATTCCACTATTTATTGCATTTGAAGCAATTTTAGGGTGATAAACAATCATTTTATGCACAAAAATGAGTTCACGAAAAATTGCACCCGATGACCTTTCAAGGGCCATAACTCCTGTAAATGATACTTGAAAAAACTGTAACACCCGGATTAATTTGTGTTATATGTCCTTGAAGCATGCCTGAATTGTGCTAGTGCACAATCCCTCTTGTTTATTCATCCTGAAGGGAAACAAGTACACTGTAATAGATTTTTTTGTCAAATTATAGAGAAAATGGCTATCAAAGATTTTAAAACGCTATATGGCTTTGTAAAATATTTTATGATATGAGGCAAAAAATGAGAAATTACAATAAAATTCCATTATTGATTGTATGTGAAACAATTTTAAGGTGATAAACAACCATTTTATGCACAAAAACGATTTCACAAAAAATTGCACCTAATGACCTTTCAAGGGCCGTAACTCTCGTAAATGACACTTGAAAAAACGGTAACACCCGGATTAATACTCAAGATATATTGCTGTTTCAGAAAAACCATGTGGCGAAAACTCCCCCAGGGGGGGGAGGGTTTCGCCCACTGGCCCATGCACTAAAAACCAATATTTTATTCCGAAGAATCTTCAAATTAATTTGTAAAAGCTTTTCGAATTAAAATTGAATACACACAAATAACAATGCCAAATTGAACAAGTCGTGTTTGAAGGAAACAGCTGGCTGTCTGAATTGGAACAACTGGGTAATTCGATAGCAAACGTTTTCAAGATCTATTTAAATAAATAAATTGAGAAAGAAACATATTGTTGTTGGTTCCAGATGTTATTTGACAGCACAAATTTTAAAACAAAATGAGAAAAATCCTTTTTAATTGTACAAATTTATGTTGCAAATGTTACTGCTTTATATTGCTTCTTCAAGTGTAAGATGCCTTGAAGTTGTGAAACAACGATGGGATAAACTCGTAATAGACCTTCCGAATGAGACAAGGATTTTACTAGAAGATTTATTCATTAAGATGAGATAGAAAAGGACTAAACTTGTTTTAAATTTATCATGCATTTATTCCTGCTGTGTTAAATTGGAACCTAGCTCTATGTCATACTTTTAAAAATCAAATTTAGGTGTTGATATAGATGATGAATACGGTTAGGTGTGCGAATTGGAACACTGTCTGAATTTGAACACCCCACCCTAGTTATTTACTTTATTTCCATTCAAAATTTACAGTGCGTTCTGGGGAATCCAGATCGTTTCTCCAATAATAAATTGTTCTAGTTATTGGATTTTTTCTTGGTCTCCGTTTGTAAATTTATCCTCAAATCAAGACGATCCAAGAAGAGCTCAATTGGTAAAAATTGAATAATTTGAAGACCAAGGCATATCTGTTGCCTTATCAATTTGACACTGAAGCTATTCATGAGGTGTGACTCCAAAATGGTGCAAGAACATCGCCAAACCTTTAAAGTATGAATGTACATGATAGCAGTTCAATTCCATTAGTATGAAAATAAACAGTAAGAAGTGATCAGAGTTTCAATTTGTGCCTTTCCAGAGCATTTTTGTTTTATAACTCCACTCCAATCTATCGATTCAAAAAAAAAAAAAATCTCATTTAATCAATCACATCTCATTTAATCAATCAGATAGTTTAAAAGTCAAATGCAAAAGTATTCTAGAATAGATTCTAGATATTTTTTTTGTGCTGTTCAAAAAATTCAGAAAAATATATTGCGCTTTATATGATGCCCAGTTTTATCTTCGTTCACCTACTGTTTTTTTGTCATTGTTTTATAACACTAGAATAAGAGATACAACAATAAAAGTTAAATTTTTGTATATGCTTTGTTATTAGGAGAGGTTGAAAACAATTGCCTTGGAAGTCGACAATAAAATATAAGGTACAGAAGATTCCCAAGCGCAATAGATGAAAATGAAATCATAATGAGATAGCCAAATTGTGACGGAAGGGGTAGACCGGTCACCATCCCAAATTTGAGCAAGTTCATCAACTGGTTGATGGAGTTCTGAACACCAAATACGACACCCCTCTCTTCTTCCTTGACGGTCAACATGAACATTTGATTGATGCATAGATCTGATATCCACAGACCTAAAGGAATTAAATGGAACAGGAATAATTGATTAATGATTTGGGTTTAGGCCATCTAGGAAAAATGGGTAAAAATGAGACAAAATCAAGGGATGTTACTCACGCACGAATGTTAAATTATATTAGTAATATTGAGTTATCTTCCTTATATGACAAATATAAGATATGCTGGAACGATACCACACAAAGTTAAATTTGTGAGCCTTTAAGGGGCGGTTTGGGTCTTTTCTAAAAAAAATTTAATTACCTATATTGGGCGGTTTTAATCATTCTGCATCATCAATATAGGTTAAAAAACAACATTTATGGTGAAAAATTTTAATTATATGTGTTGATACCCATTTTGCGATCTAATTTGGGGGTCTGACATAAAAAAATATAACAATCTTGTGGCAAACGTTCCACAAAAACTAATGAAGGAATGACCTCCATATTCTTCTCTCTTGTCAACATTGTACCATAGTGTGTTACCATAGAGAGATTTTACCGCTTTAGCTCATGTAATTTTTATTAGATCATTACAAAGTTGAGAATCAAAATGTTATGAAAAAATTGATGTAAAAAATTCAGATTTAGGATTATAATTTAAAATTCACAAATCTTATCAAAAAAATCTCTCTATGGTGACATAATACATTATCTCTGTCATAACTGTGGAAATTTTCAGACAATTTCATTGAATAGATTCTGAGAAACGTTTGACACAGTTTCCCATACCCTTAGAAAAATGACATATTGAGAAAATAGCAAAATGGCTTCCCGTTTTTCACACATTTCTTACTACCTGTACCATTTTTGACTGTGTATTTCGTGCCTTTATAGTCTATTTTAAGAATTTGACTTTAATTATATTATTTCTAAGACAATAAAATATCATTTTCCACCAAAATCTCAAAATCAAATTTTTGAAGGATTTTCCTAATAATTAGACCCAAACCGCCCCTTAATAGGACAACGTTTTAAAGTCAACAGGCACTCATGATGTATTTTCACACAACGTACAATTTCTGCTCTTCATCATGCTCAATGTGATTCAAAATATCCTACAAGTAACATTTCCATTTCATACAGTACTCTTTCTGAACTGGCATTCTTACAATATTTTAAAATGTAATCAGTATCATAATCTGGTACATTGAAATAATATATAATCAAACCCGGCAGATATTTTCCATAACCATGGATACATACAGACATACGCAAATATGTATATATACAGACACACACACACACACACACACACACAATATATATATATATATATATATATATATATATATATATAATATATATATATATATATATATATATATATAAATATACTATGTGCATGTGTATATAACATTTCTGCAACTGCACCATGATATTGTAATGCTTCACCCATTGGAATAAAATCGTTTACACAGTTTGAATTGCCTCAAAAACCGTCACCGGCACTTATCAGACATTCATTCAAGTTTGAGTCGTGAGAGGTTTTGTGACCAAGTACCTTACACATGCAAATGCCATGAATCCCAGGTTAGCAATCATTGTCACCCATCCACTAAATGATGTCACTGTTATAATTTCAGGCATAACGACTGTGCTATCCTCTCTATTCATATGATTTTCATTTTTTCTATAAAACAAGTTGCCATTCAAAGCCATAATGCCGAGGTAAATATATTTGCAGGTCTGATTAACCAGATGAGATTTTAGGCTTGTTTTAACATTGTTGTAAAGGACAATGTTTTGGTTTGGTTTGAGAGTATTTCTTTTACAATAATGAGACCATAATATTTGAGTTATCAGACCTGAAAATATGAACACAATGCATAAGGCCAATAGAGCCAGAGTTGTGAAATATTGCTTCTTACCTAGTGAATCAAATGTTAATCTACTAACAAATTACTTTCAGTGAGATCTATAGGCCCAGTGGCCTATAGTGAACAGACCGTCCGAAAAAGCAAAACCCATGTCGACTTACATCTGGTTCTGTCCATTTGCACGTGAGGTGAAAGGTCTACGAGGTGAGCAACCAAAATCTCTTAAATTTTGGATACGATGAAATAAAATTTTAGGACGAAAAAAGTAAAGGGCGTGGTGCCTATGTTCTTCATGTTCAGTGCTTTCGTTTGATTTGACGTACAAAACGTTTTGACTACATTTAGTGGATATAAAAGCTCACGTTTATTGAAAACAATACCAACAACCCCTCCTGCCCCCCCCCCCCCTCTCCCCCCCCCCCCCCCCAAAAAAAAAAATCAACAAAAAACCCTCCACAAAAATCAACAAATAACAATATAGAAAAAATATTAACAAAAAATAAAACAACAACAAACATTACACACAAACAAACAAACAAACAAACAAACAAACGCACTCACATATACACACAGCTAGTTTCTTTCGATCTTACCAAATCTAGCTGTAATTATTCCTGTCATGAGAAGTATAATTGATAAAAGAGGAATAGATGTATCCACCCAAGAACTTGTTTCTTTATTGGAACCTGAGAAACGTTGACAAAATAAATCAAGGATAGAAATGATGGTAATATTCATGTATCTAAAATGACGAGGGTGATGCTAATGATGATGATGATATTACTAATAATAGTGAGCACAATAATAATAATAATAATAATAATAATAATAATAATAATAATAATAATAATAATAATAATAATAATAATAATAATAATAATAATAATGATAATGATGATGATGATAATAATAGTGAATGTAATATGATGAAGATGATGATGATGATGATGACGACGAAGAAGATGATGATGATGATAATACATAAAGCTAATGACGATACTACTACTCCTACTACTACTACTACTACTACTACTACTACTACTACTACTACTACTACTACTACTACTACTACTAGTACCACTACTATTACTACTTCTACTACTACCACTACTACTACTACTACTACTACTACTACTACTACTACTACTACTACTACTACTACTACTACTACTACTACTACTACTACTACTACTACTACTACTACTAATAATAATAATAATAATAATAATAATAATAATAATAATAATAATAATAATAATAATTATAATAATAATAATAACAACAATAACAATAATGATAATAACAATAATAATAATAATAATAATGATAATAATAATAATAATAATAATAATAATAATAATAATAATAATAATAATAATAATAATAATAATGATAATGATAATAATGATAATAATGATAATAATAATAATAATAATAATAATAATAATAATAATAATAATAATAATAATAATAATAATAATAATAATAATGATGATGATGATGATGATGGTAATGATGATGATGATGGTAATGATGATAATGACAATGATTATAACAATGAAAATAATAATATTGATGATAATAACAGTAGTAAAAATACAATAATTATGATAATAAAAATAATAATGATAATGATAATGATAATAATAATAACAATAATAATAATAATAATAATAATAATAATAATAATAATAATAATAATAATAATAATAATAATAATGATAATAATAATAATAATAATAATAATGATAATAATAATAATAATAATAATGATATACAATTATTATTATCATCATCATCCTCATTACGAAAATTCATCTCAGCATTCTTGTTAGCTTGTATAATATTAATTCTTTTCTGCTGGGTCAGTTTAATTCTGAATAAAATTTTTGCTTTAACTGAAAGCGAAGAGCTTGTGTTCTGCCTACTGCTAGAGCACATATTCCAGAAAGCTTTACTTTCTTGTTTTGTTTTTATTGTTTTAACTTTATTGGTATTGATCTTTGTGCACATATTCATAGGTCTGATAACCAAACGCACATATGGGCTTGTTTTAACATTAGTGTTATGTGCTATATTTTTTGTTGGTCTGAGAATATTTCCATTACAACAATAAGACCATACCAATTTGGGACAGTAGACATGTAAATATGTACACATCGCTATTGATCCATTATGACAACCCATCAAACACTTTACCTTTATAATCTTAATTTTAAGAAGTAATTTCATACCGATCAGTGAGATAAAAAGAACCACCACACGATCTGTAAAAATATTTATACATTTAGGATATGATGCTCACCAACTGTCCCATTGCGAGGTTCTATTCTTCCAGGATACAATTCAAATGGACTTCCAGGAACCCAAATTGACACGACACACATGGACAGTAAAGACAGGAGAATCGCCATAGACAAAAGTCCACCTCGGGGTAGTCCAAGTTTCCGACTGAACACTGGATACGTGAGGGTTCCTATGATTCCAAGAAGACCTGCTAGACCCATCATTATTCCGAGTAGGGAATCTCTCAAACCCTGAAGCTTAGCGTACCCTGAATAAATGGATAGGATGATATGGGAAGGTTTAGGTGATGAGGGAGAATGGAGAGAAAAGGTAAAAATTATTGAATAGGTACATGGTCAAAATAATAGCCATTAGATTTTTCTCATAATACCAGATTCCTCTTCGAGTGAATCAGGTCAAACGATTCACACACACAAAAAAAGAAAAAAATAAGAGATAAAAAAAAAAGGAAAAAAAGAAAAAGAAAAGAGGATCTATTTTCAATTCTAAATGATTATATTTATGAAAAGTCTTCTTTGAAGAATAACAGTGGAAAGAAACATCTTCGTTTATGTCCAGGTAAAACAATTTGTAGATTAATATATAAAATAACTGTTACAACGACTATAACACATTATTATTTAAAAAATACTTCTGTATTGGTGTTTCACCAGCCACTGTGAAAAAAAATATCTTTAAGATAAGAGGAGAAAATATGTTTTTTTTGGACAGAATTTGGTTGTTGTATTTCTTTGTCTGTTTTATTTTTGTTGTTGTTTTTTTAGTCTTTATTTTTGTTTTTTTGTAAATATTTTTTCTTTGGATTATTTTTTGTTCTAGATTCGAAATTTTAAGATTTTATTTTACTTTTAGTTGAAAAATGAGTGTGCTTACATTACTCAGAAAAGCATATTATGTTTAAATTATGCATTAGACCTTAAGTAAGTACAGTGATTGATTCATGAAACTTCAAAGGATCACCTGTTGTTTAATCTGTTTGAATTTAGTAAAACCTGCGGCAAATTTTGCAATTTTTCATGACACGTATTTGTAAATTTTTGGGTTTAAAATGGCAAAAAAAAAAAAAGAAAGCTGGACAGTACAATTAATTCCGTTAGATCTATCAATATACCAATTTCATCTCATCAGCTGCCCAGTGATGCCATAATCATGTTCATAAGAATATTAAATGTATAACTTTCAACACCATCTCATAATTACATTATAATCACAATCACCATCAGCTACGAACTTCCCTACCTACAGTCACACTATCAAAACCGAGTACAGTCATATAAAGACAGGCTAAGGCCAAGCCTCCAAGAAAACAGTCGTAGTTCGCATAGGTCTTCCATCCTCTCCAAATTGTGGTGATGCTGGAAAACATTCGGCACCTGAAGAACAACAATAAGATTGATTTCATCTACTGATTCACTCTTGGGGTGAGGAAAACATTGACATTTTTCTGCCAAATGGGAATCAGCATACTACCTACTTACAAGTATCAGTAATGAAAAACCATTCAGACAATTTGAGGAGGAGGAAGACGAAGAGGATGAGAAGAAGAAGAAGAAGAAGAAGAAGAAGAAGAAGAAGAAGAAGAAGAAGAAGAAGATAGTTTTAAGAGAATAAAATTACTACTACTACTACTACTACTACTACTACTACTACTACTACTACTACTACTACTACTACTACTACTACTACTACTACTACTACTACTAATAATAATAATAATAATAATAATGATAATAATAATAATAATAATAATAATAATAGTAATACTAATAATAATAATAATAATAATAATAATAATAATAATAATAATAATAATAATAAGAAGAAGAAGAAGAAGAAGAAGAAGAAGAAGAATAAGAAGAAGAAGAATAGTAATAATAATAATAATGATAATAGAAGAAGAAGAAGAAGAAGAAGAAGAAGAAGAAGAAGAAGAAGAAGAAGAAGAAGAAGAAGAAGAAGAAGAATAAAAAAGAAAGAAGTACAAACTCGTGACAATTGTATAGTATTTCCACAATTTGATATATATGTTTTTAGTCAAGGCAATCTATTTTAGATGCTTCAATGACGTAGTCAGTAGTATTGCATCTTTTTAAAAAAACTAAATAATTCTAATGAACATTTAATCCATGACAGAACAATAAAATCATGAACTGAATATCTAAAAGATCACTTGATTAATATTCATTCCTTGATGTTACTTCTGCAAACTTCATTGCTCATAATGCCATGAGTAATCAAATATGATTTAGGGCTATCTTAGGGCGACTGCAAAACAACTTATAATTATCATGATATGGATATAGTTGCCAATCTATGAGTGTTTCATTCTCTAATTAACACACAAAATAATGTAATACTAGCACATTTAACCGGCAATAAAAAAAAAAGTCAGGGTTTGATCCAAAGTCGAGGCAGGCAGATTTATTGGGAAAATTTTTTTCATGCCTGGTACTCTTTCATACGTGCCTTTTCAGATTTGAATCTTACAGAAGCAACTGTCTGGAGTAGATAACCTACCTAGCAAAACAGCTGGAATTCTCTTTATCAGTTCCTTCTTTAGCCTTTCCACTCACACCTATCAATGAATCACAATGTTAGGACCGTGAGATTGATGGTATGAAAAAACTGTATATCATAGAATTCCACTATACAAAGAAAAAAAATAATGTCAAAGAAGCACATTTTCTCAGTAGAGTTCTAAATATTTCCATTGCTTTATATATATTGTAAAATTGATCGCCAACAGAGCCGGAGATCATTCAGTTTTTATTTTGTAGTTTTAAGTGGACAATTGCTTGTAACATAGTGGATAGAATGCTAAACTACTGAAAAATACTTCCTGAGAGATCTCAGACTCAGTTGCCCAATAGCTGCAGGGTGATTAAACCAGCAGGAAACAAACCAACGTCGACTGCATCAGGGGCATATACCAGTCCAGTCCATATTCCTGTGAGGCAAGTGGTCTACCAGCTGAGTAACCGAAAACTCCTCCAATGTTTGGATATAATGGAATAAATTTTGATATAAACCCCTCACTGTGTTTTCTAAACAGCCAGCATTCACAAGAAGACACACATCTTAAGGATTGTATATTCAACTATGTAACGGTTAATATTTCTGTATATAAATTAATTAATCCCTTACTATTATGATGTCATAATTCCTCATGTGATCACTAAAATTACATTGTATCTTATCTGTAATTTACTGATATGTGATGGATCCGTTAGTAAGTATTAAAATGCTTAAATTACTCATTCCCACACAAAAAAACGATAATCAAACATATCAAAATTATGGAGATATGGAATACTAAACAAAACATTCTAATGGATCATGTACTTCTTGACAAATCAAAGACTGGTAGTTGTCGTGGACGGTGCGTCATCAGAGTCATCAAAGTGGTGTCTGATGTTCCTCAGGGCACAGTTCTCGCCCCCCCCCCCCCCCCCCCCCCCCTCCTATTCTTAATCTACAATAATGATATGGTAGAAAGACTTACAAGAGGAAAATACTGAGATTGTTTGCAGATGACAGCCTTGTATATATCGGACAATAAGAACTAAACCTGACACAGATATTCTTCAAGCCGATTTAGATAGCTTACAATGCTGGGAAGTAGCAAATAGCATGGAATTCCATCCTCAAAAGTGTCAGGTTCTTATTATGTTGAGTGTTAATATGCTGAGCAGTTTTCTAAGAGGTGATAGAAGAACAATTGGTATTATACTTTCTAGTGGTCCTTTTTTCTTGTTTGGTTTATTCAACAAAACTAGTTTACCGGAGCCGAGATCAATGTATGTTTTATGTTCGAACATTCCATTAATAGTTTCAAATAAGGTAAATCAAAATTAAGAAACAGAAGCTAAACCAAATTTAATGACCTAATAGATGTTTTTATTGTTTTTAAGTGTTTTACGGCGCTTGGCAACACGTTTAGGTCATATCAGCGCCAGAAAAAAGGAAGAAAATGGGATAGTAGAAAGTTCTAGAATTACAATTGAAGTACACAAGAAAGGGAAGACAAAGGTGAATTAGTTCAAATATAGGGAAGAAATGATGATCCCAAATGCACATTATCAGTGTACCTATGTCCTATCCTGTCATAAGCCCAAGTCCCCACTAAGAGGAACATACTCAAATGTTTACAAATCATATATAGGTAAAACAAAAATAACAGAGACATGATTTACAGGACAAAAAATATCAACTCTCAAAACTCAACAATACATTTGACTGTTTCGCTCCCAGCCAGGGCCAGGACAAAACCAAGTTATCTCATTCCAAGACAAAGACAGAAAGCATGTTGGAGGGGGATAGAAAACACAGAAAGTGCCTTAATGCCCACTATGGGTAGGTCAGGAACCCCACTCATTGACCTAATAGAAAAATAAATTAGCACATCTTGATGTATAGTTTATACTGGTGGGTCAATTGGAGAGCTTCAATAGGCATCAAGACTATTCAGTCAAGCCTAGTATTTCTATTTTATGGCGGGAAATTATGTCTATATGTGAAAAATCATAATCGCCTCTTTTCCAGGGTAATTTTTGATACTCATGTAGATCTTCTTGTAATTACACACCTACCTGACGACAGCCAGTTAGATGAGTAGTAATACCATCTGAATGTCCACGATTAACAATGCTCCTTTTTCCTTCATTTTGACAAATTTTGACAAGAGAGTGGTACATAGCCTATGTATGCTAAAACTAATATCAAATTTAATAAGATGTGAGGCAAAACAACGAAATGAGACTTAATATTATTTCAATAAATGAAATTATATTATTGTTACAGGCTATCTCACAGTTTGTGTATGAAAAGAAGTCCAACTTACTCTTGGACACATCCTTATAGGTGCGTAGTGCTGAGACAGTGTTGTAGACTTTCCATATAAGATAATATTCTAGGATGACAGTCACAACGTTCCATCCTGCAATAAAAATGGCACAAGCCTCAGGCCCTAAAAAGGTCATAATTTGACCAGTGGCTACTGGGGCAAGGATTTGACAGGTCAAGTCGATGGTCTTCATTCGAGCTGTCATGGCTGTTGTGAAAAGAGGAATGGCAGATGATTGAAAGGAAGCCAGTAGTTATAATAATAATAATAATAATAATAATAATAATAATAATAATAATAATAATAATAATAATAATAATAATAATAATAATAATAACAATAATAATAATAATAAAAATAACAACAACAATAATAATAATAATAATAATAATAATAATAATAATAATAATAATAATAATAATAATAATAATAATAATAATGATAATGGTGATGATGATGATGATGATGATGATGATGATGATGATGATGATGATGATAATGATGATGATAATAAGAATATTAATGATAATAATTTTTTTGTTCACTATTATGATTAATAAGGATCGTAAGTTATGGTGCAGGTTACTTTTACTTATTTGTAGGTCTGATAATTCAAATTTTTATGGGCTTGTTATGATTGTCTACTCTCAAACTTACGTAAAATATTTTCCATTGCAACAATATTAAATCAAGCCCATAATCGCGTTCGAGTATCACACTTGCAAACATGTGCACACAAATCGCTTGTGTTCCATTTGCATCTACAATATTAGCATTATCTATTATTTGTATGATGAATTATTATGTCTAAATGGAGCATCAAAAAAGAATAATCATTGCAATTTATCTCTTTTATCAAAAGTTTATTATTTCCTCTCTATTTCTAATCACAAATATCACTGTGGAATTCACATCGATTAAAGTAATAAATGTGCATCGATTTTTATTGTTAATATTATAATGAATACTTTCTCACAAATTTATGCAATCGTGTAAATACCACAATAATTTGAAGCCATTCAGTTAACTGAAAACATTACCTCATTTTGGGTCAATGAACTTGTCCTAAATCTAATGACTATTATGGTATTATACTTTTAAAAAACCCATACTAGCCAATTTTTCAGGGTCAAAGATACACATCTGAACGACCCAGTCCCTTTCAACAGTGATGGTGTTGGCTGTATTGGCCAGTAAAGATGCTGCGACCAGACCAATGATGATAGCATATGTGGTGTATTTTGCCCAATCGCCAAGAGAAAGAACCCAGTCCCTCCATAGTAGGAAACAGTAGATGATGGCTGAGCTTAGGATGACGAATACTGTTTGGAAGATCAGCGTCAATCGTGCAGCTACGGAGAAGAATTGGAGAAAAAAGTTACTTTAAAATTGGTAACCCCACTCTTCGGTCTGGTAACATGTCACTTCATACATGACGCAGAAACCACGACTACATATTTTAAAATCAGCATTATGATTCGTATAGTGGCAGGTTTTTGACTCTGCTTAATCTTAAATCATTCCCAATAATTCAGCCTGACTGCGAATTTTACCTTTTGGGGTGGTGATTAATATTCCCAGGATCATGCATCAGTTTTGGGGTATATGTTTCCATGATTATGTTAATAAAAAGACTAGATAGTTCAACAAAATAAAATAATAGATAGACGTCTATATTCAAAAAGCACTCTATCCACCAAAAGTCTCACTAAAGTTCATAAAGTTACCAACAAAAGGGAGACGTGACAGAGGCAAAAAGTGTCCTGTTGCTATTGGCACTGGCTTTAAAAAACTATAAGATAAGTGCAGATTGTTGATGGTACACAATTTTGTGAGTAAAAACTAAAAAAATCTGAATCTAATCGAGTCGTGAGTTTCAAGTAACTGGAGACTTGAATACGAAGGATTTGCATCAAAGAACAACCCAAAAAAAATGATTAGAAAGTATAGTGGAGACAAAAGTTATTCTGCTGCCATTGTAACTGACTGAAATAATGTGATTCATCAGAACACATTTTCTCCTTTGTTTGTTTGTTTGTTTTGTTTTTTTTTGGTTCAATTTATTTGAGTTTCATTGAAACTTTCATGGGCCTAAATATAGAATTGACAGTCGACCATCATATATATCATTGTAGTCTAGCAGTCGAATGCCAAAAGCAACAACCTCAAAACATACCCCCATCCCCCCCCCCCCCCCCCCCTCCCAAAAAAAAAAAAGACACCAAAAAAACAAAAACAAAAAAAATAACTCGCCCCTCCCTCCCCCAAAAAAACAACAAAGAGTAATCAACAACCCCAAAACATACCCCCCCCCCCCCCCCCCCAAAAAAAAAAAACACAAAAAAAAAAAAAACAAACAAACAAAAAAAACAAAAACAAAAACAAAAAAAACAAAAAAAAACAAACAAACAAACAAACAAAAAAAAAAAAAAAAAAACAACAAAAAAAAACATAAAAAAACTATAAAGAGAAACCAATACAAAACAACTCACCCCTCCCAAAAAAAACCAACAACAAACTAATAAACAAAACAACAAAGACGAACAGACAACAGTTTGAATGACGATTGCGATGGCTCACCTCTGAGCCTTTGTACACTGTCAATCCAGTCCCCAATAACGGGCCCAAACAATAGAATGGTTGCACACATTGACAGGCCATACACAGCTGTTAGTTGCAGGGAATCAGGACTGATGTAGATCATGTAAAGACCCACTGCGAATGTCCACATTCTCTCTCCCTGGATGGATAAGATACCGTATGTGAGTTATTGGTTTTTGATTTTCTAAATACAGGATGTTAATAATGATAACGATGTAATCAAGACTATTCCAGGTTTTTCGTACAGATAATTAATGTACCTTTCTTACTTTCGTCTGAAATGTTTGTATATATATTTTAAACTTCGCCTTTAGTATACTACGTACTTAATGGAGATGTGAATAAAATTGATGGATTTACGTTAATTTGTAATTCATCTTGTTTGTATATATGTCTACAAAATTGATGGATTTACGTTGTTTAATTTGTAAATTAACTTGTAGCGCTGTAATGCTCTCCCTTAACTCTTTGTATTTGATACTAAATAGATTAAGGAAAACTAAACGCTCGTTACATGACACATTCTTGAGTTCGGGAGGCAGTACTGTCGCTCGTTTTTTGAATATTCCATGACTTATTGAGTATCTTATTTATATTGGGCTTCAAACATAAGTGGTTGAAAGACAGAACTGAAAAACACAAAGGAGGGTTCACTATAATAGGCATTGACATGAGCTCTGCCATTGATACAATCTGCAGAACAAAGCTTTTGAAGGTACTAAACTCATTTTTCGAAAAAGATCATACCCGACAAATACGATCACTGATGGCAAACACAACACTTACGTTTACATCTGGTGTGGAAACAGTTTCACTATTAACATCGCTGGGGACTCCCCGAGGAGACAGTCTGAGCCCGATTGTTTTACCGTATATTTGGAAGAAGCACTATAAGAACTAAGACAAAAAATTCTGATTCCTCAAATCCTTAGCAGCGAACTGATCTTCGTAGATGATGTTGATATGATATGTGATACAGCACACCAGGCGAAGCAGCACATACCAACAATATCAAATACTCTGCGACATTGGAATCTAACGGTCAACGAACCCAAATCAGAAATCACAGTGATTAACAAGAAACAAACGGAATGGAAAAATGTAAGAAAACTCGGAAACTTGATTAATGAGAATGAAGACATCAAACGAAGAAAAATGCTAGCTCAAACTGCATTCAGAGAAATGAAAATAAAAGAATACGCCTTAATGAAGAGCTAGTGCTACCAATCCTTATGTACAACTGTGGCAGGTGGGGTCTTACAAATAAGAATTTGGACTCCCTTCATCGCAAACAATTGAGACGAGTTACCAGGGTACAATGGCCAGACAAAACCAGTAATGAGGATGCATATGACAGATGCAGAGTACAATGTCAGTACGCGAATAAAGCAGCAAAGATGAAAACTTTTCGACTACATGCTCCGACGAGATGAAAATATTCCAGCACAAACCTCGATGGATGCTTACTTCAAACGAATAGCCAAATACAGAGGTGGTACACCAACTTCTCTTCCTATAACATTTAATCAAGATCTCAAAAAATATGAAATATATTTAGAAACAAAAACCGAAGAACTGACTTCAACAAGACAAGGAAACATCTAATTGCCTCAGCACCTGAACACACATGATGACCTTCAAAAGCTAAGAACACTTGCCTGGTCAGAGATTTATGGAAACAAATTGCTAAGTGGATACTAGAAATAGACTGACACACTCGAAGTAACACACACATTGTTCGGAGGCAAGTGTCCATAGAGACAGCACAGCCATATATTCATTCACATTAAAATATTAATACAAATCTTATTGTAATCAAACAGAAAATATCCTTTTAAATTCCTGTAGGGTTATGTAAATTCATTTTGATATCCTTTTGTTTCCGTGAATGTGGTATTAGATTGATCCCTTCGAAATTATCTGTTCATTCGAATTTTTCATCAAATTCTAATAAACCGTTTTTCGTTCACTACTGACTGCATCTGTCAAATTAAATTTCCACGCTCATTACACATACCATATTTGAATACAGAGACCTTCCTGCATACTTATGCTACCGCCTAAAACAGTATTATGTCGGGCTGACATAGATCGTGAAAATTGAACTATAGTGAAGTATAATGATACTAAACTGCTAAAAGCTGCAGAATTATATCAGATCATATGTTTTATTGGGGGTCCCGTTACTTCAGTTGGTAGAGCACTCGTTTCATAATCAATGGGACCGAGATTGATTCCGGGTGCAGAGATTGTTTTCTGACCCCCTGCCCACCCAACAGTGATTGCGTAGCTGGGTCTGGAGATCTGGCTAAAGTACTTTGCGATAGATTAACAACCTATCAAGAGGCTAACAACAATTGTTGTTGTCCGTTTCACGCTATAGAAACTGGGATAAACTCCGACTCCATGGGCGTAATGGCTCTGAAGGACTACTACTTTTAGGTTTTATTGAAGAGTGCGAAAACCCAATACTTTATGGCCCTGAACATCTTTACTTTGAATTTACATTTTTTATGGAATTAGATTCACCCCGACATTACTGATTTGAGCCAGTAGGTTACAAATAAGGACCATAGGAAATATAAGGCATGGAGAAGTGTACCTGATGAAAACAGAGAATAAAATAACGCGGTGTCAAATCGAAACATCCAGCTGGATGGCTCAGTGGCTAGAGCGACTGTTTGCCGATCTCTCTCTCTCTCTCTCTCTCTCTCTCTCTCTCTCTCTCTCTCTCTCTCTCTCTCTCTCTCTCTCTCTCCCTCTCTCTCTCTCTCTCTCTCTCTCTCTCTCTCTCTCTCTCTCTCTCCTCTATTTCTCTCTCGCTCAGCTAGGTGGAAGGTGCCGTGTCAGTTGGACCATCATTATTGATACAAGTGCCCGCTCCAAACTTTTTCTGAAATAAAGACCATCTGATTTCTGTCTTATCACCAATCAAGTCCTCAGTCTTGAAGGACTCGTAAATAGTCCAGCCTAACTTGCTATTATTTTTACTAAGACCTTGAACAAATTGAAACATTTCATGTTTTTATTTTTGTTAGATATCTATATGTATAGAATAACATACTAAACCTCTAAAACTGTAACTGTGTCGGAAGTATGTGAAAAAAATGATCATTTATACAGCTCATCTGTGTTAATAAATTATTAATGATAAAGAGGACAATACTCAATATGCCTATCTCATTATATCTATTACTTATAATTTAAGCAAATCGCAATTTGCAACATCTACGCTTAAGAATTATCATAATAATTCATGAACAGCATACTAAAAGTTTTAAACTGTAGTTGTGAAGCTTGTGAATAATGGCCGTTAATACCTAGCTAATATTAATATAGGTCAATACGTTACTGATGTGAAAGCGGAAAATACTTAAAATATCTTATTTCGTTATTTCGTTATTAATCAGACCTAAAAAAATGCTACATGTAATATTTTTGCATATATGTTATCTATACGACTTCATAACAAAATATACAAAAAGTTTAGAAATATAGCTGTGTCAACTGCTTTTTAGGCCAATGAATTATTAATGATAAGAGAAAAATATTCAATACGATACCCGATCTCGTCCTATCTATTATCTCTATTATCTAATATTGCAACAAGCAATATTTTAAAAATAATATGAACTTTTTAAAAACGTACAAAAAGTTTAAAGGCCAGCTTTGTCGGAAGTTTATAAGAATCATGATTAATTTAGCCTATTTCAATCAATATATTACAAGTAATATATAAAGAGAAAAAAAAACAAAACAAACTTCATATAATATATATATATATATATATATATATATATATATATATATATATATATATATATATTTTATATATATATATATATATATATATATATACCATTATAAATATAATTACTTTCAGTTATCTCTCTACTCCAGAAAGAAACATATTTAAACATTTGGCCAGGAAACTTAGCCTTCAAAAATCGATCAGTTTAAACGACACTCCTCGTGGCAAAACTCACAAACCTCCACAGGAGTGTGGATAGTGTGTGCTTGACCAAGAAACTCACAACATTGCCATCCGGAAATATAACGGACCAACACACAAAACTGTGTAACCTTGAACGTTTATAGTCTGGCTAATACAGTTTAGTGGGAATTACTCATTGACGTGGATGGCATAAGGCAATAAAAAAACCCTGAGTACGTCAACTTCATTCAATCTATACAACCAACCTCATTCAATCTATACAGCGCTTACTGATTATATTATGCGAATAGGTAAAATATTCACAACATCCACCAGCCGGATATACCGTACCAAAACACAAAAATATGAGTAACCTTAAACAAACTGATCACCAAAATGGCTTTCTAAAAACTATAACAAAGAGCAAAATGACGTCAATTTCGTTCTAATACGTACCCATTTAGTCAGGAAGTGGCTAAAATAGATATAAAAGTTTGTTGGTGCTTTTGTCGTGACTTCATTGTCTGTAAAATAAAAAGATAAAAATGATAAATAGATGCTTCAATTTTCATTGAGGATAAAGCATAGCTCTGCTTCACGTGTTTGTGACATGCATTGGTTATGACGATGATGATGAATGATGATGATGACTGATGATGATGATGATGATGATGATGATGATGATGATGATGATGATGATGATGATGATGATGGTAATAATATCTCAGGGTTGCGTATTAGGCCCTCTCCTCCACACTCTGTAAACGCACCCACTAGGAAATATTATTCGTCAACACGCTCTTAATAAGATCATAGAGATAGGAATGGGGATACCCCTCGCAAGCGTATAATGGATGTTGCCCCCATTTCGAACCGAAATAAGTCCCGGCAACCCTTGTACGCAGATTCCCTGATTACGGACAGAGATGCATCGAGATGGAAGTCGGTTTGGACGAATTCAATCCCTCGAGGGGACGGGGACATAAACTCCTCGAAAATGGGGAAGTTGCCAAGTTTCTCTACCAGTAAGAGGAGGCACTGGGTGGTAGCGGATCGGCTTCGGTCGAGAACCTGCCGAACGGCAAAATCGCTTCATCAGTAGGGACTTTCCACCTATCGAACATGTACCCGTTGTGGTAACGAGCCCGGAACAGCAGAGCATCTAGCTGAACAGTGTGTTGTGACGAAGCTCCTAGGCGGGTTTTCGACGGTGCACGAGTGCGGTAAGGAATTTGCTGATTGGGTCGATCGTCATAACATAATAGTGTGAGCACCATTATTAGACGCAGCAGCTGCTGTAAACTATCACATGTATGCTGACGATACGCAGCTGTACATATCTGTAATTCCTTTAGAAATTAATCATTTAGTACCATCTACGAAAATTTGTAATGTAAATGTCAAGAGGTGGATGACAGTCAAGAAACGGATTGTCTATTCGTACTTACAGTTTATTTAACCAAACCCATAAATATCTCTAACCTCTTCTAAAGTAAAACTTACTAACAGTGTCTAGTGTAATTAATTGCTAAACTACCAACTTTTCCAGCTCACTCCAAAAAAATGACAATATAGCAAGATTTACTGTGTAAGCCTACGGTAATGAAGTAGACATGGGGTAGGTGCAAAGAAAAAAAAGAAGAAAAAAAAAAAAAAAGAAAGAAAAGTAAAAGGCCAATGTTTATGTAAGCAACCTTTTCGGCCTTTTCCACATAACCCGTACGCCTGGCCTGTCTCGTCGCAGTGTGCATATTCATTCATCAGTCTTTCACTATGCTCATGACTATTGAATCGTTAGCATCGTGATAGGAAAATTCTCCCCCTCTCTCTCTCCTTCCTCATCTCTCCCCCCCCCCCCCCCCCCTCCAACTCTTCGTCCACTCTCTCAACACACACACACTCTTAGACTAAGGGCTACCGGGACCCCCACTTCCCCCCCCCCCCCCCCCCCCCCCTGGGGATTTTACGAGACCAATTTTTCTAGTTAGTATAACATCTAAGCTATCCGTTTATGGCCGGCTGCCAAAAAATAGTGTCATCTTTACAGAGTTATTGCCCCTGAAAGGTCATTCGGTGCAAAAATTTCTAAAAATTCATAAAATGCATTTTTGTATTTTAAAACATGTCTAATTTAATATAACTAAATATTATGTTTGAAACTGATGATTTGAGGGTCATTTTGAAATACATACAAACTATCTTTACTAATGACAAATAGAAAATTAATAAACAAAAACATCATTTTCTCGAAATACATATTATAGCATTTTAGGATGAGAATGTGAACTACTGAGAAGAGAATAGGTGTCATTGAAATACATTTATATTATAATTATGACACACATACTCACCAAATTCACACATAATATATATATATCTATATATATATATATATATATATATATATATATATATATGTATATATATATATATATATATATATATATATATATATATATATATATATATATATATATATATATATATATATTCTGTTATGGTTTGAGAAGTATGGAACATACTCATTATTCTTAACAGTTCATCATCCACCCATTGGTCACAGTCTGAAAAATCATCCTCTGATTCAGAAGACCATTCCTCTTCACCATCCTCTTCCTCAATGTCATCTTCTTTAGGTTGCTGTTCATCAACAATAATGTTAACTAGTTCTTTTGGTATAATGTCATCATCTCCAAACCAGTCGATCACCAGACTACCAGAAGCTGTCCTTTTCCAAACGTTTTCCTCGGGTTTTGGAATTTCAGGGAAGTTTGATGCTGCTTGCTTCCAAACCATTGCTTGAAAGTTTGCTCTCTTGCTATGCATCTGTAGACCTTTCTTACTGGGACAAATCAATGCCTTTACAGTGGGAGAGGGGTCTGTCATCTCCAGGGGTGAATCTTTTTCTCACCGTATCAGCTCTTAGTTTGTTGACGTCATTTGCTCTGCTGTCTCCATACATTAGACACACAAACTTTTCAAGCGTTGATAAAACATCTTGATGTAGCACTTCTTGATTTCCCAATTCAGAAAATAAGTGTGTGAAATCTTGGTGTTTTGTCAATAGGGCAAATGGACGTACTTTTCCTTTTCCAGCAAAGCAGCTGGTAGTCTCACAACCTGTGAAACTGTGAAATCCCAACATAGCGTCACAAATTTCTGGTGATAATTTGCTAGAAAGGTTTGTGATGTTGAGAAGCCTTCTCGTTTTCCCCTGAACCTGTGTCAAAAAGTAAAGGGACTTCAATTTTCTTTGCAAATGCCAAAAGCAACAAAAAGACATCTGTATCTGGTGATCTTACTACAATTTCTTCCTTCCTTGAATGTTGAACTGCATATGTACAGTGAACAATAATTTTGGTGTCAGCTTCTTCGTGACTGCAATCCAGCTCAGGCATTGGTCTAGTCTGTGGTTATTCCATCCTCACTGCTCAGCTGTACACATGTGTTTTCGATCGCAAAGAAAATGTTTCTGCCTAGGAGTTTTGATGCATATTTGTCTGACTCCCATTCTTGTAAAATTAGTTTCATTAGGTTTATTTTATTCTCCCCACTTGATAGAAATAGCTTCCAGTCGCTTGGCACTTTTGTTAACGGTCCTCCAATAAGAAAAGTGTTATTTGAAGAATCACCCCTTCGAGATCTTTCTGTTGCTTTTATTGAATCCTCGAGGTATCTGTCTGTAATGAAATGAAGGTCTGTAGACTTTGGGAGTGTGCTGAACAGTTTCAGAGCCAGTTCACCAAATGTTTCTGGTAATGAAACCAATGCTTGGAGAACTGCATTGCCATCAACAATGTAGATGCTCTTCGGAAATTCCTTCTTGAGTCAGCAATTTCATATTTCTCCATTCTATTCATAAGTGTAGCTTTGTTTGTCTTCAAGAAAGATCCATCACTTGTGGCTAAAGCCCACGGAACTGGGCTTAGTGGATAGCACATCACTTTACGAAGATCAATATTATGACACTGGCTTAACATGAGCAACTGGCCAAACATATCTCTTTGGGCTGTAATTTTCAATGTTTTCGTTTTGTTGGAACTTATTTTACTATGACGAGCATCTTTTTGAGTAAATTTCTTCCTGCAGCTTTCATGGTACTTTGCTTCAGGTGATATCAGACAATAATTTTCTGTCAACCCTATCAAGCGGCTATTTCCTCTGAAATGGGCAGCTTCACATATTGACGATTTTGAAGACTCTGTTTGACACTTTACAAGCTTATCTTTTCTTCTGTTTACATATTTCTCTTTTCGCTGACAAATGATACATTCATCTGAAAAACAAGGTCCTTTCAGTGATTCAACACATCTTCTTTTAAGACTATTATCTTCATTACTGTCGGATTCCAGTTTTCTCTTCTTTTCAAGCCGTACATATTTCAGGCTAGTGAAACTTTTCAAACAAGGACGATGGAAGTCATGTTCTTGACATGGGTGATCTGGAAGATTGTCACAGATGTGTGCACATCTTACATTGATGTCATCACTCTCAAGTCGAATTATCTTAACTTTTGAACATTTTCCCATGCCTCCTCTGTAAAAGTTTTTAAGAAACCGTGATTTGCTAAATTGGGATAATGAATAATACAGGTTTTCTTCACTGTCTTTGGTAGATTATGTCTATCTTTTTTCAAAGAAACAGGCTCTTCGGAAGCCGTTACACAATCAAGTTGATGAGTTAATATATTGATGTGAGCTTATAATGTCAATTTATTTTGTCATATTATTTCATTCTGAAATTTAAAAAAAAGAAAGAAAAAGGTTAGGAACAATCGACACTCTAACAATGGGGAGGATTACTGTACTCGGTAGTCATTTTGAAATCAAATTTTATAAAAAGAGCTGGCTAGTCTACCAAGACAACTAATCAATGATGAATTATTTAATTTTGGGTCAGGCATACAGAAAGAGTTCTTATCTTAGGTCATGTCTAAGGGCAGGCACACGGAAAAGGAAAAATATTGAAAGGGACACATGAATGTAAACAGTGAAACACAAAGCAGAATTTTCATGTCAACACAACTTTGTTCTCATAGAACGACAAATCAGATGATAGGGTATACTATAGATATCAGCATCTTTCACATTTTCCCATCTATTAAGCATTCTATCATTAAAAAAAAACCAACAATATGATGCTTTTCATCTTAGTTGGTGTTATCTTAATACATGTAGCAGGCTTTATGGACGTACTTATATGATGTCAGCTTTTATCAGTTATAATATGAAAACAGGCAATAGGCAAGCACAAAGACTAACCCTCATTAGTCATAGGTTTAAAAAAGTAATTGAAGCATGTTGTTTTCTTTTGGGTGTTGAAGAGGATATACTATTTTGGTCTCTCTGACTAAACCTACATTTGGGCACTGATATTGATATAACCTATTTGAGGTGCTAGCGCCCTAAAAAGGCCAATAAACAAACAAAGTCTAACCTGAAACCGAAACTACCGAAACTATAGAAAAATATGGGAAGGGACACATGAATGAAAACAGTGGAACACAAAGCAGAATTTTCATATTTCATGTCAACACAACTTTGTTCTCGCAGAAAAGACAAATTGAATGATAGGGTACATTATAGACATCTGCAGTTTAGTGTTACTTTTTTCCTTTCATAAGTACCAATGGTGAATCTAATAATTCGCATTATAATATTTTTCTATGACAAGAACTGCAAACCCTTATTTTTTAAATAGTTATTTCAGCAAAGCTGACACTGAAAAGCTGATTTCAGTAATTACCTGGACCCTCCCCTAAAAAAGTGAGTGAGCATCATGCTTACCGGACCCCCCCCCCCTCCCCCCAAACCAGAGTCAGACTAGATGTGACCCCCCCCCCCTCCCCATCTCTCCTTGGGCTGATGTAATTAAAAAATGGTCCCTAAGTACCAAATTTCTCCTGTCATATTACAATAAACTGCTTTCATTTTGCTATAAACCTTTCTCTAATCCACCAAGGGGAATAACTGCTCTGTCAACAGTACAATCGCAAAATATCCAATATCTTCAAAACTAGTGAATAAAAATTTACGAAATTTTTTATTTAGGTCTTGCTATACACAGGCTATAACACTTTCTCTTTGATGTATATAGAAATATGTAATGCTCTAAAGTTATATAACAGTGTCTGTGAAACTTTTTTGAAAATTTGAATATTTTAAAATTCATCCTTGAAGTTCATACATACTAAATACTCTGAACCTTGAATTTAGTTATTATTTATCTAATATAGTCTATATACATCAGTGCAATCCAAATTTGTGACATGTGTGATGAAAACTAAGGAAGCTATGGCACTTCAAAGTTTGGCAGTGGCAAGCTCATTTTAACGCACTTGATGACCTTTCAAGGGCAATAACTCTGTGAAGATGACACTTTTTTGTTGGCAGCCGGCCAGAAATGGAAAGCCCACACATTATATTTACTTAAAAAATTGGTCTCATAAAATCCCCAGGGGGAGGGAGTGTTTCGCCCATTGGCCCTGGGTCTATCTCTCTCATACTTTTTTCTCTCTAGTCTTTCCTCATCTCGTCCCTCTCTCTCTCTCCTTTCCCACCTTCCTAAGCTACTCCTTTTTCCTCCTCATTCTTCCGCCTCCTTCTACTGCTATTGTTGCTGTTGCACCTCCTTACATCTTTATCTTCCTTCTTCTTATTGTTCTCTCCACTCTCCCTCTTTTTCTTTTTATTATCCTCCTCCGCATCCTCTTCTTCTCCTCTTCCTCTTACTCGTGCTGCAGTTTCTCCTCCTCCTCTTCCTATTTTGAATTTTGACATAGGCCATTGAGCAGGTTTCCTTGGAATTCATCCCAGATATCTCTCATCAATTTCTTTTTCATCATATTATTATCATCATCATCACCATCATCATCGCCACATTGACAAATTCTAAGATACAGCCCTCAGAGGGCCGACACTCTAATAACGACACCAGACACACAGCACGCGACACACATCACACGAGACAAACTAATGTGAACACTACAGTTACGGGTTTCTCATATATTCAGTAATTTTCTCTCTGTACTAGTCCATCTTGACAGCTCACAAAAACAACCCCCCCCCCCCCAAAAAAAAAAAAAAAAAACAAAAAAAAAAAAAAAAACAACAGACAAAACAAAACAAAAAAAAAAAAAAAAAAAAAAAAAAGAACAAAAAAAAAAACAAAAACGGGCAAGGCTAGAAATCGAGGCACACCCCCCCCCCCCCCCCCCACACACACACAGACAATCATATAATCACACATACACACACTCACACATACATACACTCTCCTTGCATTCATCCCGCTTACCCATCCGTTCCCTCTGTCATTACGTTTATTCTTTTTTTTTTTTTTTTTTTTTTGTAATCAAGTGAAGATACGAATACGGTATCTAATATCTTGAGAAAATTTTGAATTGAGAGCGGCAAAAAACATAATCCATTTTCACTTACCTTGTTAGGGTCCCGATAGCAATTGCTTCACACGCAAAGAAACCTCGATCGATTCCGGGTGCTGTCGAGATATTTTTTTACCCTCCCCCCTCCCCCTTGTCCATCCAGCAGTGATTGGGTAGCTGGGTCTGTTAGATCTGGTAGAAGTACTTTGCGATAGACTAACGTCCATAACAAAGGGTAGCACGCAACTGCTATTGTCTGTTTTATCGATAGAAACAGGGATAAACTCCAGCTCCAGTATTATTATTATTATTATTATTATTATTATTATTATTATTATTATTATTATTATTATTATTATTATTATTATTATTATTATTATTATTATCATCATCTTCATCATCATGATTATAATAATCTAATAAATGCCAATAAAAAAATCCCTAAAATCTTTTTACTAGGGTTTGAAATTATAAATCATGGATCAAAGCCACCTTAAAACACTAGATAAGAATCTGAAATCTGTTACGTACTGTGGCCACTCGTTAGAGAAGACCTTTCAGTCATTGTGTTGTTGTCGCATCTTTCTGGTTTCTGATGTTCTGGAATCAATTGTTTCGTGTCTTTCACATCACCAGGCATTATTCAAGACTGGTTATTCTGGCAAGATAAAATATCTATGATTAAAATCTACTCAATCAACCAGCTAATTGTCGTGCTCCGTAAAGACACGTATTTAACAATTTGGCCAGAAAGCCTGGTCTTCAAATATTGATCGATTCAAATGACTCTCATCTTGAAGTCCCAAGTTTGAGAATTTTTTTTTTTTTTTTTGCCAAATGAGGTTTATTTAAATCAGTCGATATTTGAAGGACTAGTTTTCTGGTCAAATCTTTAAATAAGTGTCTTTCCAGAGTACGGCAGTTAACTGGTTAAATCAAATAATATAGGAACTGAGTGGTGTATTCTGTCCAACTTAGAGTGATCTTTGTTCTTCTTACCGTGTGTAAGTACCAAAGTACAAAAGGCGTCAGAGCCCACAAGATTTTTAACAATTGTTTGTTTGGGCAGTCCATAATCCCTTGTGCGTGGGTTGTGGTTATGGACTTTGTTTCATGGCTTTAATACTTTGCCCACTAGGTCACAGATGGCTCATGTAGGAGTCAGGTTTGGGAGTGTTCCTAACTCATGCTCCTTACGAATGTGAAGCAAGAGGATAGTCGTTAAAGTCAGAAAACGTGAAGCTGAAATTTATGAAACTCATATTTCCTTAATTTGAGTTTCGGCAGGTGGTCAAAATGACTAATGAAGAAGACGGTGCTGCTGCTGCTGATGATGATGATGATACTGCGGTCTAAACCAGTTTATTGGGACGTCTCGGTTCCCGACAAATCGTCCCAATCAAGCGGCGTCCCGATTAAGCGGCCGCCATGAAATTGAGCAATTTTTCAGATTTACCATAGTCCCCTCTGCCCTTATCCAGACTTGTGACTAGCAATACAACTTGTACGTAACAAAAGATGTATGTGACCTTGAACTTTTTTGTTTGTTTTGTTTTTTGTTTTCGTTTCTTCGTCGTTTTTTCTTTTCTTTTTCTTAACTTAAAAATTTAGACCATGATTTAAAGCCATAGTATTCAGGTGGACATGTTTGACGTCTATTTTGGGTTAATTCAGCTGCCGCTTGACTGCTTATCTGATCTGTAAACTTTGTCAGAGGGGTCAGAGTTCTTTCTTGGCTAAATTGTCCCGATAGCTTCACCATTTTTTTTTTTTTACGAAGTCATCGATGAGGTGTCCTCTTCATCACTACTTTCGTGCTCTGTTCTTCAATTTTCTGGGAGTTTTTTTCTCCATGAAGGCACCAGAGCACTGTAGATTATTATCGTAATCCACTTGTGAAATTCTCTCATCCTTCATCATCTGAGTTGAAAGCAAAACGTCGTTAAAATTGTTAACTGTCTCGGCATTTCTTTAGCATTAGTGTAGCAGATAACAAACATCTGTTGTTGAACTTTTTGTCATGCATCGTGGCCGTTGATCATGACTGATGGCAGTCAATGACACCGACAAGGGATTACATATACATTCTATTGTTCACATCTCTGTGATGACTATGACGAACGGTTCGACCACAAACTCGATTGGTTGTCACACTAACACGGGATACAGGTAAAACTCTATTAGGTAAAGGGCCACGGGACGAAACCATCCCCCCCCCCCCCTTGTACACTTTGTACACCTATTTTGTCCGTAAGAGTGACATCTCGACCACCACCAAAAAAAGTTATAGCCAAAAATCGATACTCTTTTGGGAGTTATGGCCCCTGAAAGGTCACTCGGTGCAAAAAAATCACAAGTGTCCCGTTTGTCTTTAACACTGCATATCTCAAAAAGTATAAGTACTAGACATATACAATTGGTATCAAAATAAAGCTAATTGAATGTACTTTTGAAAAATATAACAGTATGCTCATTAGCCATATTTCATAACCTTGAAAATTGATGATAAAATCGGAAAATAGCTAATTTTGACAATTTTAAATAGATTTTCTCAGTCCACAAGAAGGCAAAAGGGTCCAGAAGTGGGTTTTTTATTTTTGGAAATTATGTTGACTGCAGCATTTTAGCCGACCAGTCTGAAAAATAACCCCAAAAGTATATTTTAGGTGATTTGTGCCATTTATTATTAAAATTTGGTAATTCTAGTATTCACGGATGATAGAATTCTGGCCTCGGTAACCTCCACCTATCTCTCCATGGACACTTTGTCTGCCTATATATTCTGAAAGAGCAGTATCTTGACCACCACCAAAAAAAGTTATAGCCCAATATTCTGTCATCTGCATTTTTTGCCAAATTGGGACCTAAAATTTGCCAAAAAACCCCCCGAAATTTGCCAAAAAGACCAAAATTTGCCAAAAAATTTGCGGAGGAAAACTAAGCGTTTCAGTAAAAACTAACACGCGATACAGAAAAAAATAATATAAAAGGCAATTTATTACATTTAAGGACTTGAGAAATGAAATGACTGTGATTAGCGTTGTTACAAAGATTTTAAAGGATCATTATCCGTAGAGAGTAGCTTCCCTTGGATTGGTCCCAGGCAAAGCTGCAACATTTCTCAAGTTTCGCACTTTTTTTCTCGTTATTTTGTTTTCGCTTCTTTTTTTTCCCCAAAATTTGCCACGCGATTTGCCAATTTTCCCAAAATTTGCCACGATTTGCTAATTTTGGGAAATTTGACAAAATTTGCGGATCGCCCTGATATTTGCACCAGCAAATTGCCATTTGCGGCCGCAAAAAAATGCAGATGACAGAATAATGATACTCTTTCAGAAGTTATGCTGATTTGAAAAAAAAGAGTTGCGGCCCTTAGCAAAAATAGGGGTAGGGTTGCTTTGAACAACTGATGTGTGAATACTATTCATGTGATATACATTATTTTTGCATCAAATGTAAGGGAAATGATTGCTGTAACTAGGTGCATTATTTAGAAAGATCAGATTAAAACAATTTTGCCATAAAAGTTCATTTTTCTCCCATTCAGAAATAAAAACGCATCTAACGAAGACTAAATAATAGACTCTTGCGACAACTACAAACCTTTAATCTATTATGGGCTCTTTATGAGCCTTAAGTTTTTAAAACTTTAGTATTGTGAACAACACCAAAATAAAATTAGAGGCTAAAACCCATACTCATTGGGGAGTAATTGCAATTTCAGAATATATGGTTAAGTCCCTTTGATAAATTAGGGGTGAGGTTGCTAAAAATAAAATGGCTGCTCTGTGAATCCCATTTATAAAAAATGCAGAATTTTAGCATGAAATATAAGATAATTCATTGTTCTAATTTAGCAAATAGTTTAAAAGAATCAGATTCATACATTTTGTGATAAAAGTGCATTTTAAAAGTGAAACTGTATCAATAGATTTTAAGAAGATAATCGCTAAAATTCTTACACAAAGATTAAATAAGGACATTAGATCAGGCATCTTTAAGTCTTTGAACACTAGTTTCTTTCTTCTCAATAAGGTACAGTCTATAACATTGCCTTTAGATTGTGTACTGTGTCCGAATCACTATCTTCTGCATTGTCCGAATCACTGATATCTAGTGCCGCGCTGAAGACCGGTCTGGACCGCGGTCCGACGGTCTTTTAGCTGTGAACCGAAGACCGGTCCCAGAGGGGAAGATCGGCGGCGGTCCTCACTTCTTATCACCTTTCAACTAGTGCGGGGCGGTCCTTGCAAGGACCACGGTCCTACGGTCTCGCGCCATAGCCTACTACTTCCCCAGCGATTCGTTGCTTCGGTTGCCTATCTTCCACCAATCACCACCCATCCCACTTAATTAATCGCACCCACCCCCCTTTGCCATACACTAAACGACACAGACGACCATACAGGCAGACGACCACCAACCTCCACTCCGCAAACCGCCCTTTCGTGTGTGAGATGGGGGGAACAGGAGGCGCACGCCTTGGACGATTCCATTATACGGGGTAAATTTCAAAATTTACTACACCATAATGATCGCAATGACAATGATCTATGGTGAAGGCATGACCCCTCTTCTCTAATGGGTTATTGTTTGAAATGTATGTGATTACAAAAGATGTGTGTGTTTGTTTGTGTGTGTGTGTGTGTGTGTGTGTGTGTGTGTGTGTGTGTGTGTGTGTGTCGAACCTAGCAAGTAGCAAATCCGATTTTTTGTTTTCTTTTGTCCATCTCTTGTCACCACTCCTTTCTATCGCAGTGTTGTCATTTAAAATAATACAATAATATTAAAATTTCGTTTGGTGTTTTTACTAATCAAATAATATGAGTTTCATTAGTTTCTTCCTTCCAAAAAACCCAGTTATAACGTCTGAATTTTAAAAAAGTCCAATAGAATATTTGGGGACCCCGATAGCTCAGTTGATAGAGCACTCTCTTTATACGCAAAGGGCCAGAGATCGATCCCGGGTGCAGTCGATTTTTTTCTGAATCCCTGTCTACTCAGCAATGAATGGGTAGCTGAGTTTGTTAGATCTGGCGAAAAGTCACCATCGACCCCTCTTATCACCTCATCCACCCCCTCTTATTATAACTTCACGTCTCTCTCTTACTCTTCAATGCTCGCTGCCCTCTAATGTGTGTGTGTGTGTGGGGGGGGGGGGGGGGGGGGGTAGGAGTTGCGCGTGTGTATCAACGCCACGAACAACTCGATCAACGCCTTTATCTCCGTTAATGGGGATAAATTTCAAATTTTATTAAATTATCGAAGTAACAATGAAGTACGGTGAGCAAATAAAGAAGGCATCACCCCTCTTCTCTAATTAGGTTACAATTTGAAATGAGTGTGACTACTCCGTGTGTTTTACTCCTGTAGGCCACGGTTTTCATCGTGTAGCGGTCTTTAACTGTTCAAGAATGAACGATCCCACGCTCTCAAAGGTCAAACCGGTTCGAATTTCCAACAGTCTCTCAGGAATGTTCAATGTCGAAAAGGACCGGTCCTTGGGGTCTTCATTTCCCAAGGACCGTAGGACCGTGGTCCTTAAGCTTGCCAAGGACCGCCCCGCACTACTGATATCCTCACTGTCCGAATCACGGTCTTCTTCCCTGTCATCACCTTGTCCATCAGATAAACTGTCATTTTCTTCTTCATTATTGATATCACTAGGGACTATATCTGATAATTCATCTGGCAGGAAAGAACCACTGTGCCACTTGATGTCTAGGATACCCGAACCATCACTGATCCATCCACTACTGTCAACACTTGGGAGGTTGGGTACTTGAAGTGATGCTCTTCTCCAAATCAAAGTCTGGAAGTTTGCCCTGCTTATATGGAGTACAAGAACATTCCTACATGGAGGCAGCTTAGAAAGGTCTAGACCGCTTCTACATGAAAGAAGGTTTCCTTTGCTGCTGAATGTCTCGCTAACTTTTTCAAATCTTACTTCGTCAACGCTTTTAGTAAAAGCTTTTCCATACAATCGGCAAACAAATGCCTCAAGTTTTAGAATGTCACCTTCTGATACATTTTGTGTCGTTCCAAAACATGAGAATAGCTTGACCAAATCTTCATCTATCAGCAGAAGTTTCAGGGCTTTGACCTTTCCTCTCCCTGCGAAAGAGCTTGTGGTATCACATCCTGTGAAAGCATGAAGACCCAATAGGGCATCTCTAAGGGGTTTGGACATAAATCTTACCATCTTGGTTATATTGATCTGGCGTCTATTGTTTCCAGTTCTAGTCTGAAAAATCAATACCTTGTCAATAGCATCACAGTGTGACAGCGAATGCGAGTAGTCCCGAGGAGTACCCGTTTAACCTGCCACGGGAACACTGTCGATTTGTTTTATAAATAATAATAATAATAATAATAATAATAATAATAATAATAATAATAATAATAATAATAATAATAATAATATAATAATAATAATAATAATAATAATAATAATAATAATAATAATAATAATAATAATGACGATAAATAACAAATCTTTATTGTCCACAAAATGGAAAAATTTCCGTGGTCTACGTTGCTTTTAAACTTAAATCGGATTGTAAATGTATGGATGTTATGCGTATTGGAAAAATACTCACGACATCTCCATCGGGGTATAACATATTAACACACAAAACTGCAAACGCGAACGTTCATTGTCTGATTGATATAACTTAGTGATAAGTTAATTATAAAATGCTGTCTAAAAGCAATAACAACGGGTTGACTAACGTCAAATTCATTCGTTCTATTGATGCTCTGTGTTAAATTAAAATACTCACAAAGTCCGCCAGCCAGAAATATCACTCCAGCCCAAAGATCTACATGGAACCTTGAACGTTATAGTCTGATATATTTTAATGAGAACTAATCATAAAAATGGGTGTCTAAAAACAATAACAATGAGATGAGTGACGTCAATTTGGTTCCTTTTATAAATATCCAAGAACTTTACTCACTCCATCCGCTCTCTCCTCCTTCAATACATATGAATCTATTCTCTCATCACTTTTTTGTGCGGCTATGCATGTGATCTTGTGAAATGACACTCGCCTTTGGATCGTACGGTACTGGATTCGAGTCCCGCTCTGAGTGGCGCATAATTGAGTCCTTGGAAAAGGCGCTTTACTCGCATTCTCTCACCTTGTTCACTATTAAAATGAGTACCTCGCTGTTTACAGCGTCGTCTCTGTCGGGAAACAATTGCAATATCGCTTAACAGTCATGTCTCGTCTAACATGTTTTTATGTTGGCCAAAGACCCTTATAAAGTGATTTGAGCACCTTTATTGAATATAGCGGTATATATAGCGCAAGTAAATTTTTCTCTCTTTCTCTTTCTTTCTCCCCCCTCTCTCTCTCTCTCTCTCTCTCTCTCTCTCTCTCTCTCTCTCTCTCTCTCTCTCTCTCTCGACATGTTAGATTATTATAGCTATTGCTACATATGATGCGAATATCTTGGACGGTTATTGATGCTATGAGTTTAGTAAAATGCTCACAACATCCACCAGTCGGAAATAACGTACCGTCACACAAAACTACGAGTAACCTTGAACGTTAAAAGTCTGATTGATATAATTTAGTGAGAACTAATTACCAAAATGACTGCCTTTATACAATAACAAAGAGTGGAATAATGTCAATTTCGTTCCTTCAACAGTCTAATTGATATAATTTAGTGAGAAGTAATCACTATTGTGCGCAAGACGAAAGATAGAATAACAGACAGTAACTGGGATCGTAGCCTCACTATTAATTAAAATTTATTTCTAATTTCACCAATTTTTGGAGTAAACACACAGTTCTTAGTATCAAACATATTGTAAATTTGACGCTGATCACGAATCCGACGTGAATACAGCGAAAATCCGAAAAAAATTGTCCACTTTATTATACTGCCACGCCCCCGATCGCCGATCGCCTCCAAAAAATATCTCCCCGTATGTGGGCAAAATTCATCTGCGATAAACGCAGGGATCGGGTCACAGCGATAGGTCATCCGTCCCGCTATCAGCGGATGTCGGCGTCTATGGGGGGCTTTAGACTAATTTGCATTTTATGAACCATTGTTTTAAATGATTGAAGACAACGAAAAATCCCTTCTATGGGACGATCATTTGTCAAATTTCATCCCCATTAATTATGCAGCCAAATTGCATCTTTCGTCTCTCAGCTGGTCATTAATTTATTCAGAGTAATACTTGGGCGTTCTTGTAATTGTAGCAGATGTAACATTAATTATGGTGGGATAAGTAAATTTATAAAAGTATGGGACGCGCTGTGAGAAAATATATATTGACATTTAAAATGGCTCCTCTATTCGCAGTAGTGCTGTGAATAGTGATTTCCTCTATTCGCATTAGTACTGCGAATAATGATTTCCTCTATTCGCAGTAGTACTGTGAATAGTAGATAGCGTTTGTTTTCGTTATTCGCAGTAGCACTGCGAATAGTAGATGTAATTCATTTCAGTTATTTGCAGTAGTACTACAAATGCGGGTTCGTTCTGTATTTGCAGTGGTAGCCTACGAGCCTAGAGCTTTATTGCATAGATTGGGTGCAAAATATAAATAAACTACATTATTATTATTATTATTATTATTATTATTTAATTATTATCATTATCATTATAATTATTATTATTATTATTATTATTATTATTATTATTATTATTATTATTATTATTATCATTATTATTATTATTATTCTCAGCATTATTATTATTATTTTGCGTTTCGTTGACGATGACGATGTGTCTGTTTTTGTGTAGTGATGGTTGTGATTGTAGTGGTGGTGGTGATGATGTAGAAGTGGTAGTGATGACGACTATAAGGATAATGATGATGATAATAATAATAATAATAATAATAATACACATTTATATAGCGCTCATTCTCGTGTAAAACACAAGCTCTGGGCACTTTACAATATAATTATCAATTTTAAGTGAAAAAATAAAAAATAAAATAATAACAACAATAACAATTCATAGCCAAATCAAGGATTCATATAGAGTCAAGAAAAACAAATACAGTAAAAATGTGTCTTGAGATTCTTTTTAAAAGTAGGTAAAGACTTGCAACTCCCTCAGACCACGTGGTAGTTCATTCCAAATCTTGGGGCCGAAACAAGCAAACGATCTATCACCAAATTTTGTTCTTGATCTTTTTTCCGAAATTTTCGTTTGGTCATTACATGATCTTAAAGTGTAATTTTCAAATTTACACATGACCACGTGATCTGTGAGATATGCCGGTGCTATACCAGCCAAACACTTATAAACAAGACACGCTGCTTTGTAATATGTGCGCTTTTCAATGGGCAACCAGTGGAGAGAGGCCAACAAAGGGGTTGCATGATCAAATTTTTTTTGCCAAAAACTAATCTTGCAGCACTGTTTTGCAGTAGTTGCAATTGTTTAATAGAAGCCTGAGGCAAGTTGACAAGCAGCGAGTTACAATAGTCTAGTTTCGAAAAAATGAGGGAAACAACCAATGTTTTACATGTTCCAATTGCAATATACTGACGGATCGAACTGATTTTCTTCAATTGAAAGTATAAAGATTTACAGAGAGCAGAAATGTGAGCTGACATTTTCATTTCTGAATCAAAATAGACACCCAAATTTTTCACAGTCTTTGAAACTTTGATCTTTTCACCCCCAATCAACACCTCAAGACCATCATTCACCTTCAACTGTCCTCTATTTCCCACAAATCATCACTTCTGTTTTTGACTCATTCATTTTCAACTTGTTTGCATCCATCCACTCTTTCACATCCGTCACACATTCTTCCACACGTTTCACAATATTTTCGAGATTTTTAGTTTTATCAGTAGCATAAAGTTGCGTATCATCTGCATAGAGATGATAGCGCAGCCCATGACCAGTGATGACATTAGATAATGGAGAAGTATACAAAACAAAAAGAATTGGACCCAAAACAGAGCCTTGAGGAACACCAAAAGACAATGTATGTTGACGAGAAAGTTTATCTAAAATCATAACCTGTTGCTTTCTGCCATCTAAATAAGATTCAAACCACTGCAAGACAGTCCCAGACAAGCCAAAGGTTATATTAAGTCGTTTAATGAGAATACCGTGATCAATAGTATCAAACGCCGCCGAAAGGTCTAACAATGTCAGAAGAGAAACAGAACCTTTATCTAAAACATCAAGCAAATCACTCGCAACACAGCACAGAGCAGTTTCTGTGCTGTGGTAAGAACGATAAGCTGACTGAAAATTTTCCCATAGATTGTTTTCATGGAGATGTTGTGAAAGACGTCTGAGTACAACTTTTTCAAGGATTTTAGAAAGAAATGGCAGATTTGAGACGGGACGGTAGTTACTAAGGTCATTTACATTGAGATTTTGCTTTTTTATGAGAGGCTTTACAATTGCATGTTTATAGATATCTGGGACTTGTCCTGAGATAAGTGACTGATTTATAATATAAGTTATGCAAGGTAACAATTCAGGAAGACATAATTTCAAAATATTAGTTGGTAAAGGATCTAAATCACATGACTTCGAGGAAGATGAAAAAATTATTTTAGAAATTTCTTCTTCAGTTGTTTCTTTAAAACAAGAGAATCCCTGTGAACCCGAAAAAGGGTGGAAATTTATATCTTCATTTTGCACGAGGTCCAAATTGTTCCGAATTTTCGATATTTTTCCCGAAAAGAAATCTGAAAATGCATCCGGCTGCTTTTCTACCGGGATATTAGTGGGTAGACACATGCCCTTTTTTTCCCCTAAAAGTTCCTTTGAAACAGAGAAAAATTCCTTAGTGTCCCTCACTGATGACAGTTTTGTGTTATAATAGTTTCTTTTTGCTCTTTTGCAGGTGGTTTTATACTTATGCTTTTTTGCTATATATATCAGCCGGTCAATCTCAAGGCCCGATTTTCTCCACGATGCCTCTGCATTCCTTTTTTCCCTTTTGGCAGTTTTTTCACTCTGGTTAAACCACGGAGACGGTTTCCTGGAATTTATTATTCTAGTTGTCTT
Source organism: Berghia stephanieae (assembly GCF_034508935.2). NCBI lineage: Eukaryota > Metazoa > Mollusca > Gastropoda > Nudibranchia > Aeolidiidae > Berghia > Berghia stephanieae. The sequence continues at coordinate 51,851,040 of NC_088361.1, forward strand.
TGGCGCATGCCTGTCGATGACGTTGCGCAGTACCTCGTCTGTTTTCTGTGCTGATGGTATATCCATTCTTCCTAGTTCCTCTGACAGATTGTTTTTGAAGGAACTAATGTCTATTTTTTTGGTATCCCTAGACACTATCTTGACTTTCTTTGCTTTCTCTTTGATGCATTTGAGAGTTGCCAGAATCAGATTGTGGTCTGAAATTTCTTTTTTGATATTTTTAATTGATTCAACAAGCGAGGGTGTGTCAATGATGAACCAGTCCAAGATGTGCCCCAATCTTTGAGTTGGAGAGGTCACTAACTGAGTGAGGCCATGTTCATTCAGCATATTTTTTATAATTTTAACGAGACTATTCTGATCAACATCAAACTGAATATTAAAATCGCCGATATAAATTTTTCGCTTATTTGATGTGTCTTTTGATACAAAATCTGAAAATTCGTCAGCAAAATCATTCTGTCTCAGTTTGTTCTTTTTGCTTGGGGGTGGTCTGTAGATACAAGTGATTAAAAATGAAATTTGAGGGTAGGTCAATGTGGTTTGGACACACTCGAAACTTTTGAACGAAATTGGCCTGTTTTGTATTTTAGACGAAAGAGCGTGTTTGTATATGATGGCGATCCCCCTCCTGATCGTCCATTTCTTGGGAACGATTCCATCTTGTAGCCGGGAGGTGTCATTTCTTTCATTATAGGTTCATCACCGAACTGACGCAACCATGATTCAGTTATATATAGAATATCGATATCGTGTTGATCTATGACATCGATTATATCGAATGTCTTGTTTCTCGATGACTGTGCGTTAATATGGCCAATACAAATGTTATGATTTCCATGACTTGGTCTTGTGTCATTTGTCAATATTTTTGTTAACGTCTGTGGTGGTCGAGTTGAACGATGACAGTTCACTGGACGTCGCGGGACTGTTGTTTCAATTACATGTTGTTTACGTCGACCACCACGTTTACAGACAATCTTTTGTTGATTGTAATGGTGTTCACGTTTGAGGTCGGAATGTGTGTTTTCAATTTGTAAACAATAAAAGCGCAGGGTGAATAAAAGTCCAACGATAGCCGACAGTAAAAATTGGCTGTGAGAACGAGTAAAAATGGCGGGGTCTTGGTGAAACATTGTAAAATAGTCCGAAACAATTTCGATAAAAATGATGTCAAAACCGTATAAAATATAATTAAAGCAATATCACAATGGTATCTTACGTGTTGTACAAAAATCCTTGAATAAAAATTGAATTGAAATAAGACGTGTAAATCCTTGAAATCGGTAAAAATTGAAGAGAAATGTCACAACAACAAAAACACGTCTTGCCTGTTAGGCAACTACACACTTCTTCATGCAATGGTGGTGGCAGTTGCTGTAGTTTTGATAACGATGTGGTACTCGTAGCCGTGTTAGTGGTAGTAATGATGATGATATGATGGTTGTGGTTGTAGTAGTGGCGGTGGTAGCTATGATGACGAGGAGGATGATGATGTAAAGGTGGTGGTGGTTGCTATAGTTTTGATAACAATGTGGAGGTTGCTGTGGTAGTAGTAATAATGATGATGTGGTGGTGGCTGTAGTAGTAGAGGTAGTTTATTGCTGGGAACTTTTATTATTTGCAGGAGCACTGAGCTAGGATCATGAGCTATGGCGAGTGCGTGTGTGTGTATGTGTGAGTGTGTGTGTGTGTGTGTGTGTGTGAGAGAGAGAGAGAGAGAAATATTCCTGTAACCTTTATAAAACAGAAGAAAACGAAAAAAAAAACAACAAACAACCCCCCCCCCCCAAAAAAAAAAAAACAACAGAAAACAAAAAAACAACCCCCCCCCCACACACACACACGAAACTAACACATACACGCACACACACACACACACAAACACACACACAGACACACATACACTCAACTGATTATTTGACTCACTAACAAAAATATATTTCTAACTTTAGTTAAAATTTGAAAAATAAAAACACGGAAATATACATAATAGGTCTAGCATATCTTACATTTTAAAAAAAGTAGTGACAATACCAGCAGGACACCTTTTGCCTCTGTCATTCGTAACCGAAGTATTTTCCTTCCGAATCGAAGCTCTCTCTATCTAAAAATAGCTTATCGACGATATTACGTATCCCTGTAACTAGTCTCTTAAAGTCCGGCCTCAGCAATAAATGACTAAAACTTAATCAAACTTAGTCTGAAGGTGACGTGATTTTAGTCTGCGAAATATTTGGTCAGCTCACATATAATTCGATTTTTTCAAGTCCTTGGCTAAAATCAAAGACTAAGCGCTAGTCCACGTTCATAAAAACGGGCCAAGAGCGTCATTATCGCCATCATCACCATAACAAGTAACAAGGTCACCACCATCACAGATTTTTTAAATTGCAAACTTCCGAATATTGTTTTTTTATTCGTTGCATGAAGTTGGCAGTTCTAAAATTTACAGACGGCTTAGACTTACGTACGAATAATTTTTGCGAAGGGGAATAACGGATACTGTGACCCATTTATTATTGAAAAACTCAATGCTGCTATTTGATGTTTTTTCAATTTTTATTTCTCCGTCCCGCCATAGGTTAAAAAAGAAAAAAAGAAAAGAAAAGAAGATATCGTATAGACCGTAGACTATACAGCTTGGGTAAGAAGGGGGGGGGGGGGGGGGGGGGGGGGGGGGGGGGTTGACAAGACTTGATAATGAGCGTGAACTTCTTCTTCTTCTAGGTTCCATGCCTGGTCCAGGCTTCGGATACTGCATGAATTATCTCTCTCCATTCCTCCCTGTCTCTTGCCTTTTCAAACAGCTCTTGGATTGTTAGGCTGGTGAAGCCCTTCAGTTGGTCTATGAGTGTTTTTCTTTGTCTCCCCCGGGCGCGTTTACCAGGTATTTTTCCACAACTTGCCAGGTATTCATTCTTATCTTTCCTTACTATGTGTCCGAAAAAGGATAGTTGTCGATCCACTATTAAGGGCATTAGTTTCCTTTGTTGGTATGTTTGTTTTAGCACTTCTTCGTTCGTTTTGTGTGCAGTATACGATATTCTCTGCATCCTTCTCAAGCACCACATTTCAAAAGCTTCAATGTTCTTTTGTGTTTCTGCATTTGTAGTCCAGCTTTCGCATCCGTATAACAAGATTGGCCACACGTAGCACTTCAAGACTCGGAATCTAATCCCGAACGACATCTGTTTGTTTTTCAAAATGTTTCCCAGGTCCATGAAGGCCTGTTTGGCTTGAGTTATTCTTGCTCGTATGTCTCGGTTACATCTTCCATCTGTTGTCACTATTGAACCTAGGTATTTAAAACTTTCTACGTTGGTAAGTTGCTCGCCGTGAATCGTTATATTGCAGGTGTTGTTGTTTTCGGGGTTTTTCTGTATTACCATGCATTCCGTTTTGGTGATATTCACTTCCATTCCCTTGGCTTCACTATCTACTACCACTTTGTCAACAATCTTTTGAAGTTGGATTTCTGATGTTGCAATGAGTACCGTATCGTCTGCGTATCTTATATTATTTATGTTGTGACCTCCCACTTTTATTCCCTCCATATTATTTATAGACAGAGTTTTGCTGGTTAAGCTAAGAGGACCTGTAGTTGACACCAATATTATTCAAGTTTATGCACCAACAGAAGAGGCGACAGATGCAGATATGACAGAGTTTTACCATTCACTAGACAAAGCAAAACGAATGTGTAAATCACAAGAAGTCCTTATGGTAATGGGGGACCTAAATGCTAAGATTGGCAGAGGCAGAGATGGTGACATAATCGGACCACATGGACTCGGAGACAGAAATGAACGAGGAAACATCTGGGCAGATTGGTGTAGAACAAATAAATTAATGATTTCAAACACCTGGTTTCAACAACACCCAAGAAGAACCTGGACATGGCAATCACCAGGGGACAGAGCAAGGAACCAGATAGACTTTATAGCAGTATCATCAAGATTCAGAAATGGCATATTAAATTGCAAAACCTACCCAGGCGCCGATGTAGACAGTGACCATGTCCCAGTTGTTTGTACAATAAGGATAAAGTTTAAAGCTATTCAGAGAACAGCTGGTAGAATAAAGAGGGATTACAGGTTATGCAAAGACAATGGCATACAAACAAAAATGAGAGAAGAATTTGAAAATGCACTCATGATACAAAGCCAAAGTGAACCTGATAATGAAAAATGTGAAAAACAATTTGATATATTCCAAAAGTGTGTCAAAGCAACTGCAGAAAAGCATTTACCAATAGCTCAAATAAACAGCAAAAAGGAATGGATGACAAATGAAATTCTAAACCTATTTGAAGAAAGACGAAAATGCAACAGAGGGTCTGCAGAATACCAAACATTGAACAACCACATTAAATCCAAATGCATCGAGGCACACGAGAACTATCTAGACTGGAAATGCTGCGAAATCGAAAGAGAATACAAACCCAACCCCCAACAAGCTCACCAAAGAATAAAAGAACTATCAGGGAAAAGGAAAAGCAAAGCAGCAGGAAGTTGTATCCAAAACAAACAAGGGGAACTGCTATTTGAAGAACAACATATAGAAAGCCGATGGGTAGAATACATAGGCGAACTGTACAATGATCCAAATAGAAATGAACCACCACTGAAATTCAAAGAACCATTAAGCGGACCAAACATCACCAAAAGTGAAATTGAACATGCCATGGAACGAATGAGGGATGGTAAAGCAACAGGCCCTGATGAAATATCTGTAGAGGTATTAAAAAGCCTAGGAGATCTAGCAATTGATGAACTTCACATATTATTCAACAATATATACAATACTGGGAAAATTCCAGAAGATCTCTGTAACTCTATTTTCATAGCAATACCAAAGAAAGCAGGTGCAGTCAGATGCGAAAATTTTAGAACTATAAGTTTAATAAGCCACATCAACAAAATACTGTTGCGTATAATTATCAACAGGCTAAGGAATAAGATTAACCCCGAAATCGCAGAAGAACAATATGGATTCCAACCTGACAGAGGGACAAGGAACGCAATATACCTCCTCCGTGTTTTAAGTGAAAGAGCTATACAGGTTCAGACCCCACTATACCTCTGTTTTGTCGACTACAAAAAAGCTTTTGATAGAGTACGCCACGAAGAAATACTAAAACAACTGCACTCCATTGGCGCTGATGAGAAAGACCTCAGACTCATGCAAACATTATACTACACCCAGCAGGCATCTATCAAAATCGGAAACTCTACAGGAAATTCCATTCCTATTAAGAAAGGAGTCCGTCAAGGGTGTGTTGCCTCAGAGCGTGAACTAAAACATCGTTAATCATTGTCAGTCACAGGGGGAGAGCATTTAACGAACGGGGATGGTGGTTGTGGTTTCTGTTGGTGCAGAGAGAGAGAGAGAGAGAGAGAGAGAGGAGAGAGAGAGGAGAGAGAGAGAGAGAGAGAGAGAGAGAGAGAGAGAGGGGGGGGGGAGGATAACAGATTTTAACTTTGTAATATTATTTAAATAGGTATCTATCTTTAGCAGCATTTAAAGGACAGAAAAAGTTGATAATAATAATAATAATAAATTAAATGTGTGTGTGTGTGTGTGTGTGTGTGTGTGTGCGCGTGTGCGCGAGTGTGTTTGTGTGTGAGTGTTTGTATATTTGTCTAATTTCAGAAATTAATTTTATCTCATTGTATTTCATGAAAAAAATTATTTTATGAAGCGGCTGAATATAGATATATGTGGAACGTTAAATATTACAAGAGGTCTGTGTGTATAAAAACGAAACGAGTCTGATTTTGTTACATCACATTCTGTCGATTATACTTTCATAATTAATTTAGCTTTCGTATATATGAAATTAAAATTAAACCAAATTTGATCTGGATACCTGATTTCTACTCTGATCTAGGTCTCTCATAGATTTAAGATTTTAATCCAACTGAGAGCGATCTATAATCAAGTTTTAGTCCAACTGAGTCACATGATTAGTAGTGCGGGGCGGTCCTTGGCAAGCTTAAGGACCACGGTCCTAAGGTCCTTGGGAAATGAAGACCGCAAGGACCGGTCCTAGGACCGGTCCTTTTCGACATTGAACATTCCTGAGAGACTGTTGGAAATTCGAACCGGTTTGACCTTTGAGAGCGTGGGATCGTTCATTCTTGAACCGTTAAAGACCGCTACACGATGAAAACCGTGGTCTACAGGAGTAAAAACACACGGAGTAGTCACACTCATTTCAAATTGTAACCTAATTAGAGAAGAGGGGTGATGCCTTCTTTATTTGCTCACGGTACTTCATAATTACTTCGATAATTTAATAAAATTTGAAATTTATCCCCATTAACGGAGATAATGGCATCGCCCAAGGCGTTGATCGAGTTGTTCGTGGCGTTGATACACACACGCAACTCCTACCCCCCCCCCCCCCCCCCCCACACACACACATTAGAGGGCAGCGAGCATTGAAGAGTAAGAGAGAGACGTGAAGTTATAATAAGAGGGGGTGGATGAGGTGATAAGAGGGGTCGATGGTGACTTTTCGCCAGATCTAACAAACTCAGCTACCCATTCATTGCTGAGTAGACAGGGATTCAGAAAAAAAATCGACTGCACCCGGGATCGATCTCTGGCCCTTTGCGTATAAAGAGAGTGCTCTATCAACTGAACTATCGGGGTCCCCAAATATTCTATTGGACTTTTTTAAAATTCAGTCGTTATAACTGGGTTTTTTGGAAGGAAGAAACTAATGAAACTCATATTATTTGATTAGTAAAAACACCAAACGAAATTTTTAATATTATTGTATTATTTTAAATGACAACACTGCGATAGAAAGGAGTGGTGACAAGAGATGGACAAAAGAAAACAAAAAATCGGATTTGCTACTTGCTAGGTTCGACACACACACACACACACACACACACACACAAACACACACATCTTTTGTAGTCACATACATTTCAAACAATAACCCATTAGAGAAGAGGGGTCATGCCTTCACCATAGATCATTGTCATTGCGATCATTATGGTGTAGTAAATTTTGAAATTTACCCCGTATAATGGAATCGTCCAAGGCGTGCGCCTCCTGTTCCCCCCATCTCACACACGAAAGGGCGGTTTGCGGAGTGGAGGTTGGTGGTCGTCTGCCTGTATGGTCGTCTGTGTCGTTTAGTGTATGGCAAAGGGGGGTGGGTGCGATTAATTAAGTGGGATGGGTGGTGATTGGTGGAAGATAGGCAACCGAAGCAACGAATCGCTGGGGAAGTAGTAGGCTATGGCGCGAGACCGTAGGACCGTGGTCCTTGCAAGGACCGCCCCGCACTAGTTGAAAGGTGATAAGAAGTGAGGACCGCCGCCGGTCTTCCCCTCTGGGACTGGTCTTCCGTTCACAGCTAAAAGACCGTCGGACCGCGGTCCAGACCGGTCTTCAGCGCGGCACTAATGATTAGGTCTGTCTAACGGTTGATCTTTTCTTTATAAAAGTAAACACGCTGCTCTGTCTATGAAAGTTGTAAACGTACTCATCGGTCAAACTGGAAAAGTAACATAATGTGACGTTGGATATTTCAAGAACTGTGAACGTTTTATTATCGAGGCCATTTTGAGCACATCTGCAATGTGACCAATGACTCGAGCACGTGGAAAATTAATGTAGATCGTCCCCATTGAAAAAGAAAAAGAAAGAGTACAGAGTTTATAGTGTCATTAGGTTACTTCATGGAAATTTGTAAAATCTGAATTGACCGTTCTAACACTTGTGGTACTTCGTTTTACAAAGAGATGAAAAAAGTTGAATGAAATATTGTTGATGTCCCGTTTCAAATATTTCGTAGATCTGAATTTAAAAGCTAATCAAGAGTGGCAGTTATTAATATTTTGATCAATATTATTGACAAACAGAAATTATATTGTTTTCTTAGTTTGAAAGGAAGATTCAATTTAAGATTTGATACTAAAAAAGTATAAAACAGACAAGATAAAGTCTGACTTATGCCCTTAACCTTTACTCCCACTCCCATAATGTTTTCGGTTTGGTGTATTTTTCTCTCCCAGTTCCTTTTTCTCTTTAAATGATATAGGCTAGTAGGCTACGAGTTTACATCTTCTGTAATCGTGCCATAATTATACATAGAACATACGCAAACATACACGCACATACATACATAAATACGTAGATACACATAGATACAAATATAACTACCTACCTACCTACATACATATATACATACATAAATACATACATGCATACATAACATACACACACGAATCTTAAAGTGCCTACAATAGGACTTATATATCACACTTTCCACCTCTCTCTCTCTCTCTCTCTCTCTCTCTCTCTCTCTCTCTCTCTCTCTCTCTCTCTCTCTCTCTCTCTCTCTCTCCCCTAGGAAATTGGTTTTTGTAATGCAATGGTTTCTTATTCAATATACATAATATCCATATTTTAAATATCATCCGATCGTTTTGTCAAATCGCATGTAATTTTAAATTGTTGTCCGTCTCCATTTCCACAATAATATTAATATTTAGATAAATTGATCAGATTATAAAAATTTGAAATATTTAAATGTTAATGTTAATGTCGTTTTGTATCTGGCATAGATACCCATATATTATAATAAATAAAATGACTAAACTGGACATCATCAATCATTACATTCACTTTGAACAAACAATTGTTCAAGTTTGAATGGATTAATTGAATGAGCATAAAACGTGGTGATATTTATAATTTATATTATAATATTAATTATATACATACATACATACATACATACATACATACATATGATATACATATACATGCAGGTGCAACGAAAAAGCCCCTGAGCTTTTAAATTGCAAAACGCTTTGACTTTGACATAGATAGTAGGCTACGATTATTATCGTAATCCACTAACAAAAAATTTAAGACGATACGGATATAGAGCAGTATAATTAGGTGCCCCAAACGTAAACAATGACAAGTTGCTAGTGATTTTCGTTAGGGACCGGAAAAATTTACGCACAATATAGGTCTCCCAATTTTGTAGTTTGAGTCGTAGGCAATACACTTTCAGTATTGAAAATATGTTTACATAAAATCTAACAGTTGCAGAAATAATAATATAAGACTAAATTATTCTGAAAAGCAGGCTGAGAATAATTCTCGTTTTGTTCACACCAGCGCAATAATTTGCTCTGGTCTAAAAATAGATAGACTGTAACTTTTGATAAATTTTACCTTTTGTTCCATAAAATATCCATATCTAGACATTATTTGATGCATGATCGAGTATTTATGAATATGTGTTTCTTTTGCCACCTAACAGCCAAATTTTAAAGGTTATTTTTATCTATAATTTACATTGGAACTTGAGCTGTCAAGACAGGAACATGTGGTTTGCCATGTGCTTCTAGACCTTTGTTTACGTTTGGGGCACCTAATTACACTGCTCTATATCATGTAATTACGTAGAATCGAATCTAGCTCAGTACAAACAGAAACGGAATAGTGCCCAGCTGTAGGGCAATATCTCATTTGTGACCTTTCGTCTCAAAACGGTACTAAGTCGGGTTGGTTAATATGTTGAAAATTGAATTTATAGCCAGAAACATCAGACTTGTGTTGAGTTTATATGAGTTATTGAGGAGAATGGCAACCATATTTTGGGTGCTAATGCCAACAATTTATACTTTTGACCAGTTTCACATTAAATTCTACTTTTAAGCATCTGGTTCGTTCCGACATAATACCGTTTTGAGACGATGGGTCGCATTTCAGATCTTCATCATCATTTCCTATCTCACAAATAATATTTGCAGTAATAGTTCTGGAATAAGTGCCTCTAATGCACAGTTCTCTCCTTTGCTAAAATGTAATTTCTTTGATAACTTGGGTTGTTCAGGGGTTTTACAGAAATTAGTTTTAGTACCTGAAATACACTCCAGTACGAATGGGTCTCTAGTAAATTTCTTCAATTCACTGATATAGTGTTGAGTGCGACCTCCTTAGGGTAAAGCATTATCTAAAGATTCACAATCAAGTACCTCAGGTTCTGATGTGTGTTTCAATACTTCTTGAAGTTGAAGCTGTTTTGCCCCCAGTTTGTGACTTATGGCTAGTCTGGATCGATGACAGATGACGATGATGGTAATCGTACGTCCATGCATTGTGTTTCCTCTGCTGGCCTAAAAAAGGGAAATTTATTTTGAGCTGGGTTTGAGAGTGTTTTGAGGGTTAGGAAGAATTTGATTTTGCCTTTTGAATGCTTCACACCAATTTTGACGACCCGTTAAAATGTACTTCATTATAGATCTATCCGTCAATTCCTCAGAGAACAGAGGTAGTCAACCGGATACTTCTGTGAGCAGAAAACTGCCATTCTGGATGAACTGTGCTGACCTGTACAAGTCAATTTAATGAGATGCAATTCAAATGAGGGCAGTAGCTTCTACCAAAGACTTTGTGAGGTAGCCGAGGATCTGGTCCAAAATTGATGAGATGGCAGTAATGCCTTTAATAATGTTCTCCTGAATATTTGTAATGTAACATCTCTATTGCGGTTCTCCAGTTGTGGATAAACCTTAAATAGTTCATCTTTTTTCTTCTTCAGGGATGTCTGTTGCTATGTGCTGAGGCAAGGCAAGTCCTTTATTGTCTTTAAGAAAAATGAATCAAAGAGAGTAGATGCTGTTGAGGGGCCCGAGACAACATAAGCTCGTGGCATGGTTGGTGGAATTCCAGTTATCGTTATCACTATGTTACTCAGTGTCTCATCCACACCCCTGTCTTAAAATTAGTCTTAACCCTCTTCCGCACTAGGACAGGACTGTCCCGGGACAGTCCTGTCCCAAATCTGTAACATAATTTAGAGAGATCTTCCGCACCTATTGGGACGGGACAAAACAGTCCCGTTGTGTCCCAAGCCGTTGTGAAATGCTACAAAATCAACGGGACAGGACTGTCCCAGTCCCGTGTTCATATCGTTTGTGATAGTAGAAAAATATAGCAGACTTCCGCACTAGGACAAATAAGTCCCAGACTTGGCGGCGCCGTGTCAAAATTGAAATGCCTGTCTTTATTTTCTGCATCCCTACTCCTCCTCTCTCCTCCTCCTACTACTACTACTACTACTACTACTACTACTACTACTACTACTACTGCTACTCTACTACTACTACTACTACTACTACTACTACTACTACTACTACTACTACTACTACTACTACTACTACTATTTCTATTGTTGCTTCTGCTGTGGCTAATGCCACTAATATATTAATACCTACATCCCTTATATTTTGTATTTATTTCCAATTCCATTGTATTTATTTTCCAACAATAGTCCACACTTTATTTTGGTTCACTTTCTATACTGCATTACACAGTTCCTCCCCGCCTCCCCTCTTTTGACATAATTAAGTACGCACCTTTTATAAATTTCTATTGCTCTGTTTTAATTCGCGCTTCCTCACAAAGTAGCATACAATTTCCTGCCCATCAATGTTTTTGTTTATGCATCTTAACAACGCCACTACCACATTATCTCATTCGTCTGTAGTTTTTAATTCATCATGTGTTGTTGATGAAGGGGAAACCCGAAAAGTCCATTTATCTGTTTTCGTATATTAAACTGAAGCTTACATTCAATTTCACAGTTATAATTTATTTATTTATTTCAATTCTGAATATAAAAAAGCAAGAACAATTCAAAAAATAATTCTATGTGATGAAACCACGTAAAGAAGGCATAGCAACATAAATATTTTCGGCAATTTAAAAACCTATGTTTATAAATATAATTTAAGAAGTGTCACACTTTGTGACACAGCAGTAACGTGTCTAAAACCGGTCGCACATCTATTCGGTAACTTGTGGGATCAATTATCTTTATCGTTATTTATTTCGGGAATTCTCAATGAAAATATTTATAAGTTAGTCTTCTGAGCCACTTGGACTCATTGTAAAACAAATTAAGTCCTTTAGAGCCTTGTAGCCAATGGTGCAGGAGTTATTCCGATTTCAATAGCGTGAAGCGGACAATTAACGTATTTGTTTGAAAAACTTTGAACGGGACGCTAGTCTGTAGTCTATCGCAGATTACTATCCCAGCTTGACAGGTACCCTTTTACACCTGAATGGAGTGAGTGATTGGAGTAAATTTTCTTGCTCTAGAAAGTACAAGTTGGCTTCGGTCGGAATCGAACACAGAACCTCTGAGTCCAGAGTACAACGCGCTAACCATAGGCCATCTTGCCTCCTAAGCTTATAAATCCGGAACTTATCCATGTTTCTGTGGCGTTGAGCAGACAGATAACAGTTTAAAATTTAAAATAATAAAATTCATTTTTTCATCCCATAGGGGAAATTTTTCTCGAGGGTCTATTCCAAGGTAAGACTGGAATAACCCGGGCGTCAGCAGCAATGCAGCGCCGCAAATTTAGCTAGGACAAGGTATAACCAGGCGTCAGCCGCAGTGCAGCGCCGCAAATTGAGCTAGGCGAGGTGACTTAATCAACTGATGCCTTTCGGGTACGAAGCATGCTGACTTTCTATTATCCTCTTGAATGATGCTAGTCCGTCAAAGATTACTTTCATCAGCGAACTGGTACTCATTTGCACCTGGGTAAAATGAGGTGATTCCAAGAAAGTCATTTTAAGATAAGATCGGAGATCACCATAGAGTCTACGGAATTGACCCTTGAGCAATCTTTGGGTCATTAAAGGATGCACCCAATATTGTTTTCTCTTTCAATTTGTCTTTTTTTTCCCACGTGGTAAAGCACAGAAATATGCAACCTCTATTTCATCCATTACTAGTAGTAGTAGTAGTAGTAGTAGTAGTAGTAGTAGTAGTAGTAGTAGTAGTAGTAGTAGTAGTAGTCGTCGTAGTCGTGGTAGTGTAGTGTAGTAGTAGTAGTAGTAGTAGTAGTAGTAGTAGTAGTAGTAGTAGTAGTAGTAGTAGTAGTAGTCGTGGTAGTGGTAGTAGTAGTAGTAGTAGTAGTAGTAGTAGTAGTAGTAGTAGTAGTAGTAGTAGTAGTAGTAGTAGTAGTAGTCCTCGTAGTCGTGGTAGTGGTAGTGGTAGTGGTAGTAGTAGTAGTAGTAGTAGTAGTAGTAGTAGTAGTAGTAGTAGTAGTAGTAGTAGTAGTCGTAGTCGTGGTAGTGGTAGTAGTAGTAGTAGTAGTAGTAGTAGTAGTAGTAGTAGTAGTAGTAGTAGTAGTAGTAGTAGTAGTAGTAGTAGTAGTAGTAGTCGTAGTCGTGGTATTGGTAGTGGTAGTAGTAGCAGTAGCAATAATATTACTTTTGCTATAAGAATATTTCATGATTATATAAATCTTATGTAAACAAATCCCATTGTACAGTGTAAAAAATCATTGTCGTCATGTCGTATCTTATGTTGATTCATAAAATGTGAATTATTACAGTTGCAATTGCCTACAAAAAAACTTTTGAGTCTTGTAAAAAAAAAAAAATAATGCATTCGCGCAGGTGTGTCCTGGGACAGTCCTGTCCTAGTGCGGAACCCCTTTTGAATAGAAGTTTTCTCCATTGGGACAGGACAAATTTGTCCCGGGACAGTTTTGTCCTAGTGCGGAAGGAGGGTTAGGCCATTTTAACTTCATGTACTACTGGAACAATGTTAATAATTTGGGCAAGTTGGTGTTTAATTGACCCAAGTTCATATTGCATTCTTATCTCCACACATAAAGGTACACGCTATACCTCAAGATTTTGGGTCATCGAAGAAGAGCCATAATAAAAGATGGGTATGGTCATAGTAACGATTATTCACATTTATTTTATTAAAGTTTTATTTTAGCAAGAACTGAATTCATCACTCGAGTTATATTTCGGAAGGCTTAGAAAAACTTTACCTTCTAATATTAGATCAACTTTCCTTTAATAGCCTTCTCTTTGAATTCATTTCAAATTAGTGAACACATTTCGTTCTGCCTTTTGACACGTAGTCACTTATTATAAAAGCTGATAGGTCTAATCTTCCTCACTCACTTCTCTCTGAAATCTATGCCCTGACGGCCAGACCACTCCACTCGTCATGATATATATATATATCAACAGGAAGTTAAATATATAAAGATTTTTTTATCTCACTCTCGGGACTTTGTGGAACACTTCACTAATTTTAATTTCCGTCATCAAGACGCCGAACTTCCTTTGTCACCTTTGCCAGTTCAATCACTGTCAAGAATTTACCAAGCCTGAGCCCGTCGGAGGAATAAGTACATCCACTCTCAATTGGAAGTGGAACCCCACAAGTCTACCCGCCATATGTAATATTATAATCATCTCATCAAGATCGCATACGATACGCAATATCATTATATTCTCATTTGTAACTGTGATCACCATTCATTTATCAGAAGACTCATCTTTCTATTCATATCATCTTTAACAAATCGTCATTTGTTATTTATTTTAAAGTAACTAGTAAATTCTGGGGGCCTTAGTCTTCACATCTTTATTTTATGCATTGTCGAGTTAGCTCTTGAACACTTATTTTTTATTCCTCCATTCATTCGTTCATTCATACATTTATACATTCATTCTTTCAACTATTCACTTCAGTTCTTCATTCATTCATTCCTTGTCCACTTATTATTGTATCACTCATTTCATTTTGTTGTTTGCCTCATTCATGAATTGTTTTCAATATGTTTACATTCCATAACGATTCATTCCCTTATCATCCACCCACTCATTGTTGTGAACACATTTTATAACTATTGTAAAACTTACCATTTTATTGTTATGTATTTCAGATATCACTCTTAAACACTCTTCAATGTCTCCTTACAATTGTCGAACAACCATCGAACAGGAGAGAGGTCCCAGCCACGAATTGAGTTGGTAAATATATCCTTCGTTATTCTCTTTTAAATGAGTTGGAACTATAGACATCGTGATCTGTTTTGCATATTACTGTTACCGAAAACCACTTAGACTCAACTCGCCGTCATGTTATAATTAGTGATAGATAACTCGGGATTATTTTGTCATCGTATTATTGTTGTCACACTCTAGTATATTAGTGTCATTGCGAATAATTGTACACAAACTAACGACGAGTCACACACATTGTTATTAAACTTTTCGTAGTAACATAGTTTAGAGTACACGCGATTGACACATTGTTATCGACACAAGTCACAATAACTCCGCATTGTATTGACCCATTGCTTTATAAGATATAACGATTAAATGCATTAAATTCAACATACATAAGTACTACTACTACTACTACTACTACTACTACTACTACTACTACTACTACTACTACTACTACTACTACTACTACTACTACCAATATGTCTTTTATCTTCCATTTTAGTCTGGAAAGTTCTGTTCCCTGACGCTGACCTTTGCTTATCAATTAGATCACTCCCATGGGGCACCCTATCCTCTACCCACGCCACGCTAACGTTTCATTCATACTACAACCACCATTGAGTACAGACAATACAAGTTATTTTGCATTCCATTTTATTTGTTTTCCACGTTAATTTGTGTATTGTTGTGCTGACGAAGGGTTTGTACCCGAAACGTCCATTGTCTGCTTTGTTCCCATACGAAGTCTCTCCATTTTCACTCTTTCGTTAGTATTTTCACGATCACATTCAGTGGTACAGTCGAAACCTTTGAAACAGCTAACGTGTACATAGAAACCCCATACTATACAGGAAAAGTAGAATGCTGTATACTTCCCAACCCCGTCGCTGATGTTATTGTTGGCAATATAAAAGGTCTTAAAGCAAACCCAACAGATGTGAAAGAATGGCCATTAACTCAAGAAACAGCATGTCTAGCAGAAACAAGAAATATGAAGACAACAGAGAAGCTAATGACTATTTCTCTTGAACCACAACAATTTGACAGGGACACGTTCATTAAAGAACAGAAAAAGGAGCCGACTTTAACATCATATTTCAATTTCGCAAACAAAGGGACGAAATCAAAAGTTGAATACATTATTGAAAAATATATTTTGTTCAGATTACATAGGAAAAGAAACAAAATGTCTAAACAGTTGGTCACGCCGAATATTTACAGAAACAAAATCTTTGGAATAGCGCATGATTCAATAACTTCTGGACATCTTGGAAGCTTTCCACATTGAAGAGAATATCCGAGAATTACACATGGCCTGGAATTACTAAAGACGTCCGAGAATATGTAAATCGTGTGACACATGCTACAGAAGAATTGCAAAAGGCAGACTACCGAGATTGCCATTAGAGACAACTCCAGTTATTGAAAAAAGTTTTTCAAAAAGTTGCAATTGACATTATAGGCCCTTTACCAAAATCAGATAGAAACCATACGCACATACTAACACTAGTCGATTATGCAACCAGATGGCCAGAAGCGATAGCATTGAAATCAACTACATCGGATCACATAGCTGAAGCATTGATGACAATTTTTACTAGAATAGGTATACCAAATGAGATACTTCCGGACAATGGACCCCAGTTTACATCACATATGATGCATGAAACCATGAAACTAATGGGAATCCAACACTCGTTCCCAACTCCCTACCACCCCCAAGCAAATGGTCTTTGTGAGAGATTCAATGTCACTCTGAAGAACGTGCTAAGAAAAGTGTCAGCAGAAAAACCAGATGATTGGGACAGCAATCCTATTTGCATATAGAGAAATACCCCAAGAATCGACAGGCTACTGATATAATATGGACGATTAGCTCACGGCCCGATCAACGTAGTAGCTGATTTTTGTAAAGGGAATGAGGACGACAGTAAAGAAATGATGTTTGCTTACGAATATGTGAAAAACCTGAAAGACAGATTAGAGGACACGTGTAAACTAGCACAGGAATCCGTCAAAAAGAAAGCAGAGGAATACAAACAATACTCTGATCGCAAAAGCAAATCAAGAAAATTTTAGATTGGTGACAAAGTATTAATACTCTTATCCGATGACTCGAGTAAACTTTTAACCATATGAAAAGGACCATTTAAAGTAATAGCAGTAAAATCTAATGTTAATTAAAAGATTCAAAGACATTCCATGCAAATCTGCTAAAAATATTTCGATAGAGACACAGTGTCACAACCTATGTCTACTAATATCGAAGCTGCAAACGCAGGATTAACCATATCGTTGGTCATGGGACATAGACACCCGAGTCAGAAAAAAAAATCGTGCAATTACAACCATCAAAGACAAAAAAAAAAAAAAAAAGAAGTACGCAAAGTACTTGGGCTCCTGAATTTTTACAGGAAATACATTTACAACTTCGCGCACAATGCGACACCACTAACAAATCTGACCAAAAAAAAAAAAAAAAAAAAAAAAAAAAAGGGTCGCCGAATAAAATTGTTTAGAAAGAAGCGTGTCAGAATAGCTTTAATCAATTAAAGGCATCACTCTGTTCAGAACCAATTCTTAAATTACCCGACATCTCAAAAGAATTTGTTGTAAGAACTGACGCGTCTGATAAGGGCTATTACAAGAGTATGAGGGAACTCTAATGCCTTGCTTATACGCAAGCAGAAAATTATTGGACAGAGAATCACGTTACTCTGTAAGAGGGCCCATAGACGCACAGATCTCATCGCGGGTCAGGCACTGCTGGGTCGCTGTGACCCGATCCTGCGTTTATCGCAGATGATTTTTTCCCACACACGGGGAGATATTTTTTTTGAGGCGATCGGCGATCGGGGACGTGTCAGTATAAAAAAGTGGACAATTTTTTTCGGATTTTCAGCGTCAAATTTACAATAGGTTTGATACTAAGAACTGTGTGTTTACTCCAAAAATTGGTGAAATTAGAAATAAATTTTAATTAATAGTGAGGCTATGTGGCCGACAGAACCGATCCCAGTAACTGTCTCTTATTCTATCTTTCGTCGTGCGCACATTAGTGATTACTTCTCACTAAATTATATCAATTAGACTGTTGAAGGAACGAAATTGACACCATTCAACTCTTTGTTATTGTATTAAGACAGCCATTTTGGTAATTAGTTCTCACTAAATTATATCAATCAGACTTTTTACGTTCAAGGTTACTCGTAGTTTTATGTGACGGTACGTTATTTCCGACTGGCGGATGTTGTGAGCATTTTACCTAAACTCATAGCATCAATAACCATCCAAGATATTCGCATCATATGTAGCAATAGCTATAATAATCTAACATGTCGAGAGAGAGAGAGAGAGAGAGAGAGAGAGAGAGAGAGAGAGAGAGAGAGAGAGAGAGAGAGAGAGAGAGAGAGAGAGAGAGAGAGAGAGAGAGAGAGAGAGAGAGAGAGAGAGAGATTTGCTTGCGCTATATATAGATAGAATGCGCTTGGCCAAGGAGTTCACAACATTGCCATCCGGAAGTATAACGGACCAACACACAAATTCTGTGTAACAATGAACTTTTATAGTCTGGTTAATACAGTTTAGTGAGAACAACTCACAAACGCGGATGGCAAAAACAATAGCAAAGGCCTGAGTGACGTCATCTGCATACTATCTATACCGCTATATTCAATAAAGGTGCTCAAATCACTTTATAAGGGTCCTTGGCCAACGAGACATGCCTGTTAAGCGATATTAGAATTGTTTCCCGACAGAGACGACGCTGTAAACAGCGAGGTACTCATTTTAAACGCGAACAAGGTGAGAGAATGCGAGTAAATGCGTCCGATCCAAAGGCGAGTGTCATATCATAAGTGTCAACTGCATAACCGCACAAAAAAAGTGATGAGAGAATAGATACATATGTATTGAAGGAAGAGAGAGCGGATGGAGTGAGTAATGTTCTTGGATATTCATAGAAGGAACCAAATTGACGTCACTCATCTCATTGTTATTGTTTTTAGACACCCATTTTTATGATTAGTTCTCATTAAAATATATCAGACTATAACGTTCAAGGTTCCATGTAGCTTTTTGGGCTTTGTCAGTATTTTAATTTAACACATAGCATCAATAGAAGGAATGAATTTGACGTCAGTCAACCCGTTGTTATTGCTTTTAGACAGCCATTTTTATAATTAACTTATCACTAAGTTATATCAATCCGACTATCAACGTTCGAGTTTGCAGTTTTGTGTGTTAATATGTTATACCCCGATGGAGATGTCGTGAGTATTTTTCCAATACGCATAACATCAACACATTTGCAATCCTATTTAAGTTTAAAAACAACGTAGACCACGGAAATTTTCCCATTTTGTGGACAATAAAGATTTGTTATTTATCGTCATTATTATTATTATTATTATTATTATTATTATTATTATTATTATTATTATTATTATTTATAAAACAAATCGACAGCGTACCCGTGGCAGGTTAAATGGGTACTCCTCGGGACTACTCGCATTCGCACCCCCCCCCCCCCCGCCCTACCACCACACACACGCACACAGCTCTTTTTTTTTTGGGGGGGGGGGGGGGGGGGGTGGTTGTTTGTAGATTATAATTCAAGGTTACAATGTCCACCCCTGTCATCACGTAGTCAAGACTTTTGGGCATCTGCCAATCCTAAATTATGTTTGTGTCAAGGTCGACCGTGATGTCGCGTCAACGAGGGGATTAAAAAAAAAAAGTTAAACCAAAAAAAAAAAAAAAAAAAAAAAAAAAAAAAGAAATTAATTAAAAAGGTTAATAATGATAATAACTGTCATATCATGTCATTACAATGGAAATTACGAAAGTCGGAAAACTGTTTTATTTTAAATGGAATCCATTATAAATTTTACGGTGATCAAGAACGAAACCTTTTGTTCATCTACCTCTTCCTAAAAATCTATAAAAATATTTTTAAAAAATACAGCATTTATTTGGCGGAATATCCACTAGACGTACTCAAGGCGCTTTACAAGGGGTCCCAAGCCAACAGCAATACTAAACATGAAGGACGAGACATGACGCCTGTCAGGCGATATTACAACTATTTTTTCGGACAAAAACAACGAACGGCCATGTACTCATTGTACACCTGAGTACGGTGAGAGAATGTGAGTAAAGGGCCTTTTCCAAGGACTCAACCCTGCGCCACTCAGAGCGGGTCTCGAAACCCGGACCTTCCGATCCGAAAGCGAGAGTCATACCACTAGCCTCCATCACAGAACAGGGATCGGCACTGTTCACATAGCCTCAATATCAATTAAAATTTATTTCTAATTTCATCAATTTTTGGATTAAAAACATAGTTCTTGGTATCAAACCTATTGTAAATTTGACGCTGATCACGAATCTGACGTCAAAACAGCGAAAATCAGAAAAAAAGTTGTCCATTTTTTTAATACTGCCACGCCCCCGATCGCCGATCGCCTTGAAAAATATTAAGCAAGGCGGGCTTTGCGAGCGATCGACCGTCCCTCTGCTTATCGGCCACAAACATTGCGTTTTCACCCCGGTTTGCCTGATCGGCGTTCGGCCCACGATCAAAACTTTAATAGAGCATGAAGGACTGGCCATCGTCTTTGCTTTAAAGACATTCAGTAGATATCTACTGTTAAAAGAGTATGTGGTCGAAACGGACCAAAAACCAATCCCGTATATTAGAAATAACAAAATGAATAACAGTAGAGTGTTAGGGTGGAGTCTATTTTTTTTTACAAAATGACACCTTCAGTATCTCTCATATACCTGGTTGTGAGAATGTTCACGCCGACCTACTTCCTCGATTAATGTAAACACACGAGAAGGGTATAATTTAACCCAACTACCTCTTATGCATACTGTTAGTTACCTCGCAAAATTATGCCAAATCAGAACGCACAATTTCGATAATTTTATTTGTTAACATAATAGTAGGGTCCCCGAGGCCCTTTCGCGTTTCGGATTCGTGTAAAAGTTTAACTTTCTTCATGAGCCAGATATGAAGACACAAAATAACATTTTTGTCCGATTGGAACTTGAATCTGACCTTTCAGGGGTCACACAGAGGTCAAACAAGGTGAAATTATAGTCAATTCATTTATTAAATTCATAACTCCCATAATATCAAGAATTTGATAACTCGCAAATAACCAAAAAACGTAAACAGGATTTAAATATATCACATGCAAATTTTTTTTTACATTCATACTGCATTTCAAAGAGTTATTGCCCTTTATCTACGTCGTCCTTTCCTAAAAAAGCATATTTTTCCGGAATATCACGAAAACAGTGAATAAAACTATAATTTGTAAAAAGAACAAATAAAAGCGCACACAAAGAACACCATTATTTCCGAATTGCACATAAATCCGATCTCGGTTAACGGAGTTATCGCCCATTGAATTTGTTACTAAAAATAGAACTCGAACTGTAATAGGAAAGCTATGACACTCTAAGAACAAAAAATAACTTTGGTAATATGTTTTTAGTTTGTATAAAAAAACAAACTTAGCTCTATGTACAAAATCAAATGAGTTATTGCCCTTTCTTCACATTGAACAAAAAAAAAAAAAAAAAAAAAAAAAACAAAAAAAAAAAAAAAACAAAAAAAAACAAAACAAGTGTGTATTTGTTGAATAAAACAATACTTTTGAAGACAAAAATATAAGCTACTGAATAAGTTAAACTTATTTGTAGCTTACAACAAAAATAGAAGATATTCAATGATTTATCGCTCATTAAAGCTTGTTACTGAAACTAATACACGTAGTCATTTTTCCCAGTCTTGTACCAGTCCGTTGCATTGTAATCCCAGTCCAGCTTTGATATAGTCTGGCTATGATCTGGGAAGGCGGTCTCTTGGTCTTTTGTCTTCTACTTTTCCTTCCTCGATGGATATACAATGGTGTTATACCGTATAGTGTTACCAAAACATTTCCATTTCCTGGTCTTTATTGATATAAAGAATTTCATAGGTATAGAATATTTCAGACTGCCTCATTGGTCTTATTTTGTTTCCAGATTTTCTACTAATGAGTCGAAAACTCCACATTTCAATTTCAGGTAATAGCCTGTCCAGGTTTTTATTTAACATCCATATTTTGAGCTGGGCACGAGAGCAAAATGTACATAACATTTCAGTATTCTGGTCCTTGTTGACAGAAGTAAGAATGGTTGTTAGTTTTAAAAAACGTTTTCTTGTTATTTCTATTCTTGCTACGACCTCGGAATTTGTACGATAAACTTACTCTAGTCTATTTCCATTAACTTGTATAACAGCCTTTAAGTCTCGTTTTCTCGCCATAACCATAGCCTAAGATTTCAAATCTTGACCAAAAAACAAACAAACCGAAAATCTCAATAAGTACATTGACATTTATAAAGCAGGCTGGAATTCAAAGTTGCTTTCATGCATTTGTATCGTAAATGGGAATATTTTTGTTTACATGAACATTTTATGTCCTATGGAAGACATCTTTGGTCTCAGACAATGTGGTCCAAACAGGAATCAATCTATCATTACTTCCCGTCCATCTGTAATAATTGTTTGGATTTTCATTAAAGGCATCAATACCTTATTGGCTGTGGCCCAAATGCTTGCCTGAAAGTCACTCCTTTTTAGATATTGATGTAGAGCATCACTTGTTCGAGGGATTCTGTCAACGTTTCCGTTTTTGTGGCTGAAAATATTCATCCTGAGGATATCAATGTCGTGATCATTGGCATAACCTTTGTAAAGTCGGCATACAAAATTTACAACGGCCTCATAGAGACTTAGGGGTATGTGAAAAGGAGCATCCACAATCTTTGAAAATTCATGAATAACAGGAGACATTGGGGGTTTAGTAAGAATATTCCAACATGAATGCTTCCCTTTAAATTTGAAAGCAGATGTACTGCCACAACCTGTCAATCATCGAAGAATGCAAGGGATTTGCAAGTCTCTTGGCCAAGACTTGCGGCAATGCTGTTCAGATTTATTACTTTCCTTGATTTTCCTGAATAAAAATCAATCCAAATATCAGCTGCTGGATTTGCTGCGATTATATGATGATGATCGGCAAAGAGGATGACTAAAACATCGGTGTCTCCGGTCTGTATAAGGCCGAGTGATTTTGTTTGAAGGGCGTGTAAAATATGGACCAATATGCGGGTATCTGCTTCTTCTTGATTGCAGTGCCCCATCGGAATCCCATTACCTAAATGCTTTACAAAATCATTCTCTGCGATGTGCAGTTCTTTCCCTTTGAAATTCTCCATCGCAAGCCTTCTGGACAGATAATTGAAGAGCTCTTTTTTGTTGTCCGCATTCATCAAAAACTGATGCCAGTCTCCAAGAACTTTGCTTAAACTTGTCACACGTTGCCGACTGAAATAACCGCGTTTTTTAGAGTGATTTCTTTTATGGACATTGGAAAATAACGATCCCAAACAACATCTGCTCTTGATGCCCGATCCAATTCATGTAAAATTCGTGGTAAAAAGACTTTTTCAAAATATTTTTCAAATGTTTCTCCTTTGGTTGTTTTTCCTGACAACTTCTGAATTAGATATCCGCCGTCCAATACAATAAAGTCGTAAATTCTTGGATCTATTGGTTAATCATCAAACGTTGTCGTAGAATCCTACAGACATCTCAAGAGATCCAACTTGGTACATGCATGTAGCATTCCTCCGGATGATAAAGCGGGTGGAAAGCTTGATAATTCATATTTTTAAAATTGTTTTAGATCTCCACCCCAGCTGTCCAAAATTAGAAACGTTCTCCCGAAAAACTCTGCGTGTTGCTTGAAATGTTCTAATTTCAGTTTCACTGTTGTTTTTTTTTTTCTTGACCTTTGTTTCCTTGTAAAATTGTAGATTGTTTTTCTTGATTTGTGCTGATAATGCTGTGTCCCTCGAGTCTAGGACACATTTAGGTAAGTATTGAATTGTATCTGCCCAGCGATTGAGTGAGATATACTGATTTTGTTGACTGAGGGGATTCACACACTTTATTGACCAGGGATAAAAGTTCGTTCATCTGCTCTTCAAATGGATTGCCATTCATAAGGACAGCATCGATCAAATCCCTTACATGACGAAGGAATCTTCGCTGAGGCGTACCACCCTCTTCATGATGTGGCAGTTCTTCGAGATCACAATGAATTCCTTCAAACTCTTCAACAGCTCTACAAAATGTTGGGCCAGCCACCATCCACCTTTCCAACATTTGAGGATTTTCCGTCAGGCCAATGACTCCACCAACACCTTTGATTTTTTGTTCATCTGCTCATGTGCGTGATCTATAAGTGTTGAAGAAAACCGGTGACTGCCTCTGTTAATAACAAATCGCTCCATTTGGAATTCTTCCCTTACTGCATTTGGTAGGTTTTCCAAATCTCGAATGAATACTGGAGTCCATCTTGCGTAGTTCTGATGATCCAATACAAAAAAAAAAAACAAAAAAAAAAAAAAAAAACAGATTCACTAACTCTTTTAGAGAATTAATCGTTATGTTGAACTTTCACTTATGTTAGCCCGAATGAACAGAAATATGTATCTCTGTTACTTCAAAACCAGTGACCAGAATTTGAAGGGTGGATATTTCTTCGACATTGTTGAAATCCATTCTCTCTTTTCCATTGATGTTCCAATTTCAGCATATGCTTGTTTCCTCAATATGTCCAAGACGGCATTAGTGACTTGGTGTACATATCTTGTTCTCATCACATTTGCCGCTTTGAGAAATGACGTTGCTTCTGCCCAAGAGTTGTCACTAATAGCCTGGCAATCGTACACATTTTGAGAAATTTTCCCAAAACGGTGTATGGAAATTCTTTTACTTTTACACAAATAAAAGTGTTTTTTTTTCTTCTGTTCTTTAAATGTAGAAGACCTCAATTTGAACTCTCGTGACCTCTGGATGACCTTCATTTTGTGGAATAACAATTCTAATTCACCAAAATGTTCTCAAATACATTAAACCTAGCAATTATGCAGAAAAATAAACTTTTGCACGAGTGTTTAGCTACTGGAGGGATATTTTTACTAGAACATGACTCCATTATAAAGGGAGGGGGGGGGGGGGGGGAATTACTAAATCAAACATTGTTTTAAATGCTTAAATCTTTACACGCTTGTCACTAATATCCTAAAAGCAAACTCTATTATTCAAGTAGTATAAAATAAGCGTGATTCACGAGACATTTTATAAAGAATATTTTTGTCATCTACACTCAAATAAAGGGGCGTAACTCGTAAAAATTGAGAGGAATCTTCACAAAACTGTCAAAATTGTGGAACACAAATGAACATTTTTCTGTTCTTTAAGATGTTTTGAAATAATAGTTTATAAGTAATTACTTGTTTAATGTAGTTCACAGCAATTTGAACTTAAGTGACCTCTGGATGACCTTCAATTGGCCGAAATGAAATTCCAATCGACAAATTATTTTTCAAATATATTAAACTTAGCAATCATGCAAAAAAAAAAAAAAAAAAAAAAATAAACTTTTGCATGGATGTGAAACAACTCCATTTCTATTTTTCCCCCTCAAAAACATGACTCCATTTTAAAGCAAAGGGCAACAACTCAATCAAACATTGTTCAATTTACTTGTACTTGTAACTTTACATGCTTGTCACTCACATCACAATGAGCAAATTTTATTCTTTGAGTTGTATACAATAATGCGTGTTTAACAAGTTACTTTAACAAGATGAATCTCTTTACACATCAAAAATTCAAATCAAGGGCAATAACTCGTACATGTTGAGAAGGATTTCTCCAAAACTGTGCATGGAGATTGTTTATTACAAATGAAAGTATTTTTGTTCTTAGAGATGTTTTAAATTAGCAATAATTTACAAGTAATTAAATGTTAAAGTACTTGACCTCACTTAAAACTTTACTGACATCTGGATGACCTTCAAGGGGTCGAATCAAAATTCCAATCGAGCAAAAAATGTTCTAAGATATTAAGCTTAGCAACTGTGAAGAAAACTAAACTTTCACACGAAAGTGAAACGCGACGAGTTTTTTTTTCACTAGGCGGTGACTCTACTATGATGTCCCAACTTAATGTAACATTGAGTAATGTTTGGGTATATACAATATCCGTTCATAATTTGGGAAATCTTCTCTTTATCTATAGTTGTTATGAATTTTCACCCATTAATGATTAATAAAAGAAATGTCAATATTTCATTTACATTTTCATTCATTTCATTCATTAAATTAACTTCATATCATTGACTTAAATCAATATTCATTGCCATCACTATTGTTCATCACAATGATTTGTAATCACATTGTCATCACGTTGTTCATCACAATGATTTGTAAACACAATCATTGTTGTTGTCACCCATTCATCATACCTACGTTATCATAAACATTTCCATGTCTGGTTAATAAACAATTTAATTGTAGCACAAATCATAACAATGGATTAACGCTATAGTATCATGGCAGTACATTTACTTCCGTTTGTAAAATATATCTTTCTCATAATAGTTAAAGAACACATTTGTCACAGTAACGATTATTCGCATTTATTTTATTAAAGTTTTATTTTAGCAAGAACTGAATTCATCTCACTCGAGTTATATTTCCGTAGGCTTAGAAAAAAAACTTGACCTTCTAAGATTAGATCAACTTTCCTTTAATAGCCTTCTCTTTGAATTCATTTCAAATTAGTGAATACTTTTTGTTCTACCTTTTGTCACGTAGTCACTTATTATAAAAGCTGATAGGTCAAATCTTCCTCACTCACTTCTCTCTGTAATCTATGCCCTGATGGCGAGACCACTCCACTCCTCATATTATATATATATATATATATATATATATATATATATATATATATATATATATATATATATATATATATATATATATATATATATATTGAATCGTGTTTGATACAAATATGGTACGAAAAGTGCTCGACATGTAGTAATGGAGCGAATTATTATTTAAAATATTTACCACAATGTTTGGGGCAGTCTACATCAATGTTTCAGGCTTAATTTGCCATCTTCAGGACTGAGTTGTTTTGTTGACTTTTGTCATATAAATGATGTCACTCACTTATATATGGCCAAGACGTACGTTTCTGTGGCTTTCGTCCACGTCTTCAGTCGGCATAATGTCCGAAGAAAAAATGTATTCCCTTTGTCAGCGTTGCCACAGGGATTCGAATGATTTACCCTATACGAGCCCAGATTTTACCCTACAAAGGTCACCAAAACCCTACAGTACCACCAAAGACAATAGAGTTTATTAAGACTAATCACTCCTCTAGTTTTCTCTTATATTTTCATTGCATTCATTCAACATTTTGAGTTAGGAAGGCGACAGCCGTCAAAGAACCTATTAATATTAAAAAGTAGGATTTGTTTTCCGAAAAACGAAAAAAATTAAAAGTGCGTTCAATTTTACTTGTTTTGCACCGTCCACATAATGTAAAAGAATTAACTTCCCCAAAAAATGATTAGGTTTCAGATCTCTAAATTGATTATGTCTGTTACTATTTCCCTACTGGTCTAGGCTACTCACCAAGATAATGTGGGGAAAACAACGTTTGAACTCCAACGACCAATAGATTAGGATCTTGCTTTTCGTACAACAATAGTTATAGATCAAGGGTCTCAAAGCAATGTTTGACTTGTTGAAATATGCCTATCTACAAACTATAATCTCTGTCAGACAAGATTACGCGGCGATCAATGCACCTGGAAATGAGAGATGTTGGGTTCGAAATGCACATCAATTTCCTTTCAGCAAGCGGGACGTCCGGCCCAGACCTTGCAGCTCCCTGTTGTCTGCAAACGAGACATGAAATTGACAGGCATCGACTCAAACACCTGGGAGTCGCTTGCTGACGGCTGCAGCGGTTGGAGATATGCGGTGATGGAGGGAGTGAAGAGAGATGAGGAGAGGAGAAAGATGAAGTTTGAGGAGAGGAGAGGAGCAAGGGGGAAAGAGAGGCAGCAGATCCAAATATCAAACACACAGTCAAACTATGTGTGCAACAACTGCGGTAGAGACTAGAGACTGCCATGCAAGGATTGGTCTGCTGAGTCACACCCGTCGTTGCTCTCAACAAGACTTGATGAGACTAAAGCATTGTCTACTGAAAGTACTGGTCTGCTCACAGCCAAAGCTCGATACACTCTACGGGGCCTTTCGTTTTTTTCTCTATATAACAGTACCCCTGTCGTCAGGCTGTAATGATATGCAGATGTCGGTGACAATCAAAAGCATTCCTTTCTCGTCTTTCCCCCAACCGTTTCCCCATCGGGTGGGGAAGTGATGTCAATTATACGTCATCAAAGAAATTCCTTAACTGACCGGCTCACCGGTAAGACGACCGTTCTCCCGACTATGCTGTCTTTAAAGTAATGGATACAGTTAAGATACTGCTATTTACTACGAAGATATTTTTTCCCACACATAAACGGTCAAATTTCATCCATATCCACAAGTTGCAGCTTGAAAAGGAAAGGCAACTAGTAGAATACTGCTATTTTGCTAGGAAGAAGTGTCAAGAAGTTAAGTCATATTTGGTGTGTGAGTAGTGCTGCCAGATGGCCACGTGTATGATCAAAATTGACACACAGAGAATCGTGTATATATTATAAATTAAATTCTTCTTTTAAAAAAATAAAAACAAGTCTTTTCATAGGTTAGTCCATAAAAAAATGAAAATCGGTGTCTTTTAAGGAGGTCAAAGTGTTTGGCCACGTGAGGTTCTATTTGGTCACTTTTGCAGTCTAAATTGGCTTCGAAGAACTCTGTTCATCTGGCATCCCTGTTTGTGAGAACAGAAGAATAAATAAAACAATCTGCATTTTTGTTTGCTCTTTAGTTTGTAAACTTCCAAAGTAAGCGGTTGTGTGTATCATTCGTTTTTAAATGGAATGATTATAATTGATAGATTTCAGTAGATTACACGATGTGCAACTGTGCTTATGGTAGTCATTATCACATCAATATGCTTTGACTTTGATTCTTAACATGTTACATGTTCTTGAAGTGAGTTAAAATTACAGGATCAAATAAAAATATATAGAAATACATGTCGCAAAACCAAAGCATGATAATAATATTACTATAATTATAACCTCCCTGAGTCAGAACTAATCATAGTCATAGTGAGAGTCATAGAAAATAGAACGATTAAATTGAAATGAATTCATTGTTTGTGATGGATCACGGATTACACCAACTACAGAAATGGTGAATCTTGACAAAATAAAATCCGAAATTTTTGTGTACATGAACCTTGTAACACACACTTTTGAACGCAAAACACCCCCCCCCCCCCCCCCACACACACACATATAACACCCCCCCCCCCCCCCCCTTTCCCACCTCCCTTCCCAACGCAACATAATTCTCAATACGAATTGAACTGGTGAGGTGGAGTCTACATTCATTGTGATTTGTTAGGGTTATTAAAAAATGAATCTCCTTCCACTGCTACCCCCTCCCCCCCATCTCTCTCTCTCTCTCTCACACACACACACACACCCACACACATACACACATTCACTAATTGACACAATGGCAATCATAAATTAGGCAATGACGGATCAAAATGCAGGGTGCACTATTTATTGGCTTTGTCTATCTTACCCTCCTCTTCTCCCAAACCTCTCATCTCCTCTTGACTTGAATATGCGGATGACTGGGTTTTTATTGACTTATCATGAGTAATTAATTGTCAATATACTAAATAGCTGGTGTCTGGAAACTGAACGTCAATAATGGCATTTTTCAGAGCTTAGTTTTTGTTCTCTACCTACCTATCTCTCTGTCCGCAGTCTATGTTGGTCAATATGATATCTATTTATTCTCTCTCTCTCTCTCTCTCTCTCTCTCTCTCTCTCTCTCTCTCTCTCTCTCTCTCTCTGTGTCTCTCCCATTTTATTGTAAATAAAGCAAACAGAATCGTTGGTCTCATTAGGAGGTCGTACACTCATCTTGATAGAGATAACATGGGACAATTTTTCACTGCACTTGTACGTCCCCACTTGGAATTTGGCAATGTAGCATGGGCACCACGACTACAGAAAAACAAAGACCTCATAGAAAGTGTTCTAAGACGCGCAACTCGGGTCATTCCGGGATTCAAAGATCTAGAATACACAGAAAGACTGAAAAAGATAAGAATACCTAGCATGCAGTATAGGAGAGACAGAGGAGACCTAATTGAAGCGTACAAATACACACATAATTTATACTCTGTTAGCACGAGCCCTCTAAATCTTGATTCCACCAGCTCCACCAGAGGACACAGATTCAAACTCTCCAAAGAAAGGTGTTCTCTAAACCTTAGGCAGAACTTTTTCTCAGTTAGGGTAGTCGACAAATGGAACCGCCTGCCTGCAACAGTTGTTGACGCCCCTTCATTGCAGGCATTCAAGTGCCGTCTTGATGCTCATTGTGAAACAGAAAAATACTGTTTGTAAAGTTAAATTCAGACACCTCCTTCCACTATGTGGCATGCCCAGTTTTGAGAGACTTGAATTATATAAGTTCACGAATGCACAAGAGCAGATAAAAGGCTGTAAAAGCCTACATAAATCTGGACT
>NC_088361.1:51883959-51906459 GCF_034508935.2 Berghia stephanieae
GACGATATTATGCTGCGTTAGACCTTAAAGTTATCTAAAGGGCCTTTGATTCATGAAGTACAGGGTTTTTGCTACACATATAGAAACATGAATGGACTATTATGTCACTTTTATTTTGAGAAAAAAAAAATTGGCACCTTTTGATCTTGGCTCAGATATGAAGGTAGATCGATTGATTTTGTCCGTAGGTAGATGGATGGATGTATGTATGAAGGAAAAGATGGATGAAATGATGAAAAGGTGAAAGATAAAGAGAAATATAGATATAGATTCATAGACAGATAGGTAGATAGATAGATAGATAGATAGAAAAGCGGACGATGGAGAGAGAGAGAGAGAGAGAGAGAGAGAGAGAGAGAGAGAGAGAGAGAGAGAGAGAGAGAGAGAGAGAGAGAGAGAGAGAGATGTAGTACAAGTACCATATACCTGTCCCAACAACGATCAGGCCCTGTGACTAAAACCCCCCCCCCCCCCCCCCCCCCCTCTCTCTCTCTCTCTCTGTCTCTCTCTGTGTGTTTCCTTATCTCTCTCCTTCTCTCTCTCCCTCTGTGTGAGTGTATGTGTGTGTTGTGTGAGTGTATGTGTGTGTTTCCTTCTCTCTCTCTCTCTCTCTCTCTCTCTCTCTCTCTCTCTCTCTCTCTCTCTCTCTCTCTCTCATTTATAAATTCCGGGAATCTATAACATCTAAAGATGGATGAAAAGAAGAATAATGAGGAAGAAGCGGAGAGGGAGGTGAAGTGGGAGTTTAAGATACAGAGAAAATAATAATGAAAAAAATATAGAGACATAAATAGATAGATAGATAGATAGATAGATAGATAGATAGATAGATAGATAGATAGATAGACAGATAGATACATAGATAGATAAATACATACATAGATAGATATATAGAGATGTACAGACATGCAAATTGATAGATAAATACAACCAAAGATAACATATTGCAAACCATCGTCTCTTGAGACGGAAGGATGCCTACTACTACAAACTATAAACATGAGAATCGTGATCCAATGCCAATACATCCAGTGTCTCTTGCACGCAAGGGAAAAATAAGAATAATAATTATTAATTATATATATTGTATTACACTGCTTGATTTGAACAGAACTAATTAAGAATTTATACAGGGATAGAAAATTCCAACTTTGCTCTTTATAATTTTTACATGAAACCGTACACACTACACACTGTGTTTGACTTCGGAGAATTACAGGAAACCGTCAGTGAAACTGCAACTGAAAACCCAGGCAATATTAGCTAAACTTTGATTGGCTGATATTATTGTCTATAAACAAAAATATGCACAGATACACAATCGGCCCCTTTCGGCTGGTTCCGTACAACATCGGCCCGCCATTTTGTTTTGTCGTTAGCGTTGTAAACAATAGCGAACCGACGCTTTGGGCAAAGGGAATAATGGCAAGTTTGACGTCATATAAAACGACCCAAGGAGCCCGTTATTGTTGCAGCATTAATTGCTCCAACAACAGCATCAAATCAAATGATCCCCGTACTAACCAGACAGTGAGATTTCACTCGTTCCCTAATCCTACAAGGGATAAAGAAAGGTAAGATAAAGTTGTGTTGTTTTCTAACGATTCTATTCCCCTCACTCTCTTACTTGTCAGTACCACCACACTACACTTACAATGACAATTAACAATTACACAATTTTAAAAACAAACCATCAAATGTGAGGCCTTCCGAAAGCTTCTACGTCCCCAGTATTCTTTTTTTTTTGGGAGGCTTTCCGAAAGCTCCTACATCTGCCCTAACCAACAAAAGGACAGTATCTCTCAAAAAATCATAAAATCACTTTTTTTACTAAATCGAATCTCTGGGACATAGGAAAACTTACAAAGTTGTCAGAATGATCATAACTCAAATATTTTTGAAATTAGAGGCAATTAAAAATTTGCTTGAAACAGTATCCTATTTCAACCCCATCGTTAACCAACAAAAGGACAGTATCTCCGACGGCCGTAGTCCGCCCCGTAAATATTGACGGTGTCCGTGAGCATGCGGTGGCGTCAACGATGGCGTGACGAAGATGCCGCCGTATGGCGAGCAATACCATGCGAAACTGTTGGTGACGATTTGATTGGTTGACGCATAAGTCGCCAACGCCAATGACGTCATCCGTAACATGACATAATAGAAGAGCACTGTAACTTTCTATCGCGTTGTTGTTTACATGAGAGAGAGAGAGAGAGAGAGAGAGAGAGAGAGAGAGAGAGAGAGAGAGAGAGAGAGAGAGAGAGAGAGACTGGAATACAGAGAGAGAGAAACAGAGAGAGAGAGAGAGAAACACACACACACACACACACACAGAGAGAGAGAGAGAGAGAGAGAGAGAGAGAGAGAGAGAGAGAGAGAGAGTCAGTAACAAACAGAGAGAGAGAGATGGATGCAGAGAGATATATTTTTAAAAATAAATAAATAAATAAGAGAGAGAGAGAGAAGAGAGAGAGAGGGAGCGAGTGAGTGAGAGAGAGAGAGAGAGAGAGAGAGAGAGAGAGAGAGAGAGAGAGAGAGAGAGAGAGAGAGAGAGCGTTTTAACGTGAATTCATTGGGAATGGGAGGGAGGGTGGGGTCTTTTGAGACAATAAACAATGTGAGTGAACCATTGTCTACTATATAAGAAGTCACTGGAGTGAACCCAAAGAAAAAGGGGAGGAGAGTTTAATAGCTGACAATTGACCACAAGGGGTTGTGATAACG
Organism: Berghia stephanieae; assembly: GCF_034508935.2. Lineage (NCBI taxonomy): Eukaryota > Metazoa > Mollusca > Gastropoda > Nudibranchia > Aeolidiidae > Berghia > Berghia stephanieae. Next base: position 51,886,687 of record NC_088361.1, read on the forward strand.
AGTGGCAGGTCCTAAATAACTCGACGTTGCAGCTCAAACAAGAAGATTCAATTATATGATTTCATGTAAGTCAAATTCAGCCCAACCCGCTCCTCTTCAAGCTGTCATCTGACTCAAAATGGAAACAATGTAACACATGATTTGACCAGTCCCATTTTTAAAATTGCAATCTCATTGGTCAATATGTTTCCCATCATTGATTGACTTTGACTTCTTTTGAAACGAATGGCTTTCTAATACTATCCCTACCTATTCTTTGCTCCACCCCCTCCCTCCTTTTCCCCGTTTGTTTATCTACCTGTCTCGCTCGCTCTCTTTGTCTCCCTCGTGTTTCTTTCACACATACAACCACACACATAAACACACACACACACAGACACACGCACACACATATTTATATCTTTATTCTATTTAGCTCCCGCCCTCTACAATGCACAAGCTCTCTCTCTCTCTCTCTCTCTCTCTCTCTCTCTCTCTCTCTCTCTCTCTCTCTCTCTCTCTCTCTCTCTCTCTCTCTCTCTCTCTCTCTCTCTTTCTTTCTTTCTTCCCCCCCTCCCCACCCCCCGTTCGGGGCGGAGGGTCACATAATTAATAATAATAATAATAATAATAATAATAATAATAATAATAATAATAATAATAATAATAATAATAATAATAATAATAATAATAATAAATAAATAAATAAATTACCGTGTAAAATGTCAAAAATTAACTCCCTTAGTCTAACCGCATACTCTATATAGAATCAAACGAATGACCTTCACATCCGACAGCAGTAGTGACATACCACAACGCGTATGTTTGACCCAGCGACATCTAAGTTTGATCTCTCCGTTGGATGTTAAAAGTGGAAATTCCTGCTTTTAACAACTGTTTGGATTGCAGTTCTTATATCTTTGACTAAATTATGCGCCCGTGATTAAAGACTAAATTGCTGCAGACACTGAGTTCAAAATCAATCTAATCTATGACAAAAGTTGTAAATATTCACGTATTACTTTCCACCAGATCAACATTTCAAGCTAGCTATTTAGTGGCTGATTGGTGGGCAGAGGGGCTTTATAAACAAGTAATAAAAGATGAGAAAAAAAAAAACAGAAAGCAAAACCATTACAAAACTTTATACAGCTGGCAATAAAAAACTGATCCCCTTGCTTGTTGGTCGGATGCTCAACCAAACGTCTAACTTAAGTATACTTATTTTTAATTCATTTCAACTAATTTGTGTGTGTGTGTGTGTGTGTGTGTGTGTGTGTGTGTGTGTGTGTGTGCGTTTGTGTGTGTGTATGGGTGTCGGTGTGACTGTCTGTCCAGGCGTTTTTTGTTTAGTTGTTTTTTGGGGGTTTTTTTGTGTTTTTCTTTTTCATCGTCTTCATATCTCTCATTTTCCACACATCCTTCTATTTTTTGTCCAAACTTTTGGAGAAGGTAGTACTGACACAATTATCTCATCTTAAGAACAACAGTTGAGTCAGCCTACAAACAGCAACACAGTACTGAAACGGCGCTTCTTAAAATCTTTTGTTATATAATGCGGATGCTAACAATATCAATTTATTATGCCTTTAAGATCTTTCAGATGCCTTTGACACAATTAACCATTACATTTTGTTAAGAAGACTAGAAAATAAGTTCGGCGTAAAAGGAATTGCCCTTAAATGGATTACACCATATTTACAGGATCGATGGCAGACTGTCGTGGTGAATGGTATTCAGTCAGAACAAGTTTTACTAAACTTTGGAGTGCGTTCTTGGCCCTGTCCTTTTTTTCTGTATAAGCACCCCTTTCTCGTGTGATATCCAGATTCAATCTGAGTTATCATTTTAATGTTGGTGATACGCAAATTTATGATTCAGTACCCCTAAGTAATTTACAATTCTTAATACAACGAATTTCGAGCTGTTTTATGAGATTAAATCTTGAATGTACCATAACAAGTTAAAATTAAATGATAGTAAATGATAGTAAAACTGAGATTTTAATGTGTGGAAGGCAAATAATTCACCTATTACTCTCGGAAATAGCACAACAGAATTTTCAAATAAATCAAAAAACCTTAGCGTCATCATTGATAAACATATTTCCACAACAAGCTGCTACGTGAATAACACCATACAATCTATGTACATAGAAATGAATAAAATAAGCAAAATTCGTAATTTAATGTAGCAGAACTTTTAATTAATTCCCTTGTTTTATCTAAATTGTACTATTGTAACTCCCTGTGGGCGAAATTAGCTAAAGACAAAATATTTTTTTTGTTCATCTTATTAGCTCATAATTTGGGCACCTTTTTAAATTTAGTAAGAATGATGTCGCCTATTTCATTCAGTATAAATGTACCAACAGATTTCGTTCCATTTCATGCTTTTCGTTTCCTATGACAATGAAGATATTGATTTTAAAACAAAAAGGTATGTGTGTTGTACGTGTTGGGGGCGGGGGAAGGGGGACATTCCCTATTTTCCAGCTATTCTTAGGTTTAATTCACTATCACTCACTCACCCCAATATCGTTGTACAATGACAAAACCCTGATACACAATTAAAGTCTAATTTACAAGATAGCCAAAATCATCAATAAGCGTAAATTAAAGCTATTATGCTTAATAAAAATAGACTCATCTTGAAAAAGGAGTCAGGGTCTAAAAGATTGAGGAATAGTCTAATGTAGTAATATTATATCAGAGGCACGCCTACAAACTTGACGGAGATAATTTATTCATTCCCCTCACGCCAGGTCAACCGCACTTAGCCTTGCCTCTCACTCGTCCGTGATGGCGAGTGCTCGCCATCGCTGACGTAAAACGTTTGTCGATCGAGTTATTCGTATTTTGCTATATTCTTAACTGAGATACTGTTCTTTTGGTGAATACGGACGAGGCATTTTGCGTTGCGGTTAACCAGGGTGAACAGTATGTGAGACGGTCGTATAAGATACTGTCCTTTTGTTGGTTACAGGTAGAGTTGCTTGGCTTTAACCAAGAAAGAACAGTATCTCAAAATATTACGCAACATATTACGTCAATGAAATCGGCGACTAACAGAAAAACTCAATTTGTCATTAGCTATTATTTAATGTTAGAAGACTTCCACTATGTAATAAAATTAAAGAGTTATGAATGAAAAAACTAAATGTGTCGATTGCGGCAAAACTGGTTGGATCTGGGTCAGCCCAGATACTGTCCTTTTGTTGGTTAGGGCAGACATCCCCAGTATTCTTGTTTTTTAAAAATAATATAATGTTCTAGAGTAGGGGGTTTGGGAAGGGGAAACTTTTTTTAAAGTCTCCCCAATCCCAAACCCCCTACTATAGATAGACTATCTAGACGTCTAGAACATTATTTCGGAAGGCATCCCCCTTTAAAAAAAAATGTTCTAAGTAGGGGGTTTGGGAGGGGGGGGGGGGGGGGGGGGGTGGGACATTTTTTAAATAACGAAGTGACTATTCTCACCCCCGGGATGAGAATAAAAAATCGATCGAGCTCTCACCCTCGGGATGAGAATAGAGGTCCTCCCCACTTCTCGCTATCCGCTATTCTCACCCCTGTTAACCAACAGGTTGGGAGGGTAGGTAGCCAAGCCTATCCGCCACCCCTTCTCGCTATTCTCATCCCGTATTACTATTATAAGAAGAAGAAGATGAAACTTGGCAATCTTGTAGATTTTTCAATTCTAAGTCTACGTATTTCTATGGTCAAATATGCGTTATCTTGATAAATTTCTTGTATAGAAGGAAAAAAAAGTGACGTCACCCAGCTCTTTGTTATTGTTTTTAGCTGTCATTTTTATAATAAGGTCTCACCGAATTGTGTTAATCAACATTTAACATTACACAAGGTTTCGTGCCTTGATAACTTGATAACATGGGTGCAAGCAACTGTACCTCAAAAAGCCTGCAAGTCGACTTATGACCAGACATATAATCTGAAAAAGCCTGCAAGATTCATCTAGTCTTCATAATAGTAGTCCACAATTGTTGTATGTTTAATCCAAAGGTTGTAATGCAGTAATTTGTAAATTTTTTTGTCACAAGTTGCACAATTAAAAAAAAAAAATCAATCAAATCCAAATCGCAAAAAGCCGGCGACGTTTTTTTCGGTAATCCAATCGGCCGGCAGGCCGGCTGTAGCCGGCATTCTTGCACCCATGTGATATTATTATATCTGACTGGTAGATGTTATGAGTTTTTTTTTTAAACTACACGCATAGCATCAATATTTGAAAGATATGGTTGTTGATATTGGAAAAATTAACGACAGTGTGGTAAGAAAGAGAGAGGGGAGAGAAAGAAAGAGAGAGAGAGGGGGGGGGGGGGGGGGAGGAGGAGGAGAGAGACGAAATAGAAAGTGGAGGAGAAAGAGAAGAAGAAAATACCAGCAAATTAAAATGGAGAAAGAGAGGGGAGAGGGCGAGAAAGATATGAAATATTGAGTGGACGAGAGAAAGGAAATACAAACAATATAAAAGATGTAGAGAAATGGAGTTTGGGTTAGGGGGAGGGAGAGAGCGAGAAAATATAAACAAGTAAAATACCTAACGTAGGGAGAAATTGAGACAGCTAAGTCAACACAAAATAATAATATGCCCATAAAAGGAAAAGTCCAATTCTTTAGAAATTGGGCGAATCCGTTTCGCTTAAAAAGAGAGAGAGAGAGAGAGAGAGAGAGAGAGAGAGAGAGAGAGAGAGAGAGAGAGAGAGAGAGAGAGAGAGAGAGAGAGAGAGAGAGAGAGAGAGAGTCCCGTAGACAGATTTCCAACAATGATTCCCATATCTCAAGCCAGCCAGTCTACATTTTAAATGCACGACATACATGTTCACCCTCCTTATGTCCAGTACCAGGAGAGATTTGATGATCAGGTGAGAGTAGTGAGGAAGGGGGGGGGGGGGTGGGGGTGGGGGTGCTAAGCTGACCCTACACAGGGATGAGAATTAGCCACTCCCACGCCTCGTTCTGAAAAAAGTCCGCGAAATTAAAGGGGAGGCAAGAGAAAATCAGCTGATCGTTAAAATAGTAACAGAAAAGTGGAGGTGCTCGGCAATGAATGCAAGAAAGACATTTAAAACGCCGTAAAAATGTTTAAAAATCACTTAATGTTATAATTACCATCCATAACAACCTGTCAAATTCACACATGTAAGATGTCAAGCCAAAATTAATAATAAAATAATAAAGAACACGATTGACCGGTGGTCCGTTGACTACACATGCATACGAGTACCAGAAATATTTTGTAAACAATGTAACACAATATAATGTGTAAGTTTCAAAGCAAATGCAACCACAAATAACATCAAAGAACAATGTGGGACTACTGTTTTAATTTCATAAAACCAAACGTATATTTTCTGCCCCGATATTGAACGTGTAGTTAGTATGTATCGTACAAACAACATTCGTTTAGACAGGTAGTCGGGATTCTAGCGCCAGTTTTATTTGGGCAACCATGATTGGGATTTCACTCAATGCACTTATTATTATTTATTATTATTATTATTATTATTATTATTATTATTATTATTATTATTATTATTATTATTATTATTATTATTATTATTATTATTATTATTATATAATAATAATAATAATAATAATAATAATAATAATAATAATAATAATAATAATAATAATAATAATAATAATAATAATAATAATAATAATAATAAGCAGTTAAAAGGATATAGTCTTTGGTGTATAAGTGCATATGTACAATATTTCTTATAATAAATGCTTCAAAACAAAACAAAACTAAAAAAAATAAATAAAGAATAAATGAATAAAAATATCTATTTGGGCATTTACTTACATTAATAGTCTTGAAAATCACAATCACAATCCATGAAAATTAAATATCCCAAAATCCGAAGAAGACATGAATTTAATCCAAAATCCAACACAGGAATGTATTTTAATAGGAGACAGATATCCTATTAAAACCATAGCATTACTCGCAAACAACAATACCCCACTCTGCGTTTAACGGGCTTGTGGCCGTCACATTGTAAATTGTGGCCGCATTAGGGTAATCGGTGTCCTAAAGACTGACATACAATCAATGAGAACTATAAAAAATCCATTCTAGAATTCAACTACAAACTGAAAAGCATGATAAATATCACTCTCTCAAATAATTTCCTTTGCTCAGGTTCACTCACACTCTCCTTTATTGCAAAACATTGATAAGTGAGATAAAGTTTGTATTTCAATTATAAACTTAATCACATAACCTAAATGATGGAGAATAAAAACAGCTAATTATAAAAAAAATTCACAGATCAAGTTATCTATATGAACTCCGCATATTTAGCTTAATTACTCATTGACCATATATTTTTTTAAATTGCATTGTTTCATTTAAACAAGACCATGACGCTTATGCCTGACTTTTCGAATCGAATTAATCTCTATCTTATCCGTTTATTTGCAAATTTTCTGCACTTTATAAATAAGACCATAACGCTTATGTCTGGACCGGTTGTTCGCAAATTCTGCCTTTGTGTTCCACTGTTCGATTAGAATTAATCTCTATTTTTTCCGTTTATTTGCAAAGTCTCTGCACTTTATAAATAAGACCATAGCGCTTATGTCTGGACCGGGCATTCGCAAATTCTGCTTTTGTGTTCCACTTTTCGAATCGAATTAATCTCTATTTTATCCGTCTATTTGCAAAGATTCTGCACTTTATAAATAAGACCATAACGCTTATGTCTGGACCGGGCATTCGCAAATTCTGCTTTTGTGTTCCACTTTTCGAATCGAATTAATCTCTATTTTATCCGTCTATTTGCAAAGATTCTGTACTTTATAAATAGGACTATGACGCTTATGTCTGGACTGGGTATTCGCAAATTTTCCTTTTGTGTTCCACTTTTCGAATCGAAATAACATCTAGTCTATCCGTTTATTTGCAAAGTTTCTGCACTTTATAAATAAGACCATAACGCTTATGTCTGGACCGGGCATTCGCAAATTCTGCTTTTGTGTTCCACTTTTCGAATCGAATGAATCTCTATCTTATCCGTTTATTTGCAAAGTTTCTGCACTTTATAAATAAGACCATAACGCTTATGTCTGGACCGGGCATTCGCAAATTCTGCTTTTGTGTTCGACTTTTCGAATCAAATGAATCTCTATCTTATCCGTTTATTTGCAAAGTTTCTGCACTTTATAAATAAGACCATAACGCTTATGTCTGGACCGGGCATTCGCAATTTCTGCTTTTGTGTTCCACTTTTCGAATCGAATGAATCTCTATCTTGTCCGTTTAATTTCAAAGTTTCTAGATTTTATAAATAAGACCATAACACTTATGTCTGGACCGGGTATTCGCAAATTCTCCTTTTGTGTTCCACTTTTCGAATCGAATTAATATCTAGTCTATCGGTTTATTTGCAAAGTTTCTGCATTTTATAAATAATAATAATTGTTCAAAATTTTACCTTACATCCGATATTACAAGTACAAGTGAGCCAGGTGAAGAAGATTGTCAAACAGTGTGACAGATGAAATAGGAAGAGAGAGAGAGGGAGGGAGAAAGAGAGAGAGAGAGAGAGAGAGAGAGGAGAGAGAGAGAGAGAGAGAGAGAGAGAGAGGGAGAGAGAGAGAGAGAGAGGAGAGTGAGAGAGAGAGAGAGAGAGTAGAGAGAGAGAGAGAGAGAGAGAGAGGGGAGAGAGAGAGGAGAGAGAGAGAGAGAGAGAGGAGAGAGAGGGTAAGAGAGAGAGAGATATTCGTTTTTTGTTCAAAATCTCTCTCTCTCTCTCTCTCTCATTGCACAAGGTTGTGCTATTTACTACTATTTATCAAGAACAGTCAAGCTGGCAACCCAGTTTCTGTATAAACTAAGCAAGATGGCAACAGGGACCTCGCTCCTTATCCAATGCCGAAGCTTTAGTTTGAGTCAAACGGTTTTGTTAAAAAAAACCCACCCAAAATAAGTTCGTGTCGTAAGTGATGGAAGTTGAAGTCGGCTTATTATAAAATCGTTTTTATGGTCTGTTTGGATTACCCTTTTTAAATAGAAAAAGTGAATATAACATAAACTTGAAGAATAGGCAAGCTAAATGAAATTTAAATTGACTGATTAAATGAGTACGCGAGGCTGAGTTGCGAACGACTACTGGGTTCCGACATTCCGATCCCAGTGTCATTCATGTTCACCGTACCGTGTTACTGTCTACACACTACACTGCATTGTTAGTGACTGGTCATGTCTTTTTTGTTTGTATGTTTTACGCAAGCTTAATAAAAATTAAATTGACCGATTAAATGAATACGTGAGGCAGAGTTAAGAACGACTCATGGGTTCCGACATTCCGATCCCAGTGTCAGTCATGTTCACCGTACTGTTTTACTGTCTACACACTACACGACATTGTTAGTGACTGGTCATGCCTGTTTTGTTTGTATGTTTCTTTTAATATGGGTCAATTTACAAAGAATAATAATAGAAATGTTCAAAACAAAAACTAGATTCACTATTACGTGCCTGTAATGAAGTGCTTTCCACAAACCGTGAGCGAGAATGATGGTGGAGGTAATGGCAACCATGTGGGTTTGTTATTGTTTCCTACCTCCGTCAACCCGCGCATCCAGTTGCGCACCCACGCTGATTTTAACCAATAGAGAGATGGGACGGCGGCTAGGCGAGGCTACTCTCCCTACCTGTTGGTTAACAGGGATGAGAATAGCGAGAAGGGGCGGGGCTGCATGTTCACCCTCCTTACGTCCAGTACCACTAAAAGTAGTCACGAGAGAGATGATGATGATCAGGTGAGAGTAGTGAGGAAGGGGGGGGGGGGGGGGTGTTAAGCTGACCCTACACAGGGATGAGAATAGCGAGAAGGGATGGCGGCTAGGCTAGGCTACCCTCCCTACCTGTTGGTTAACAGGGGTGAGAATAGCGAGAGGGGACAGCGGCTAGGCTAGGCTACCCTCCCTACCTGTTGGTTACAGGGGTGAGAATAGCAAGAAGGGGCAACTACCTCTATTCTCATCCCGGGGGTGAGAGCTCGATCGCTTTTCTATGTTCATCCCGGGGGTGAGAATAGAGGCAGCCTTTTTATAATGTTCTAGATAGTAGTAGGGGGTTTGGGAGGGGGAAAACTTTTTTTTATAATGTTCTAGTTTTTTTTTTTTTTAAAGAAGGTTCTCCCCTCCCAAACTCCCCAACGAGACCATTATATATATATATATATAAAAAAAAGAATACTGGGGATGTAGGAGCTTTCGGAAGGGTTCCCCATCGGTGCTTGCTCCTTTATTTCTTTATTTGATATTTTAGAAGTATTTCTCTCATCATCATCATCCTCTTCTTCTTCAATCCGTTATATTATTATTATGATTATTATTATTATATGATTATTATTATTATTATTATTATTATTATTATTATTATTATTATTATTATTATTATTATTATTATTATTATTATTATTGTTATTATTATTATTATTAATTATTATTATGTCATTTCTTAGAATACTTATCTTTTCATTTTTGGCTTTTGTGATGATACACCTTGACTTCATTACTTTATTTTGTGTTTGTCATTTGAAGAAGATATAAAAATCAAAGTTCAAATGTTTTTCGGACTGGGTCATATAATATTTATTTATAAAATATAAATGAGATGTAATTTCTTTATGTGAAGATGCTTCACTATTTTCTTGTACCTAATGTTTATTTTTATTGTTTTATATCATACAGATGTTCCAAATGGATTATCAATCTCCGTCGGGCTGATCTGAATTTGAAGAATGTAAAGTCTAAATTTGTATGCTCAATTCACTTCGAACCAAAAGCTTACAATGATCCAAATGACATTAACTCCTCTCAACTTCTTCCAACAGCAATACCAACAGTAATCAACTGCAACATTCCCCCAAAATCACCTTACTTTTCAACGAGACTGCCATGTAAGGCCACAGTTGATATCCAACCTTGCTCAGAGTCCGTGTCTGACGGAGAGTCATCCACAAGCTGTGATGTCAACCTGTCAACCAATCCCTCTCATGTCAACCAATCCCTCTTATCTGGATCAGATTTCAGAGCTTAAGAAGGCTCTTGAAACATCACGAAATGCCTTAAAACATTGTAAAATGGAAAAGAAAATCCTAAATAAGCAGGTAAAACGTCTACAAGCAGCACGAAAGAAACATGTCGTTACCCGCCAACAATTCCATGCCAAGTTGAAAGCTGCACAAAAGTTAAAGTTTGAAGACTTCATGAATGGTCTACCTCTACTTCCTTCGCTTTGGTGAATGTTTTGTGCCAAGGTTCTAAAAAAATTAATTGGTATAAACATTCCAAGGTTATGGAGTTGTGTTTATCCATATTTTCTAGAAGCTCCTCTGCTTATTCTGTACTTCGTTCTTCAGGTTTGGCCTTGCCTCATCCAAATACTCTTAGAAGTCGTTTTCGTTCAATTTTATCGAATGGAGTTGGTCTCTGCCCTTCACTTTTAGAAATGGTCAGATTAAGAGTATTGACTTTAAAAGAGCAAGAAAAACATGTTAGTCTTTCTCTGGACGGAATGACAGTAAAAAAGTAATTAACTTATAAAAAAGAATGTGATAGTTTTCTCGGATATGAGGACTATGGAGCATTTGGATGCAGCAATTCAATCGCTGATCAAGGGGTGGTGTTGATGATAAGAGGCTTGACACTCCGATGGAAGAAAGTAATCGGCTATTTCTTGATACAACATAACATCGGAGTGTCAGTCTTAAAATCCATAATTTACAATGCAACTCAAGCTTTGACAGACTTGGGACTCTCTGTTGATGCTTTAACTATGGAACAGGAGGCCTCACAGTGGAATCTTAATAAGGACATGGGAGTTTCTCCTGGGAAGCCATATTTTTCATTGAATGAGAATTTGAAATGTCATGTCGTACCGGACCCACCCCATCTCATCAAAAACTTGAGGAACAATTTCATGACCAAGGATGTTGCATTTATGGTCAATGGGGAATATCAAATTGCTCAGTTTAAACATAGAGAAATGTTGTACAATTTAGATCGTATGAATGCCATTCAAGTTGTGCCTCGCCTGAAAGATTACCATTTTTCTTTGCCCCGAGGAAAGAAAATGAAAGTAATTTTAGGGTGTCAAATTTTCTCGCATTCAGTAGCTTCTGCCCATAGGTTGTACAGTCAGAAAGACATGTTGCCATCAGATGCACTTGAAACTGCTGATTTTGTAGACAGTGTTAACTCTATGTGGGATTTTGTTGATTCACATTCTGTTGATGCACCCCCTGGTAAAAAAGCTGTAATTGCAAACCGTTTTAATGAAAACGTGGAGCTTTTTGACTTTTAATATTTATTTGTTTCATCATTTAAATTTTTAAAGAAAGGTAAAGATATCAAACTTCCCTGCCATTATGGCTGGCTTCTTGCTATTAAAAGTTTCAAGTCCTTGTGCATTGAATTAATTCAGGAATAAAATGTTTTTTCTTTTTTCTGTTTAAGAAAATGTAACCAAGATCATGTTGAGAATTTGCATTCTCAGATCAGAGGATATAATGATTTTAATGACCACCCTTCTGTTGAAGCTTATGTCAACGCTTTACGGTGCCTTGCTTGTAGCTCAAGTACAACAGAATTATTAGATAAAACCATTTCTGCAGGTGCTAATGGTTTACCAGACCAAGAAGGTGCTTATGCCCTTTAATTGAGGTTCAGTCCTCTCAGTTAAGGCAGGCAAATGTAGTTGAAGGAGATGTAATTGACTTAGACATAGATTTGACCATCACAGATTTAACAAATATTGAGTCAGAAGTAGTTGATTACATTGCTGGTTGTAAGATAACAAATATTAATTACCATAAATTATTTGGAATCTGCAAAGATTGTCTTAATATTTCAGTAGTGAGCACTAACCCTGAACAACATTGTCTCTTACATCTTTGAAAGAATACAAGCCTGGAGCTTTAATTCATGCCACTCATGCTGTTAAGTCACTATGTCATAAATTTGAACATTTTTTTCAAATAATAACCAAAAATGGGTTACCGCGTCCTCATCCAAGAACTTACATTTTGCAAGTTTTCAAAGAAAATTGTGATTATCACAGTTTTGAATTAAATTGTATTAATGGCCACAGAGTAAACTTGATTACTGCTATTGTTTCAATTTATTGTAATATCAGAATATTCCATGCTGTCAAAATGATAAACCAAAATCTGTCTGAAGGTAAAAGGGGCTCAGAACTCAACAAAGATAAAAAGTTGAATATGTAAAACTAAAACAACGTTGTTTCTGAAAGTGCAAACTATCTTTACACCACATACCTATTCCTATTCTTTTGATTTTAGACTAAAAAATAGCTTATTTTTATAAATTTAAGTTGTATTGTAATACAATATATTACATGTGTGTAATGATTAGAAATTTTTAATGTGTCAATATAATGTCTGCATTGGAATTGACAAAATGAAATTATTAGATATAGATATTGATATATGTGCTGATTATATGTGCCGATTTGAAATTGTTAATCTTTCAATATAATGTTTGCATTGCAATTGACAAAATGAAATTATTAGATATTATTGATATGTGCTGATAAGAAAATTTTACACTTTTGCTATTATGTTTTTTTTTTTGGTTGAGGTGGGGGGGGGGGGGGGGGGGGGGGGGGTATTTTTTCTTAACTGGAAATGATTCCATAACATTTGGTATTAAATTTTATAAATTGTGAATGTGAGGATTTTTGAGAGAAAGAGAGAGAGTAATCAAATATATGTTTTTAATGGATCATGTATCATGTGGTATATTAACGTGAAGTATACTCTGAATTTTTTAAATGTTTCAATATAATGTTTGCATTGGAATAGACAAAATGAAATTATTAGATATTATATGTGCTGATTTGAAATTTTAATGTTTCAATATAATGTTTGCATTGCAATTGACAAAATGAAATTAGATATTATATGTGCTGGTTTGAAATTTTAATGTTTCAATATAATGTTTGTATTGCAATTGACAAAATGAAATTATTAGATATTATTGATATTGATATGTGCTGATTTGAAATGTTTAATATTTCAATATAATATTTGCATTGGAATTGACAAAATGAAATTATTAGATATTATTGATACTTATATGTGCTGATTTGAAATTTTTCACATTGTTTTATGGATGTTTTTTTATTTATTAAATAAAAATAATTTTTGTATATTTTTTTTTTACCGGCAATGTTTTCAATACTTTTAGTATTAAATTTTATAAATTGTGATTGTGAGGATTTTTGAGAGAGAGAGAGAGAGGATTTCAACCCCAATGTGCACGGTTTTAGCCTAATTTTCCCTAATTGGTCAGAATCAGCGTGGGTGCGCAACCGGATGCGCGGGTTGACGGAGGTAGGAAACAATAACAAACCCACATGGTTGCCATTACCTCCACCATCATTCTCGCTCACGGTTTGTGGAAAGCACTTCATTACAGGCACGTAATAGTGAATCTAGTTTTTGTTTTGAACATTTCTATTATTATTCTTTGTAAATTGACCCATATTAAAAGAAACATACAAACAAAACAGGCATGACCAGTCACTAACAATGCCGTGTAGTGTGTAGACAGTAACACAGTACGGTGAACATGACTGACACTGGGATCGGAATGTCGGAACCCATGAGTCGTTCGCAACTCTGCCTCACGTATTCATTTAATCAGTCAATTTAATTTTTATTAAGCTTGCGTAAAACATACAAACAAAAAAGACATGACCAGTCACTAACAATGCAGTGTAGTGTGTAGACAGTAACACGGTACGGTGAACATGAATGACACTGGGATCGGAATGTCGGAACCCAGTAGTCGTTCGCAACTCAGCCTCGCGTACTCATTTAATCAGTCAATTTAAATTTCATTTAGCTTGCCTATTCTTCAAGTTTATGATATATTCACTTTTTCTATTTAAAAAGGGTAATCCAAACAGACCATAAAAACGATTTTATAATAAGCCGACTTCAACTTCCATCACTTACGACACGAACTTATTTTGGGTGTTTTTTTTTAACAAAACCGTTTGACTCAAACTAAAGCTTCGGCATTGGATAAGGAGCGAGGTCCCTGTTGCCATCTTGCTTAGTTTATACAGAGACTGGGTTGCCAGCTTGGCTGTTCTTGATAAATAGTAGTAAATAGCACAACCTTGTGCAATGAGAGATAGAGAGATTTTGAACAAAAAACGAATATCTCTCTCTCTCTCTTACTCTCTCTCTCTCTCTCTCTCTCTCTCTCTCTCTCTCTCTCTCTCTCTCTCTCCCTCCCCCTCTCTCTCTCTTCCTATTTCATCTGTCACACTGTTTGACAATCTTCTTCACCTGGCTCACTTGTACTTGTAATATCGGGTGTAAGGTAAAATTTTGAACAATTATTATTATTTATAAAATGCAGAAACTTTGCAAATAAACCGATAGACTAGATATTAATTCGATTCGAAAAGTGGAACACAAAAGGAGAATTTGCGAATACCCGGTCCAGACATAAGCGTCATGGTCTTATTTATAAAGTGCAGAATCTTTGCAAATAAACGGATAAAATAGAGATTAATTCGATTCGAAAAGTGGAACACAAAAGCAGAATTTGCGAATGCCCGGTCCAGACATAAGCGCTATGGTCTTATTTATAAAGTGCAGAAACTTTGCAAATAAACGGAAAAAAACAGATTAATTCTAATCGAACAGTGGAACACAAAGGCAGAATTTGCGAACAACCCGTCCAGACATAAGCGTTATGGTCTTATTTATAAAATCTAGAAACTTTGCAAATAAATGGATAAAATAGAGATTAATTCGATTCGAAAAGTGGAACTCAGTGGAACACAAAAGCAGAATTTGCGAATGCCTGGTCCAGACATAAGCGTTATGGTCTTATTAATAAAATGCAGAAACTTTGCAAATAAACGGATAGACTAGATATTAATTCGATTCGAAAATTGGAACACAAAAGCAGAATTTGCGAATGCCTGGTCCAGACATAAGCGCTATGGTCTTATTTATAAAGTGCAGAAACTTTGCAAATAAACGGAAAAAATAGAGATTAATTCTAATCGAACAGTGGAACACAAAGGCAGAATTTGCGAACAACCGGTCCAGACATAAGCGTTATGGTCTTATTTATAAAGTGCCGAAAATTTGCAAATAAACGGATAAGATAGAGATTAATTCGATTCGAAAGGTGGAACACAAAAGCAGAATTTGTGAATACCCGGTCCAGGCATAAGCGTCATGATCTTGTTTAAATGAAACAATGCCATTAAAAAAATATATTGGTCAATGAGTAATTAAGCTAAATATGCGGAGTTCAATTAGATAACTTGATCTGTGAATTTTTTTTTTATAATTAGCTGTTTTTATTCTCCATCATTTAGGTTATGTGATTAAGTTTATAATTGAAATACAAACTTTATCTCACTTATCAATGTTTTGCAATAAAGGAGAGTGTGAGTGAACCTGAGCAAAGGAAATTATTTGAGAGAGTGATATTTATCATGTTTTTCAGTTTGTAGTTGAATTCTAGAATGGATTCTTTATAGTTCTCATTGATTGTATGTCAGTATGTCAGTCTTTAGGACACCGATTACCCTAATGCGGCCACAATTTACAATGTGACGGCCACAAGCCCGTTAAACGCAGAGTGGGGTATTGTTGTTTGCAAGTAATGCTATGGTTTTAATAGGATATCTGTCTCCTATTAAAATACATTCCTGTGTTGGATTTTGGATTAAATTCATGTCTTCTTCGGATTTTGGGATATTTAATTTTCATGGATTGTGATTGTGATTTTCAAGACTATTAATGTAAGTAAATGCCCAAATAGATATTTTTATTCATTTATTCTTTATTTATTTTTTTTAGTTTTGTTTTGTTTTGAAGCATTTATTATAAGAAATATTGTACATATGCACTTATACACCAAAGACTATATCCTTTCAACTGCTTATTATTATTATTATTATTATTATTATTATTATTATTATTATTATTATTATTATTATTATTATTATTATTATTATTATTATTATTATTATTATTATTATTATATATAATAATGATAATAATTAATAATAAGTGCATTGAGTGAAATCCCAATCATGGTTGCCCAAATAAAACTGGCGCTAGAATCCCGACTACCTGTCTAAACGAATGTTGTTTGTACGATACATACTAACTACACGTTCAATATCAGAAAATATACGTTTGGTTTTATGAAATTAAAACAGTAGTCCCGCATTGTTCTTTGATGTTATTTGTGGTTGCATTTGCTTTGAAACTTACACATTATATTGTGTTACATTGTTTACAAAATATTTCTGGTACTCGTATGCATGTGTAGTCAACGGACCACCGGTCAATCGTGTTCTTTATTATTTTATTATTAATTTTGGCTTGGCATCTTACATATGTGAATTTGACAGGTTGTTATGGATGGTAATTATAACATTAAGTGATTTTTAAACATTTTTACGGCGTTTTAAATGTCTTTCTTGCATTCATTGCCGAGCACCTCCACTTTTCTGTTACTATTTTAACGATCAGCTGATTTTCTCTTGCCTCCCCTTTAATTTCGCGGACTTTTTTCAGAACGAGGCGTGGGAGTGGCTAATACAATGAATATGAAGAAAATATATATTTTTACGCAGTTATTTCCCTTGTTTAATATAGCTGTAATAGGTAAAATCTGAGGCCTTAAACCGATACGTTATGATTGATTGCCAGAGTGGTTCTATATCAGATGTTTTTTCTATGGGTCTTAGCAACCTGTATGCAAACTTTTATGCTTTCAACCCGAATTTGCACGGTTTTAGCCTAATTCCCCCTACTAAAGTGATTGCGTTGTATGAACGGCGGGTTGAACCATATTATGTTCCTTTTTCTGTTTTGTTTTGGTGTTGTGGTGTGCATTACATTTTTGTATTTCAGTGCTGAGGTGTGTCCGCTGTGTTTGAGTGCCATTTCGTAGTATTGTTTTGTTTCGTTGAATATGTTTTCATTTATATATATATATATATATATATATATATATATATATATATATATATATATATATATATATATATATATATATATATATATATATATATATCCTTTCTTAAAAAAATATAGCATTGTGGAGAATATTGTGCTTATTTGAGTCAATAAAAAAATTGATACGGCGCACAACTCTACTGAAAGATTTGAAAATTAGAAATGTATTTTTTAGAGATAGATAAACAGATAACTTGATTTCCTTTTATAATTTAAAGTCAGTTTGAAAGTTCATTGAGTCAAACAGATATCATAAAATATGTACCAACAACGACACTTGACTCCCGAAATCAACTAATTTTGACACTGTAAAAAGTTGTCAATTTGCGTCATCTATTTATGTCATCAAGTATTATTATTACTTCCGTTGTGTTGTGTGGGTGTTGGCATTTTTCAGCAAATCGTGGCATTCATAGTGATATTATTCACTTGATCACATGAAGGTATTTCAGTCGCTATTTTGATTCTTTTTTTACTATTAGGGTTAGCTCGAGATCGAGGATATTTCTTTTTCTATTTAGGTTAGTCATAAGTCTTAGTAAAGGTGCTAGGATGTTTGTTTTTCCATAAGTTAAGCAAAGGGGAGACATTCCGAAAGCTCCTACATCCCCAGTATTCTTTAAATTTGTATTTTCACCGTTGATATTTTGTCAGGCATTTATTTATTCAATTTGTCATTATATCTAGAAGTATTTTAAAAACTCTAGAACAAACCTTGATAGATTTGTGAAAGTTTAAAATTTCTTAATTTGACCATTGTTTTGATTTTTTCAGCTGCAATTTTGATTTGTTAAATATTGAAAGGTAGTGCAAAGCAGTCCGAGAGTTGTTTTTTTTTCTTTCTATTAGGGTTAGCTCGAGAGGTTAGTCATAAGTCTTATTAAAGGTGCTAGGAAGTTTGTTTTTCCATAAGTTAAGTAAAGGGGAGACATTCCGAAAGCTCTTACATCCCCAGTATTCTTTAAATTTGTATTTTCACCTTTGATCTTTTGTCAGGCGTTTATTTATTCAATTTGTCATGATTTTTTTTTCCTATTAGGGTTAGTCATAAGTATTATTAAAGTGCTAGGGTGTTTGTTTTTCCTATTGGGGTTAATTAAAGGTACTAGGTTTAATTTTTTCTTGGGGTTAGTTGAGGGAATATATTATTAAATATATTATTGGGCCACACAGAAAAATCAACCGAAGATATACCAAATTACACAGACAACGTTGTTTACCAATCTGCCCTCATTAAATGATGGTGAGTACAGTATCGAATGAAAATAGTTCTTTCCCCGCGAAATTGCGGGCTTTTTACTAGTATATATATATATATATATATATATATATATATATATATATATATATATATATATATATATATATATTATATATATATATATATATATTAATATATAAAGATTTTTATCTTACTCTCGGGACTTTGTGGAACACTTCACTAATTTTGATTTCCGCCATCAAGACGCCGGAGCTTCCTTTGTCACCTTTGCCAGTTCAATTACTGTCAAGAATTTATCAAGTCTGAGCCCGTCGGAGGAATAAGTACAACCACTCTCAACTGGAAGTGGAACCCCACAAGTCTACCCGCCATATGTAATATTATCATCTCATCAAGATCGCATAAGATACGTAATATCATTATATTTCCATTTGTAACTGTGATCTCCATTTATTTATCAGAAGACTCATTTAATTAAATTTCATCTTACTATTCATATCATCTTAATCAATTCTTCATTTGTTCTTTATTTTAATCAGTGACCAGTAAATTCTGTGGGCCTTATTCTTCACATCTTTATTTTATGCATGTGGTCGAGTTAACTGCTTGAGCACTCATTTAGACCATGACAACACCGATGGGAATTATGATACTGATTTTTTATTTCGCAAAATGAAATTATCGAAAAGTTGTTATTACTTAATGTAACAAAAAGCATTAGTCCGGATGGTCTCCATCCTCGTTCATTCAAGGAGATTGCTTCACAAATAAGCCGTCCTCCTTTTTATTATATTTAACAAAAATCTGTCAGAGGGTGAAATTCAAGAAGACTGGAAAATAGTCGATGTGATTGCCATTTACAAAAAAAGAAATAGAAACGAACCTGGAAATTACAGACCTATTAGTTTAACGTGTATTTTATGTAAAGTTATGGAATCCATTCTTAAAGATAGAATCATGATTTTTGTAGAAAATCACAAAATCTTAAGTAATTGTCAACACGGATTTAGAGAGAAACGCGCTTTTGTAATCTGTTATTGGTTATCACCTGTCGTGGAAGATTTTACCAGCATGGCTGATTATGATAAATCTATTGATATTACATATTTTGATTTCAATAAAGCCTTTAACTCTGTTCCTCATGAGAGGCTATTCAAAAAAATAAAATCATATGGTATAACTGGGCCGGTATATATGATTGGATAAATGTTTTCTGTTCAATACAAAGCAGAGGATAGTTGTAAATGGCGAAATGTCAAGTTTTAAATGTGTGACCAGTGGAGTACCCCAGGGAAGTGTCTTGGGTCCAATACTTTTTATTATACATATTATGTGACCCTCCGCCTCGAAACGGTATTAAGTCGGATTTTTCAATTTTGGGTTTTTGGTACCCAATCACAGCTTATTTTATGCTTTAAAATTTGATACCAAATTTATATAATTCTGATTATTTATTGTCGAGATATGACCGTTTGATGTAGGGAGAGTGTGAAAAGTTTTAAGA
>NC_088361.1:51908959-51946459 GCF_034508935.2 Berghia stephanieae
TCATTCATTTGTAAGGTTGTCAGGGAAAAACCTAGACTTGTTTACAGTTTTTAAATTTCATTATTGGTTGAACCATGAAATTGTGGAAACAGTCATGCTTTCTCTGAGATAGATAAAGACACGCCCTTTGCTGTGATATCTTACATCTTATTGGTGGAGAAAAAGACTCGGTATTACTAAGCTTTGGAAAGGGTGGCTCTCTGAAAGAAAGTCAACTCTCGTTTTGAATGTGTCACTGATAGTTGCATTTTTAAACTTGAAATTTATATAACTTATCGTCAATGTTTATGTTGAATTATTGTTTTCATGTAGAAAAATTATTGTAGTTTCTGAAACTACCAAAAACTGAAATTTGATAATTTTGACCATTTCCACTTTAAAACCGGTTTTCTTCGTTTTCCAAATCCCGACTTAATACCGGTTCGAGGCGGAGGGTCACATATATTAATGACTTACCAAATAACAAGATTAATATAAAATAAACACAATTATTTAAGGATAATCCAACATGAAGTAGAAATATATGTATGACATGTCACATTAAATAGTCAAGAGAGAATAAAGGCACTGTTGCAACTAAAATAAAATTCAAGTTTTGCGCTCGAAAGAGTAGAATCGAAAGTGGATCGAGAATCGAGAAGGCTGAGAACTCGGCCCATTCGAAATTAGCTGATTGTACGGACCGCTGACTATTAGTAAGTACACAAAGGCTGGCACCAATCAACACATATATTTACTTGATGATGATAGTAATTGTAATGATGATGATGATGATGATGATAATACTGATGATGATGATGATTATTTGATATAGCGCCAATATCCACACATAGTGCTCAGAGGTGCTTTACAATAGTTTTTTTTTAGTATCACACAAGTTCATTCATTCGACTACAGAATCACTACAACAGTCACACACATATCTTGTTCCAAATTCAAATAGAATCACGATAAGCAGAATGAAAAAGATCTGTTTTTAGATGCCTTTTGAAGACTGGTAGACTTTCACATTGTCAGGTTCTGGGTGGTAACCAATTCCAAACGATTGGATCCGAAAATGCAAAACCACGCTCAGCAAACTTTGTTCTTGGGATGTTTTTCTCCATTAGCGAAGAACTGCCGGATCACAGAGATCGAGTTGGTTTATATTCCCCGACAAGGCATTCAAGGTATTCACGTGATGTATTGTGAAGGCAATTGTAAGCAAAACGTGCGATTTTGTATTTTATTCTTTTCTCTATTATAAGCCAATGTAGTGACTTAAAGACCGGCGTTATATGGTCTCAAGGTTTTGTCCTTGTAACTATACAAACAGCTTTGTTTTCTCTCAACTGTAGTCTGTTCAGCGATGTTTTGGGAAGGTCGTACAGCAGACAGTTACAATAATCCATGCGGCATGTTTCATCATCAATAAAATGTCGTATTCTGCAAATCATTTGTAGAGCATTATGAATCGCCTGACAGCACTTTGTTATGTGTGCGCGCATGTCTAGGTGAGTTTTAAAAAAGAAACCCAGGTTTCGAACGACATTGGAATTTTTAATAACAGATTCGACGAAGGACAGTTGGTCAATGAGTATATCCTTTCCTGTCTTTTTGAATATATGTAATCAGCTTAGTTTTGTCCTCATTGAATTTCAGCTTATTATTTGTCATCCATGCTTTCACGTTATCTAGACATGCTGCGAGTTGCTATTTTGTTTCTTCGATATTTTTTATGAAATGGGAGTGTATAGCTAGGTATCACCGGCGTAGAGATGATGGCTGAGACAGAAAGTCGCGATGATGTTGCCCAAGGGCCTTGTGTACATTGTGAAAATATCAGGGCCAAGCACTGAACCCCGTGGAACGCCAAATTGCAGCCTTGTTGGTGGTGAAAGGGAATCATTTATGAGAACGCTTTGTGACCGATCTCGTAGATAGCATGAAAACCATTCTAGAGCTTTGTCTCCAATTCTAAAGAGCCTCTGCATTCGGTCTAGTAGTATTGCATGATCCACAGTGTCGAACGCGGCACTTAGGTCCAGCAGCAGTAGTATTACATTATCGTTTTTGTCAAGTAGGTCGACAATATCATTGTGGACACGCAAAAGTGCTGTTTCTGTGCTGTGTGCTAGCTTATAGGCAGATTGAAAAACATTATGCAGATTGTTGAAATTAATGTAGTTGTTGAGACGTTTGACAACGAGTCTCTCTATTAATTTTGAAATGAAATGAAGGTTCGAGACTGACTTGTAGCTTTTAAATTGATCGCTGTCTAAATTTTTCTTTTTCAAGAGTGGAGTAATTAAAGCTTCCTTGAAGCAGGCTGGAATGTCTGCATTCTCGATAGACCCATTTGCAATCGAAGTGATAGCAGGTACGAATTCCTTTACACATTCTTTGAAAAGCCACGTTGGTATAACATCACGTTTGCACTGTTTATTTGGGGATTTCTTAATTAATTCACTCACTTCTTCTTTTGAAGCAGAACAGAAATTGGACAGTGAGCATGATATAGGTGGTATGCAGAGGTGTTGACTGTGTTGTCCATGTTGGTAGAGAATGTTAGAGATTTTATCAATGAAGTAATCACTGAAGCGCTCTGCTAGTTCTGATTTGTTTTGGTGTGATGGCAGTACTTTTTTTCCTACTATCAACTTTCATCAAACCGTTCGGGACATTAAGAAGCTTCTTACTGTTGCCTTTACTATCGTTCACCTTGTCTCTAATAGATTTTCTTTTGGTTTCGATTATCAGAGTGTTAGTTGCAGTTGCAAACTGAATAATGACAAAAATACCCAGACAAGAGTGGCTGCAGTAACACCTGACCAAGTAGCACATCAGCTTCTACTGAATGGGAAACCAGCCAAGAAAGCACGAGGCCAACTAAAAACCCTGAAATGTGAAATGGACAAAGCCCCCAAGGATAGTGAAGATCATCTTGACTCTTTTACCCTGGAGGAGCTACTAGAGGCCTTGTCCCATCTGAAGGCAGGAAAAGCATCTGGACTGGATGGAATCACAACTGAGATGATTCAACACTTTGGCCCGAGAACCCTATCCTGGCTATTGGACCTCTTCAATGTATGCGCAAGGACAAACAGGCTGCCAAGTGCATGGAGGAAAGCAAGAGTAGTCACCCTACTGAAACCGGGGAAAGATCCAAAATCCAAGAAAAGTTATCGCCCGATCTCCCTCCTGTGCATCACATACAAGCTATTTGAGCGAATGGTTATGTCCCGCATGTCACCCAGTCTAGACGAACAACTGTCTCCAGACCAGGCTGGATTCCGACCAGGACGATCAACATATTGTCAACTTCTTAACCTTACACAATTCATAGAAGATGGGTTTGAGACAAAACAGGTCACTGGCACAGTCTTCGTCGACCTCACTACAGCCTATGACACAGTGAATCACACGATCCTACTCCTCAAAGTGGCTAAAATGATAAAGAATAAGAAAATTGTAAATATCATCCAGTCACTTCTCGAAAACAGGCGCTTCTTTGTTGAAATGGATGGCCGGAAGAGCAGGTGGCGCACCCAGAAGAATGGTCTTCCCCAAGGATCAGTGCTGGCTCCAACACTTTTCAACATATATACAAATGATCAGCCTGAGTTCCCAAATATCCGCCGATTCATATATGCTGATGACCTATGCCTCGCAACACAGGATGTTTCCTTCCAACCAATCGAGAGCAGACTGACAAATGCCCTAGACACCCTTACAAAGTACTACACTAAAAACTCGCTGAACGCCAACCCAGGGAAACACAAGTGTGTACATTTCACCTCAACAACCACCAAGCCCACAAAAAACTTAACATCAAGTGGAATGGCCAGACATTAGAGTACAACTACCACCCAGTGTACCTCAGAGTGACGCTTGATCGGACTCTGTCCTTCAGAGAACACGTGACGAAGACCAAGGCAAAAGTGTCCACGCGTAATGCCCTCCTAGGAAAGCTGGCAAACATGAACTGGGGAACTGACCCTAAAACTATAAGGACCACAGCATTGGCCCTCAGCTACTCAACTGCGGAGTACTGCTCAGCTGTATGGGCCCGATCATGCCATGCCTCTAAGCTAGACCCCGAGCTCAACAACGCCTGCCGGATCGTAACGGGCCAGCTGAGAGCAACACCATTACCACTGGTCTACCGTGCAGCAGGAATAGCCCCACCACACATCCGGAGGGAAACTCATGCCCAAATACAAAATTACAAACAGGAAATGGACCAGAGACACCCCCTTCATGACCACAATTGCCCCAAAAGCAGGCTCAAGTCAAGGAAAAGCTTCCTCACAGTAGAGAGCCTTCACCCAGACCACTCAGCATTCTTCCGCCTGGACAAATGGGTAGAATGGGACAAGACAGCAAACGATGCCCTCCAGCCCCCAACAGAAAAGCTCCCAGCAGGCACAGACCTCAAGAGAAAAGACTGGGTGGCGTTGAACAGAGCTAGAGCAAAGGTGGGAAACACCGCCACCAACCTCTTTAAATGGAAAATCTCACCGGGCACTGAATGCCCATGCGGTCACCCAGACAGACCATGGACCACATCCTGTCCGAATGCTCGCTGGGACCTCACTGCACCAATGCTGACCTGAGGGAATGCAACCAGACTGCCCGGGACTGGCCGACTCACTGGCGCGACAAGATATGATGATGAGTTGCAGTTCGTGCTTGTTTATATAACTCTCTATGTATTGTGAGTCTTGTTTTCCGCCATGTTTCTTCCGTTTCTCGTCTCATCTGCTTTGACAACCGAATTTCTTCAGTGAACCACGATGTGTCAGGTCTTATGGTGAAAACTTTGGTTGACAACAGAGCATGATGATCAAGAAGTGCAGCCATAATTTCGTAAAAAATAGAAACTTTGTCATCTGCTGTGTATGCACGTTCAGCTTTGGTGGTAAGACCCGATGTAAGAATAATAAAGTCATTAAAAAAATTCTCAATATCTAATGACTTATATTTTCGATATGTCTTTTTAGGTTTTTCCAAATTCAATTCAAATAAAACCGTTTGATGGTCTGATATGTGGTTACTTTGTACGTGAGTGTTATTCAACAAAGTGTCATCACGGTGTTTAATTATGAGGTCTAACGGGTTTCCCTTTTCGTGTGTTGGTTCTGTGATGAGTTGGACATAGTTCTGTGCCTCAGTTTTGTTTTTGTTAGATGGTGTTGGCGATAAATAAGAGCAGAGTTAAGTTTCATGTTTTTATATTTTAGTTGGAATTCGATGGTTTCGAAGGTCGTTGCCTTAGTTGTTATTTCTATTTTCTGAAAGGCAATATTTTCCTTGTGAACCCACCTTGTCGACCTTTCCGGCTTTTCTTGATCACATTGTACCCAGCAGGTTTTATTTTATTAATGATGTTGTCACAATTTTACTTTTTTAAAACCATGTCTCTGTTATGAATAATATGTCATAGTCGTTGTCCAAAATGTGTTCATAAACCAGAGTTGTCTTTTTTATTACATACTGATCTTTATTTAAATAAGCCACATTTCATTAGGTTTGACACTTTAATTTTACTCTGTAGGTGATTCTCACACACGACACTCTATTATACTGTGGGTTGTTGTTGCTGTTGGTGTGTGAACTGTTACTCAGAAATGCGCAGTGACCAGGTGAATGATGGTGTGAACTGTTGTTGTCATAGTGGAAATTATTTTGATTTGATGAAGGTGGGTTATCGAAGGGTGCGTTTTTGGTCACTGTGTTGTTTACTTGTATTATCGTCAGTGTTGGTAGTGGTCTTGGAGGGTGGTGACGAGGGGTAGGCCGATTATCAGTTTTCACCGTAATACTCTTGAACAGTCGTAACGTCACTTCCTTCCTAATGACGCATGGTAACTTAGTATCACTGGCTCTAAACTATCGGAACAATGGCGGACGCCCGTATGAAATATTTCTCCGGCGAGCGTAAAAGCGTTTCCATAGGAAAAAAACCCATAAATTTGATCATGTTTTGACTTTTACATATTCTGGTCACAAGGCATATGAAACGTTCTGGCCAGCATGAAGAATAAAAAGTAATGATTTTCTTTGTTTAGAACCAAGATGGCCGCCGTTGCCGGGCGGCGTGACATCAGACTACTGAATCCAATTGGTCTTTGCTTGCGTCTTCCACCTCTTTGGTTTATATAAATATGTTGGTGAAAACAGTCACTGTTTAAAAACAGGTCACGGCAAATATTAAAATTGAATGTTATAGATAGTATGCAGATGACGTCACTCAGGCCTTTGTTATTGTTTTTGCCATCCGCCTTTGTGAGTTGTTCTCACTAAACTGTAATACCCAGACTATAAAAGTTCATGGTTACACAGAGTTTGTGTGTTGGTCCGTTATACTTCCGGATGGCAATGTTGTGAACTCCTTGGCCAAGCGCATTCTATCTATAGCAGGGCCTTGTGAGAACTTGTCATGTCGATAAAATCTATTTTAAATATTCAAAAATAATGTAAAAATCACGTAAAATCAATAAAAAATCATGTTAGAAACCGACAAAAGTTATATAAAATGAAAGAGCACGGTGTCACAAATGCAACAATATATAAGTCCGGAATAAAAATATGTCTAACACCTGTAACAATGAGAAAATGTTCATATATTGTGGAGCAACAAAAACACAGCCTGTTAGGCGACTACACACAACATAACTATTACTACTACCACCTAGTGCGGGGCGGTCCTTGGCAAGCCTAAGGACCACGGTCCTAAGGTCCTTGGGAAATGAAGACCGCAAGGACCGGTCCTAGGACCGGTCCTTTTCGACATTGAACATTCCTGAGAGACTGTTGGAAATTCGAACCGGTTTGACCTTTGAGAGCGTGGGATCGTTCATTCTTGAACCGTTAAAGACCGCTACACGATGAAAACCGTGGCCTACAGGAGTAATACACACGGAGTAGTCACACTCATTTCAAATTGTAACCTAATTAGAGAAGAGGGGTGATGCCTTCTTTATTTGCTCACCGTACTTCATTGTTACTTCGATAATTTAATAAAATTTGAAATTTATCCCCATTAACGGAGATAATGGCATCGCCCAAGGCGTTGATCAAGTTGTTCGTGGCGTTGATACACACACGCAACTCCTACCCCCCCTCCCCCCCCCCCCCCACACACACACACATTAGAGGGCAGCGAGCATTGAAGAGTAAGAGAGAGACGTGAAGTTATAATAAGAGGGGGTGGATGAGGTGATAAGAGGGGTCGATGGTGACTTTTCACCAGATCTAACAAACTCAGCTACCCATTCATTGCTGAGTAGACAGGGATTCAGAAAAAAATCGACTGCACCCGGGATCGATCTCTGGCCCTTTGCGTATAAAGAGAGTGCTCTATCAACTGAGATATCGGGGTCCCAAATATTCTATTGGACTTTTTTAAAATTCAGACGTTATAACTGGTTTTTTTGGAAGGAAGAAACTAATGAAACTCATATTATTTGATTAGTAAAAACACCAAACGAAATTTTAATATTATTGTATTATTTTAAATGACAACACTGCGATAGAAAGGAGTGGTTACAAGAGATGGACAAAAGAAAACAAAAAATCGGATTTGCTACTTGCTAGGTTCGACACACACACACACACATACACACAAACACACACATCTTTTGTAGTCACATACATTTCAAACAATAACCCATTAGAGAAGAGGGGTCATGCCTTCACCATAGATCATTGTCATTGCGATCATTATGGTGTAGTAAATTTTGAAATTTACCCCGTATAATGGAATCGTCCAAGGCGTGCGCCTCCTGTTCCCCCATCTCACACACGAAAGGGCGGTTTGCGGAGTGGAGGTTGGTGGTCGTCTGCCTGTATGGTCGTCTGTGTCGTTTAGTGTAGGGCAAAGGGGGGTGGGTGCGATTAATTAAGTGGGATGGGTGGTGATTGGTGGAAGATAGGCAACCGAAGCAACGAATCGCTGGGGAAGTAGTAGGCTATGGCGCGAGACCGTAGGACCGTGGTCCTTGCAAGGACCGCCCCGCACTAGTTGAAAGGTGATAAGAAGTGAGGACCGGCGCCGGTCTTCCCCTCTGGGACCGGTCTTCGGTTCACAGCTAAAAGACCGTCGGACCGCGGTCCAGACCGGTCTTCAGCGCGGCACTACTACCACCACTACTACTGCTACTACTACTACTACTACTACTACTACTACTACTACTACTACTACTACTACTACTACTACTAATACTACTACTACTACTACTAATAATAATAATAATGATAATGATGATGATGATAATGATGATGACGTTGATGATGATGATGATGATAATAATAATAATAATAATAATAATAATAATAATAATAATAATAATAATAATAATAATAATAATAATAATAATAATAATAATAATAGTACCTTTGTATGTCTCCAATAATCCAGTGAAAAGTATTTTAGCGCTTAATCAACACACACTTGTCCATTCCACACTGCGATATAACACGCAATCGTCATTCGGTTACACACAACAACATTTTGGTACTAGGATCACGTACATCACCCTCTGCTATCAAAGGTGAACGCTGAGGAATGGGCATGATCTATAGATAGCTCGAAGATGACGTCACTCAGGTCTTTGTTATTGTTTTTTTGCCATCCGCGTTTATGAGCAATGCTCACTGAACTGTTTTAACCCGACCATAAACGTTCATGGATACACACAGTTTTGTGTGTTGGTCCGTTATACTTCCGGATGGCAATGTTATGAGCTTCTTAGCCAAGCGCATACTATCTATATTAATAATAATAATAATAATAATAATAATAATACTTTATTGCATCCCAAAAAGGAAATTTTTTGTACAGACGTGTTATAATTTACACATAAGATAAAAATACAATGGAAATAGGATGTATATATATAAAAAAGGAGCAGCTCTATAACCAGAGCTGCGCTTTATAATATGAATAATTTCAACACTGTAAAATAGTTAAAACTGTCACTATAAATTGAAAATTGAAAAGATTGCAAAACAAATAAATTAATAAATTATATTTATATTTTTAAAAAGTAAAAATGAGAAATGATTATATAAAATGATTATTGCTTGTTGTTATAAAGCCTAATACTGGACGGCAGAAAAGATTTTCGGTGTCTCTCTGTTTTCGTTGAAATAGAGAAAGGGCGACCACTTCTTTCTGACATAATAATTGATGGTCTTAGTGGATGATACTGGTCATTTAATATTTTAGTTATTTTATTTATACAAAATTTCTCGTATAAAAGATCTACATCGTCAACATCATTTATATAGCGTTTAATGGATTTTTTAATATTTGAATTTATTTTGTTCCTTTCCACTGCTAAGCAATTGCCTCCCCAAGCTGTTATACAAAATGACAAAACACTTTCGATTACTGCTCTATAAAATAATGTGCAGAGGGTTTTATCTATTCTAAACTGAGAGAGTTTTGATAAAAAATATGTACGTCTGCACATCTTATGCCTAATTATTTTCAAGTGTTCATCCCACTTGAGCCTGTCATCAATCGTTACACCAAGGTATTTGTAGTGAGGAACTCGCTGGACGAATTGGTCCTTTAATTTTAACGGTTCTATCGGTTCCTTCACTCTCCTAAAGTCAATCACTAGCTCCTTTGTCTTGCTTATGTTAAGCTCTAGGTGGTGGGCATCACACCAAGACACAAATCTATCAATTTCTTGCCTATAAGCCACTTCGTTGCCATTTGTTATGAGGCCTTGAAGAGCGGTGTCATCTGCAAACTTTATTAAAGGTACACTCAGGTTTTGACTTCTACAGTCATTCGTGTATATTGTGAATAATACAGGGGACAATACACAACCTTGAGGAGCGCCAGTATTTGTAGTTATACAGGAAGATTTGTTTTGCCCTAATTGAACATATTGTGCTCTCTCCGTAAGAAATTCGAGCACCCAAGCAATTATATACTTGTTTAAATTCAGACTAGTCAATTTTTGAACAACCAACTGGGGTTGCATTGTATTGAACGCTGAAGAAAAATCTGCAAAAAGCAATCTGCAATAGCTCCTAGCGTGATCTAGATGCCTGTAGATGTTGTTTGTAAACAGCAAAATGGCATCCTCTACGCCACGTCCTGGTTTGTAAGCAAATTGATGACTATCACTCAATGGCATAAACTGATTCCTAATTTTAATAAGAACAAGTTTTTCTAAAGATTTCATGACTATTGAAGTCAGTGCAACAGGTCTGAGATCGTTCATAGTTTCAAGTTTTTCTTTTTTTGGAACAGGAATAATTTTCGAAGTTTTCCAAATTTCAGGGATTGAAACGCATTGGAGAGACCAGTTAAAAATATGTGTATAAATGGGGGAAAGCTGGTGGGCACATTCTTTTAATAGTTTTCCTTTCAATCCATCCGGCCCAGCAGCCTTCCTCTCGTTTAGTTTCGAAAATACGAATCTCGTTTCCTCTTCACTGACCTCAACAGCCATTTCATCTTCCAGAACTTTCCATGTGCTCGAGGCCATTGATCACATTGCAAAATGTGCTCAAAGTGACCTACATAGTGAAAAGTGTTCACTGATTTTGAACTATCTAACATTACGATTGGTCATTGTGTTCAGCTTGACACATTGGTATGTTTACAACTTTCATAAACAAAGCAGCGTGTTTACATTTGTTCAGAAATATTCAATCGTTGGACAGCAACAAATCACGTGATTGATGACCTGGTTGGACGAAAACATGAATATAGATCGCTCCCATTACATAAACTAGCTCTCATAATGCAGGATTATTTTTTTTTTAATGAACCAATTTTATGATACATTATAATAACTAACTAAATCAAATATTAACTATTTGAAAGAATCCAATTGGAGACCTGTTAGAGACTCGTTGTTTTGCCAGATAAGTTTTTTTTTAGTCTACCCTTACAGCGGCAAGTCTTCACTTTTTTCAATTATGCTTAATTCCACAAAATCTGATTCTGTTAAAAGGAAGCTATTTGGACATCGAAGAACTTCAAAGTGTTGTATAGCCACTTTCAAAAAGTGAATAGCTGTGTGAAGGAAATAGTCTTGAACATATACGGAGAGATCAGTGAAACGTTTAAGACATTCTTTATCTAAATTTTCCATACCGCATTCTTTCTGCGTACGCGTCCGGACGTTTTTTGAGTTCCGCCAACAAAACTTCTATGGGCATCTGTATAATAAAAAGGGATAAGGGAACTTAATTTGGCTTAAAGATAATTTCTTTCTGAACATAAAATCAATGACCACATAGTCTGCATATGTCTCAGTCTTGTAATCTGACGGGTACTGTTGTATTTATGGTCAATACTAATTATAAATTAGCTGTAACGGAACGATGCGGCTTGCAGTTCCAATGTAAAATGCTCACTTTCCAATGTTGCATATCTCACAATTACGCTATTCCAAAGCTAGTCTTCAATAAAACCTTACCAATATATATATATATATATATATATATATATATATATATATATATTATATATATATATATATATATATATATATATAAAAAGAAAATTCACATTTCATCTCTTGCATCAACACACAAAATACTTCTTCTGAAAATAGCTTTTGTTGTCCACAGTCGGCGCTCACATGACACATAAAAAGGTGTTATTTTGGCACATGTTAGATAGTTGCTTCAGAACAAACGTTTGAAGACATCCATGGGCTGCTCTTAATAGAAGACCCCCCAAAAATAGAGATTAAACAGCAATAGATATTTTGCTTTTGAAAGCAAGTACCGATTACATGTGAACGAGAATATCTCGGTTTCAACTGAAGAGTCATTCACCATTCTGATATTACAAGCTGTTTTTTCGTTGAACAATAGAAGTAAAATCACTCACTATTAGAATTTTCTCACTATTTTGAAGGTGACAGGGTACACCTAGGAATAGCTGAGTTATACAAAAGAAGTGGATGTGTTTGTACTGTGTCTGAGGACAATATTTACGGCTTCATTTTCTTTGATCCGAAGTGTCCTTATTTGCAGATCCCATAATCCAAATTAATTAGGATCTCATTGTTGTGAGAGAAAATACTCTCAAACCCAAAGGAATTCATTGTGTGAGGTTGTATCTTGTGAACATAAGCTATACTTTGATAACTCGATTTTCACCGTTATTACCAATTAATTAACATCGAGTCCTGACACATGGAATGCAAGACTTCAAAATTAGCTTTTCTATTTATGCTATGCATTTAGGTAAAATACTCATAACATCTGCCTGTCAGATATAAGGTACCAACACACAAAACTATGTGTAACCATGATTTATAGTCTGAATGATAGTAACCATTATTTATAGTCTGAATGATAGAATTTAGTGAGCAATAATATTTAAATAAAATGAATGTCTTAAAACTATAACAAAGAGCTGAGTGACGTCAATTTCGTTCCTTCTACTGCTTATCTTTAATACAATAATATTTCATTGTGAAATCGGTTCATTATAGTTGAATAACCCTGTATACTCTTATCAAAACAACATTGGAATCATGCAACGGACTCTTGGAAGTCGTACAATCAAACAGTGATCTTTACTGATAAGACGTGTTAAAATGGCATATGGCGTTTAATTGGAGTGTATTTGTGTTAGAACATTCCATTGCATAAAGATTAGTTCTATTCACAAAAGTCTTATTGTTTGTCTTTGGGAGGTATATAGCGCTATCGACATTTTTAAGTATCTTTTTTCTAAAGCGAAAGTGATGTGATAATAAAAAAGATTCTAGTCTATCTATATGTTACCTGCACTTAAAAATTACACAAGAAACAGTCACATTCTCTCATTAGTCTCTTTCGAAAAAAATTGTAATAGCATCTTACAATCATATAGTTTTTTTTGCTACATTTTAAGTCACAATGTTGGCTTGGCTTGGGACCCTTCGTAGAGCGCATTGAACACATTAATTTAGTGGATATTGGACTATGTACAACTTCAGATATTTTTTCAAGATATTTCAACACAAATAAACGACACTGTGATTGTAGATTGAAAATTAATTTCGTATAAAAGCATCCAGGGTGAACACAGGTAAGAGATTCATGAAGGAATTATCCCTCTATTTAAAAGTCCCACCCAAATGCATACACTTTTTCAGAAAAGGAATCAAATCTTTACAAAAAATATTTAGAGTTGAACATCTGTGAACCTTCATGTAAAAAGCACTAAAATAAAAGAGGATGGTAAACGCGTATAGACAACAGATAGACAACAGCCGTATTCTGGAAAACACATTTTACAAATTTGTCAGAAAACTCATCCTTCAAATACCGATCGATTTAAAAAACTCCCATCTTGGCAAAATTCTCAAACCTGGGACCACGCGAGGGAGAAAATGACTTGATACCCTCTTGGAATTGATTGAACCCCTTAAAATCATCACCTGGGCCCGTTTTCATGAACGAGGACTAGATTTAGTTATTTACTGTCTTTTAAATGACTTGCTAGTCTTAAGCCTAAACGAAGCAAGTGACTAAAAAATCGGATTTCAGTAACGTTTTCTTGTCTCGGACTAGTTAGTCTCTTGCCTAGAAGTGGGCGTTGGAAGGACGGTGACTAATTCGACTGTTTTGTGCTGGTATCATCCCGCTCTCTAGTACATGTTGGCATGTAAGATACCCGCCTTCATATTGTCAACGCAAAAGATTCCCAAAGAGGAAATTAGCAACACACCCGGTATTAATAATATTTCGCTCTTTTTATATTTTAACTTACTTTTGTAATGATGAATTAAATCACATGATATTGACTCTGGACTGCTAGACTATAATTATATCCATGGTCTATTTTAAAGACTATGCACGTTTCATTGAAACTCAAACAAATTGAACTAAAAAAAAAACAAAAAATAAAAAAACAAATCAAAAACAAAACAAAACAAATAAAAGTGAAAGTGTGTTCTGATGAATCACATTATTTCAGTCAGTTACAAAGCCAGCAGAATAACTTTTGTCTCCACTATACGTTCACATCATATTTTTGGTTGTTCTTTGAGTCAAATCCTTCGATTACTAGTCTCCCTTCAATCGCAGCTCACGAGCCGATTAGGTTCAGTCTTTTTTAGCTTTTGCTCACAAAAAATGTGTACTTTCAACAATCTGCACTTATCTTATAGTTTTTTTAAGCCAGTGTCAATAGCGATAGGACACTTTTTGCCTCTGTCATTCGTAAACGACGTATTTTCCTTCCGAATCGAAGCTCTCTCATCTAAAAATAGCTGCTATCTAGTTGACGCTGTGACGTTACCTAGTAAATAGTCTCAGTCTAAGCTTGTGAAGTCCTGCCTCATCAAATGACTAAAACTTGGCCAAACTTAGTCCGAAGGTACCGTGATTTTAGTCTGGGGCTTGCTTTAGTCAGCTCACATTAAATCCGATTTTTTAAAAGTCCTTGACTAAAGTCAGAGATAGACAGAGTCTAAGCGCTAGTCCGCGTTCATGAAAACGGCCCCCGAACTTTTAAAGCATGCAAGTTATTGTTTTATAAAAGCAAAGACGAGAAGTATTTTATTTTAAAATTTACTAAATATATGCCAAAATAATAACAGTTTTACCTGATTGATGAAAAAGAGCCTAAGCATGTTTTATGCTCTTGACGTTTTCACTTTTTAAAAACTTCTGACCGATTATTGTATGCGAGACCAGAATAGCTGTGAGAAGGCAAAAAAGATGAATGAGAGCTAAACATCCACATAATGTTAATCTTGTTACAATGTACCATTTGATTATATTGCGTTCTAAAAATTACTGAAATACATTGTTTTCTTTATTGTTTACATAAGTTGTGTACTGATAAAGTCTATAATTCTAGTTACAACAACACGATTTTATCATGTCTATTGATCATTATGTCGTTATTTTATTTGTAAAGGTCAAATTTTGTCTCCATTGTATCTAATAAATAGCATTTTTATATGCCATTAATATAAAAATAAGAAAATTATCCAAGAGCCGTCTAGTTTGATGCCACCCCCTAATGTTTACCCTATTTTTTCAATCATTATACAATACATAGATGCAATAAGCGTATTCAATACAAACCTAAAAAATCAGGGGTTTGTCAGATAAGTCACTCTGACTTGGGGCGACAATATTTTGTGTCGAGCCAAATTTCAGTCTAGACTTAACTTTTCTTCAGATAAGGTCAAATACTATTGTAAAACATTCTTTTCATATATCTAGTATTTCTATATTATGTATTTCTCATCACTTTAGCAGTTATGTTTCTCATTGGCATTATTGTGCTTTTGGACGAAAAATCTATCTTGTATAAACCAATTTAATTTAATAAATGAAATTGTTAGCAGAAAATAACCAAAGAAAAGAGAAACACGGGAAGCTATGCGTGTCGCAATTCAAATTAACACAAAAAAAAAAAAAAAAAAAAAAAAAAAGA
The DNA here is from genome assembly GCF_034508935.2 of Berghia stephanieae. Lineage (NCBI taxonomy): Eukaryota > Metazoa > Mollusca > Gastropoda > Nudibranchia > Aeolidiidae > Berghia > Berghia stephanieae. Next base: position 51,924,363 of record NC_088361.1, read on the forward strand.
AAAAGAAAGAAAAGAAAATAGTTGTTCGCGCATTGCACAATGAGCAAGAGATGTCAAAACTAATCAAAGGAGCAAATTACGGTGCAGTGACTGAAGCAGGTTTCGAATCTGGATCGTAATGATAATGTACACTGTACCTAATTATCCTCATCAACTTGACCATATTCTCCGAGAAAGTAAAAAAACGCTAAAAAGAATCTCCCAGAAAGAAAACGCAATTGTTGGTTTGATTTCATGATCAGAAGCTGATTGAAATGCTTTCCCTCCCCCACCCCCTCCCTCTCTTTCTCTCTCTCTCTCTCTCACTCTCTCCCCTATCTCTCTCTCTCTCTCTCTCTCTCTTTCTCTCTCAACACACACACACACACACACACACACACACACACACACACACACAAAACACAAATATATATATTTTATATTTTCCCATATCCATTTTCCATGCGATGTTCTTGAGTACGAACAAGATGAAATATATTTTTTGCTTTTTGAAATATATTAATCTCTTGTCTCAACCAGCTGTTTTTATCCGTGTTTCCGTGTTGCGACACCGTGCAAACATAATATCATATTTAATAAAAAAAATATGTCAAACTGTTATAATAATACACCAATCAAGAAAATTTTTGATCAACCCGGTCGACCCGCCTAGATAATATTATTTACCCTAGAGTATGCATAACAACGTTATGAAAAGCGGACACACAAAATTGGAAAAGAGATTTTTCATGGTCGTGATTTTACAAGAGAGACTTGTAGCAACCCTCATACGTAACGCATATCCATCATATAATCGCAGGCTCGTACGGGTTAATTTTAGTTTACGCATATTATGGTCCATCACGCTCTCTGATCTTTGGCCACTGAATTGGATTCAATAGTCTGATGTCACGTCGCCTAGCAACGGAGGCCATCGTGGTTCTAAACAAAGAAAATCGGCACTTTTTATTTTTCATGCTGACTAGAACTTTTCATATGTCTTGTGATCAGAATGTGTAAAAGTCAAAACATGATCAGATTAATAATGTTTTTTCCCTCTGGATACGGTTTTATGCTCGTCGGAGAAATATTTCATAAGGGCGCCCGCCATTGTTCTGATAGTTTAGAGCCAGTTACTAAGTTACCATGCGTCATTACGAGGGAAGTGACGTTACGACTGTTGAAGCGTATTTTCAATGCAAATTAGAGAGAAAATAACGAGGAGATTATTGTTCCATCATTAGGGAGTGGAACATCAGCATTTATGTACCCATTCTAACACCATCTACAACCGAGATTTTCTTAGTACCTGTAGTAAATCGTACAATTTGTCAAAAATGACTATCATTTCATTTCATTCCAAGGTCAAGGCCGACAGTGTTGATAATTATAGCTGGTATGATTAAAATCAAAAGTTACTCAGTAACTCTTTTATCAGTACATTGAAACCATTGACAAATTCTATTGTTTTATATATCATAGAAAAAGATGTTTTGTGGCCAAATACGTATCAAATAGCATCAAAATTGACAAAAAACACCAGACCTATTTTATGCGCTTTGTTTTCCCAGTTCCTCAATTTACCGATAACCCGACAGCTGACGACATTATCTCTCATTCATTCACCGTTTGTGTTAATTTTTCTTTGATAAAAATGTATGTCAATGTTTTGTAAAAGTTAATCAATTTCCTGTTTGCCAAACTAAAACGATAAAATTTTATCACTAGAGTCAACAACATCAGACTTTTCTCTCCATTATTATTTTAACCATTAAGAATGTTCTGAAATTAAAAAAAGGTTGATTTGAAGCTGTCATCTCATATAATATACTTTTATGAAAAATATATGTAATTAGCCTACTTAATAATTTCTTCACTCTAATGATAATAACAATCATTTTGTTGACGTGTTTTTCCAAACTAGTTCAAAGTCATCTTGTTGGTTGTAAAGATTTTTTGGGGGTGAAATGGAAAACTATTCGTTTTAATGATATCATAAATATTAAGAGTAATCAATGCCATCATAAGTAGCCACTTCATTGGTGCTGTCATATAAAGTTGTAAAATGATAAAACCAAATCGAAATGAACTTTCATAGACGGTATTGTTCAAGTCCAAGTTTACTTTTAGACTTTTGTAATAACATCAGCAGTAAGAACATTCTATTGAGCGATGAGTAAAGTAATAAACAGATAAATACATAAATTGATAATAAGATACACGGATAGATAAATATTAATTAAGAAATAGATTAAATAAAATAAACAGAGACCAACAAAATTTTCAAACAAAAACCTAAACAAAAAACGAAACAAAATAAACAAAAAAAAATCCATATTTATAAAGATAATTAATACACACACACACACACACACACACACACACACATATATATATATATATATATATATATATATATATATATATATATATATATATATATATATATATATATATATATACATCTTCATTAAATGTAGTTTATTAAGGTCAACTTTTGAAATTGCTACTTACTAGTTACTATGGCAGAGCGGATACTGCATCATGTTCTGGACCAAGGATACTTGATAGTAAAGACGATGAAAATGGATTGTTAAACTAACAATGCAATAAATGACGAAGTGACTATTTATCCGAATGTTCGGGAAAATAAACTTGACCTCTATTTCTCCTAACTGTTTCTGTTCTCGAGATTTTTTGTTGTTGGTTATTTGCAAGAGTGTGTGTATGCTGAATGTGTGTTTTTTGTGTGGTTTTTCTTTTGCCGATGGTTGGCGCTATGTCATAGCTTGTATTCCCACAATACTGTTACAGTTCTATCGCGGGACACTCCCCGTATACATTTCTAATTAAAGACAAGTTAAGAGGCTTTTCTTCCATTTTGAGTAGATTTGTTTTACAACAAATGTTATATTTCAAAACATTGCAGTAAATGTGATCTGATTTTGATTTGAGCCGACGAAAAATCGGCTTAAGTAATACGAGGGAGCAGGACACTGATGTAGTTGATCCCAATATTACATTACATTGACACTGTAAAATAGTCGCTATTTCATCTTGTTATGCTGGACCCTGGGAGAAATTAAATTTTTTTTTTATTTTGTCGAGAAATGATTATTTCAAAGATCGATCGATTAATGTTGACCTCTACCCCACGTATCACAATGGATCAAAATGGATACTCTTTTGAAGCAAAAGTATTTTGGTCAAAGGGAAGGAAATATATTTTGTAAATATAAAGCAATAATTAGCTTAGCACAGCTTATGCAATTAGACAAAGTGAATGTACACAATCCAACATAACATAATATCGAATCACCTATACACGCCTAAGTACAGTAATACAAGAACAGCGATGGAGGCTATTTGGTCACATCTTACGTCGAGAAGATAACATACCAGCCCAAACTGCAATGACAGAATATTTCCTTCATGGCTACAAATATGTAGGGTGACCACCAGAATCAATATTAACTACCCAGAACCAGGATATCTCTACATATTAGAAATTCATGGATTCACATGAGGCCGATTTATCCCCGAAGAACTAAGAAATACTGCAGTGCCCTCCGTACTAAAGTCACAAGATCTTGATAGCCTCAAAACTCTGACCCAGGACCATGACCAATGGAAACAATTAACAACATGGATGGAGAGAGCAGCTATACTTATCCACCATGACTGAATAACACAATTCTCAGCAAGCGTCATTCGGGCTGCGAGGTTTCCTACTATACACACCGGACACACAAGCACATTACCGAATGGCCTATAATGGCCTATAATAATTTATCAACATAATCTTGTTCCCAGTCAGATATCGATATCAAAACCCTTTAGTGAAAAAATATCATTTCAATGTGACTCTATTGAATCTATTATCAGTAGAAATGGGGACAATGAGCGATCTGTACACACAGACGATATAATAATCAGTAGAGTGGACCCATGACGGTCAAATGCGGACGATTACCCTTAAGTTTGTTTTTTTTAATAATCTATATGAATAAAGGAAATAGTGTCCGTCTCTCTCTCTCTCTCTCTCTCTCTCTCTCTCTCTCTCTCTCTCTCTCTCTCTCTCTCTCTCTCTCTCTCTGTGTGTGTTTGTGTGTTGATTACAAAGAAAATCAGACTACTAACTGCTATGAACATGATCCAATTCGTTAACATTTTTATTCTTTTGATACTGCGATTCAGGTCGACTTAACAATGACCATATACTTAAAAAAAAAATCAATGTGAGGAAGCGGGTCAAAGGCGCAGATTCACAATAAATGTTATTCATTCACATGAGACACCCAGATAACCACACCTCTCGGGCAGTCGTCATAATGTAAACAAGGGCCTATTCTTGTAATAGAAATACTCTCAAACCAACGCAAAATTTGTGCATTACAAGAAGTCAAATCAAGCCTATAATTGCGTTCGGCTATAAGACCTGCAAATAAATGCAAGTCGGGTAAACGCTATGAGGTAATTCAAGAATAAATCAGACAGCTGTCTATAGTTTTTAAAAACAATATTGAAGCTGTTGATAACACACACTATCTATATGGCCTCATTAGTGTTTTTATCAATACTCTCAAAGATTTACAATGAGATAATACATTACAGTTACAAGTAAAAGTATCATCGAAAAAAACCCATATTATTATACCGATTGCAGATTAGAAAAGCAAAAATTAAGTTAAAAATCCCTGCTCAAGAGTTGAAAAAACTCACAACTAACTCACGACTCACAACTTTTCTACAACTTTGACCCATCATCTCAAAACGATGAAGATCTGAAAATAGTGTCTAGTAAACAAATCAAGAAAGAAAATTACAAGAAAAAATTCAATCCCTCAATAATCAGCCTGCTTTAATTTGGGGATTAAACCTCAGATTTCTCGATTATCGGTCAGACGTACTACCCTGCCTAAACTTTCACTTCGATAACGTCTCAAAATACTATCATGTCAGAGAGGTTAAAATGCTGAAAATTGAATTTACATTAAAAAATATATGAAAAATAAGTTAAGTCTGTGACACGCTTCCTCCCCCCCCCCCCCCCCCCCCCGGTCTCCAGACGGTATAATGTCGGGTTGAATGGGGCGTTTATGCAGAGAATGTCTATAGATAGAATGCACTTGGCCAAGAAGCTCACAACATTGCCATCCAGAATAAAAAAGAACCAACACACAAAACTATGTGTAACCTTGAATGTATATAGTCGGGTAATACAGCTTAGTGAGAATAACTCATAAACGCGGATGCCAAAAAACAATAACAAAGGCTTGAGTGACGTCATCTTCGTTCTATCTATAGTTTCATAAGGTACATATACCCAAATTATCATATTAACGTGTCTGGTCATTATAACCAGTTAATCGGTTAAATTAAAGTAATTTAAATCGATCAATATTAGATGGACCAGTTTTCTGGCCAAATTTTTAAATACCAATCTCCAGACTAAGGCAGTTGACTAGTTAACTTTATATTCACTTTTTGGCAGCGCTTCATCTCTATAAAACACCAGCCTTACACGTTGGATCACAAATATCACCTAAGACAGACAATAGAAATATCAGCAAAAGTCAATTCCATTTCGCCGCTCATATATTATTATTATTATTATTATTATTATTATTATTATTATTATTATTATTATTATTATTATTATTATTATTATTATTATTATTATTATTATTATATTGTCACATTTCCTCGGATAGATAGAACGAAGATGATGTCTTTGGTATTCTTTTTTGCCATCCATGTTTATGAGTAATTCTCACAAAACTGTATTAACTAGACTATAATCGTGCAAGAATACACATGGGTTTGTGTGTTGGTCCTTTTTATTTCCGGATGGCACTGTTGTAAGTTTCTTAGCCAAGCGCACACTATCTATACAATTTTCCAAGATAAATATAATAAGACCAAAAACGGACATCTGTCAACATTCCCAAGGACCATAAAAGATAGAAATAACTTCTCGTTGAAATAGTGTCCACTCTATGCAAGGGTGCTTTTGCAATCGTGTAGCAAAGTCTCAAACTTTTGACAAATACAGAATCATTTTAACCGACTTGTTCATATATGCAGATCTGACATCCAAATGCAGTTATGGGCTAAGTTTAACATTGTTGTAATGGACAATATTTTGCGTCATTTTTATTACAACGCTGAACCCATAATGAATTGGGTTATCAGACTTACAAAGAAGTCGATCTTAACTTTTTGATATAGATATGAAATTAACATTTTTGACAAAAAAAAAAAAAAAAAAAAAGCAAAAAAATATTTTAAAAAAGCGAAAAAGTGGCATTTCATTGTGTCATGGTAATAACGATAATGATGATGATGATGATGATGATGATAATAATAATAATAATAATAATAATAATAATAATAGAGATAGTAATAATAACAATAACAATAATAATAATAATGATAATATAATAATAATAATAATAATAATAATAATAATAATAATAATAATAATAATAATAATAATAATAATAATAATAATAATAATAAGAAGAAGAAGAAGAAGAAGAAGAAGAAGAAGAATAAAAACCCAATACTTTTCCAGTTAAAATAATGGAACTTAAGTGGATCAAACAATACAAAGACTTAGTGATCTGTTTTGAATTTTATTATCTTTAGAAATCGACAAATTTTATTTGAGCTCCTCCTCTCCTTTTTCTCCTCCTCCTTCTTCGTGGCCTTCCAAACATTCTCAATCGTTTCCTCCTTCTTTTCTTCCGCCTACTCCTCCTCCTTCTATTCCTATTCCTTCTTCTCCTTCTCTCTCTCTCTGTCTCTCTCTGTCTCTCTCTCTGTCTCTCTCTCTCTCTCTCTCTCTCTCTCTCTCTCTCTCTCTCTCTTTCTCTCTCTCCCAGTGTGTCTCCTTCTCATCATTATCACCATCAATATGCTCAACATCATTAGAAATAATAACGTGGGAAGTTTCCACAACAATAACACACCAAAAAAGTAAAGCCAAGCAATGTAAATCATGATACTCCCACACACTACTTATTCACAAAGCTCACGTTTCCCATTATCCGTCCGTCAAAATAAGTGATGTTACGCAATCTTGTAATTGTTGTTTAAGACTACAGACGACAGGAAGTATCTTTATCTCTACTAAATATCGACGATATCGCCAGTAGTTAGAATTCACAAATGAGACATATGTTTAGAAATAAATAAATGCTGATATCCTTAATAGGTATTATTCAACCCTATCCCTAAAATAGTCATCATCATCATTGCCTTTTTCACCCTGGGTCAGGGTATAGGCCACAGACAAACAGTTTCCATCCTTCTCTATCCTGAGCCAACTTTTTTATCTCATTCCAGGTCTTACCACTTCTCTGTATATCAGCTTCTTTAATTCTTCTCCATGTTCCTCGTGGCCTTCCCCTTGATCTTCTGCCCTGAGGGTTCCAGTCCAATACTTTCTTTGTTATAGTTGAGTCATTCTTTCTAAGCGTGTGTCCAATCCACCTCCATCGTCTTCTTCCTATATCCTCTCCCACTGGTTTCTGCTGTGTTCTTTTCCATACTTCTTCATTTTTTATTCTATCCATCCATTTTATTCTGAGTAGCTTACGCATGCACCTGTTTACGAAAATCTGTACCCTCCTTATACATGCCTGTGATGCGTTCCAAGTTTCACATCCATACAGTAGGACAGACTTCACGTTTGAGTTGAAAAGTCTTAGCTTTAGTTGAAGGGAGATATCTTTAGTTCTCCAAACTCTGTTCAAAGATGTGAATGCAGCCTGTGCCTTTCCTATTCGTGCTTTCACCTCTGCTTCCGTGCCTCCATCCTTGTCAATTATACTTCCGAGATAGCAGAAAGTGTCTATATCTTCGAGTTCCTGATCTTTTACTTTGATCTGCTCCCTTTGACGCGTACCTATCCTCAAGACCTTTGACTTTGCAGGGTGAATTCTTAGACCAATTGATTCCGACAGGCTGTTTATAATTGTGGTTTTTGCTTGCATCTGGTCCTGGGTGTGGGACAAAAGAGCCAGATCATCTGCAAAATCCAGATCATCCAACTGTGTCCAGGGGGTCCACTGTATCCCATTTCTTCTCCCTTTGGAGGTTTCCTTCATTAGCCAATCAATGGCAAGGATGAACAGGAATGGAGAGAGCAAGCATCCCTGCTTGACACCAGTCTTAATTTCAAAGCTGTCAGTAAGCTGATCTTCATGTACAACCCTGCAACTTGATCCTTCATACATTTCCTTAATGAGGTTTACTATCTTTTCAGGGAGTCCATAATGTGCCAGAATTTTCCACAATGTTGCTCTGTCAATACTGTCGAAAGCCTTCTCGTAATCCAGAAAGTTGACAATAAGAGGAGAGTTCCATTCTATAGACTGTTCTACTATGACTCGCAGAGAGGCAATCTGGTCGGTGGTTGAACGGTTTTTCCGAAAACCTGCCTGTTCGTCCCGCAGTTTAGCATCTGTTGCATTCTTAATTCTCTCTAAAATAATACGGTTGAAAACCTTTCCTGGGATAGAAAGAAGAGTGATGCCTCGATAATTATTACAATTACTGAGGTCCCCTTTCTTTGGAAGCTTGATAAGATGTCCTTCCTTCCAATCCTTTGGGAATATCCCGTCATTCCAGATTCTCTCAAATAGTGGGTGCAGGGCCTCAGCATTTCTTTTCGCATCAACTTTTAGAGCCTCCGGTGGAATCTGGTCTGGTCCAGCAGCTTTCCCCCTTTTCATCTTGTTAATGGCACCCACAATCTCTGCTATCGATGGTGGATCACAGCTAATTGGTAGCTCATTCCTTGCAGGCAAAATTTCTGGCTGGTTGTCTGGTGGTGGTCTGTTCAGAAGGCAGTTGAAATGTTCCCTCCATCGTTCAGATTGAGCCTCTTTTCCAAAAATAGTTTTCCCATCTTTGTCTTTGACTGGTACCTCTGGTTTCCCATATTTTCCAGCAAGTGTCTTGGTAGTTTGATAAAGGATCCTCATGTGTCCTCCAGTCGCTGCTGCTTCTGCTTTCTCTGCAAGTCTGTTCATGAATGCTTCCTTGTCTTTCTTCACAGATCTTTTGACTTCCTTAGCTATGGCTCGATACTGCTCTTGTGCATCCAGTCTTGAAGCCCTTGTTCGGCTTGCATTCACTTGTTCCTTCCTTGTTCTCCTCTTTTCAATAAGGTCCAAGGTGGTTGGACTTATCCATTCTTTATGTTCCGATTTCTTTACCCCCAATACCTCGTGGCAAGTTGTTATGTAGACTTCCTTGATCTTTGCCCAATGTGACTCTACATCTATGTCCTCCTCGAGCTCAGTAAGAGGTTGGAATCTATTACTCAATTGTAGTTTGAATTCCTCATTCTTTTCCCCATCAAGTGCATTCACCTCGAATTTTCTTCTTGTATGTGATCTGGCCCCGTGTTTTCTGAGTCGGAGCTTAAGCTTTGCCAATAGCAGGTGGTGGTCTGATCCAACATCTGCCCCTCTCCGTACTGTCACATCTTCCAATGAACGTCTGAATCTACGAGAGATACAAAAATGATCAATCTGATTCTCTGTCACACCATCTGGTGAGACCCAAGTTGCTTTGTGGATCCTCTTATGGGGGAACACTGATCCTCCAATCACCAAGCTGTTGAATGCACAGAAATTTGCAAATCTCTCTCCATTATCATTCATTTTTCCCATGCCATGACGTCCCATGATACCTTCATAGCCTACGTTATCCTGTCCCACTTTTGCATTAGCATCTCCCATCAATATGTTGATGTCTTTCCTTGGCAACTTGTCAATGACTTGTTGTAGCAGACCATAAAATGTATCTTTGTCCTCATCTGTTGCATCATTTGTTGGGGCATAGATCTGTACAATGTTCATGCTGATCTTCTTACTCCGTGTTGTAAAAGACGCCATGATGATCCTTTCTCCGCATTGTTCCCATCCTCTCAGTGACTTCTGGGCAAACTTGCTTAGAATTATTCCTACTCCCTGTGTATGAATCCCGTCCCCTCTCCCTGAATATAAAATCTTCTCCCCAGACTTGAGGTGTTTCTGTCCGGATTGTATCCAGTGGGTTTCGCTTACTCCAAGTATATGCAGCCTGTATCTTCTCATCTCAGTCACAACTTGAGAGCTTTTTCCTGCTTCATACATGGTGCGAACGTTCCACGACGCAATTCGAAGCTGCTTGTTTGGCGAAGACGTCATCGGGTCAGCAGAGTCCTTTCGGCTTTGTCTGTTGTCCTTCATAAATTCTGTAATTCCAGAAACTCTTCGGTCGCCCAAGCTAAAAAAAGGATTTAGTTTGTCTGTCTGTGTTTCTGTAACGGTTTGAGTTTAACGGAAAGGGGTGTTAACCCTTTGCCAACCCCCAACCTGGAGGACCAGGTGACTCAAAGATGGGGGAATCACACACCATTAGTCGCCTTTTACGACACGCTGGCTTGGCGTTGGGCTATTCTTGACCCTCTCAGTTGAGGGACCCCGGACACCACACGGGGGCCTAAAATAGTAACGCGTAATAATATCAAGGATACAATAATAATTTGAGACGTCAGATTATCAAACGTAAATTTCATTAAAAATCAGATTTTATTTAAAAAGAAGTATCTATCATTTTATTGTTTTTGAAGCTGGTTTTTATTCAAAGATGACGAAATAGGAATCGATTGATGGGTAGAATAAACGATTTCTTACACTCTTGCGTTTTGGAATTCGAACTTTGTTCCTAACGCACACTCGTAAGCTCGTGCAACGGTTGGGAACACGTCCGGTATTCCAAACAGCAAGGATGCATTAGTCGGATACATTATTATAATACTCATGATAATCAACGCAATTTGAATTATGATCACGATTTCGGCCCTGTTAATGACAGGCAAATGACTCCAATGTTATTGTATCACGATAATCATTGTTTTCACCATAAATGACACAACTTGTTGAACAAGTAGTCACTCCATTGAGTTAGAATATAGATTTCTTGTGTTAAAATCTGGCGGTATTTTTAAATTACGAATACGAGATTTCCACAATGATCGTGAATTAAATAAGTATTAATTAGTATTACAATTATAGTCAGATTTTGTATTAATGGCGCGTGTTTTTCTGCTTTTTCTCTGCTGTCCCTCTATCAAAAGTTGTAAAAATTTGTGTCAACCTCTGACTCAATTTGTCTTAACTGAATGTAGATTTTGGACCGTATTGATGCCATATTAAAACAGTTTTCTTCTTTAAGACATATAAAAAAACTACTTTAAAATAACTGACATAAAATTAGAGATTTTACACTGTAAAAAATGAAAACAAGTTAAGCACCACAAAATATGAATGAATTAATCGTATTTCCAAAAATTGTGTACTGACGTAGTGATTCACATTCTCTCACCGTACTCTGGTGTAACATAAGTATCAGGACGTTAACAGCGTTATCTATTTAGGAAAAAAATTTATAATATCGCCTGACAGGCGTCATGTCTCGTTCTGCATGTTGCGTGTTGCTGTTGGCCATTGATTCCATGTAAAGCAACTTGAGCACGTTTAGTGGATATTGAGCTATATAAAAGCTCAGGTTAAAAAAAAAAATTCTGTTTCCAGTTCACAATGAATTCTTGTATTTTACAAATCACGAGATACATAAATTATACGATTTATGGCGTATTGTACGAAAAAAAAAAAGATTATGTCTCATCAACAACGTCTGTTAAGGTGTCAGTGCTATGTCAATATAAATGCCAATGCGTACCGCTGAATTCTCATTTATAGACAGTTAGTACCAATTTATTTATTGTAGTCACGTTAGCGTACGCGAACTTTGAGCCTCATTCACAAAAATATATCGTTGATGTATGAAAAATTATTTGTTATGGTTAATATATATTGTGTCACCTGTACAGGGCTATTTTCCTGATTGGTTACAGGTTGCAAAAATATTTCGCGCCTATAAAAATGACGACGCCGCTGATGATGATGATTATGACGATAATAATAATACTGATAATAATAATAATGATAACAATAATAATGATTAAAATAATGATAATGAGGTGATGGTAATAATGAAAATAATAATGATGATGGTCATGATGGTCATGATGATGATGATGATGATTTTTCATAGTTATATATAGTGTTATCTGTATAGGGTTATTTTTTCTGTATTGTTACAGTATACAAAAATATTTCGCGCCTGTAAATATGACGATGATGATGATGATGATGATGATGATGATGATGATGATGATGATAATAATCGTGATAATCGTGATAATGATACTACTATTACTACTACTACTACTACTACTTCTACTACTACTACTACTACTACTACTACTACTACTACTACTACTACTACTACTACTACTACTACGACTACTACTACTACTACTACTACTAATACAAATCAACTACTACTACGACTATACTACTACTACTACTACTACTACTACTACTACTACTACTACTACTACTACTACTACTACTACTACTACTACTACGACTACGACGACGACGACTACTACTACTACTAATACTACTACTACTACTACTACTACTACTACTACTACTACTACTACTACTACTACTACTACTACTACTACTACTACTACAAGTAATGATAATAATCACATTAATCCTTTCTTAAACAAATATAGCATTGTGCAGAACATTGTGCTTATTTGAGTCAATAGAAAAAATGATACGGCGCACAACTCTACTGAAAGATTTGAAAATTAGAAATGTATTTTTTACAGATAGATAAACAGATAACTTGATTTCCTTTTATAATTTAAAGTCAGTTTGAAAGTTCGTTGAGTCAAACAGATATCATAAAATATGTACCGACGACACTAGACTTTCAAAATTCAACTAATTTTGACACTGTAAAAAGTTGTCAATTTGCGTCATCTATTTATGACATCAAGTATTATTATTACTTCCGTTGTGTTGTTGATTTAGCGGTGATCAGTGTTGTTATGTAGTAGTATTTTCTAATTGCGTGTATGTTTGTGTGTGTGCGTGTGTGTGTTTGTGTGTGTGTGTTGTGTGTGGTGTATACATGTGTGTGTGTGTGTGTGTTGGCATTTTTCAGCAAATCGTGGCATTCATAGTGACATTATTCACTTGATCACATGAGGCTATTTCAGTCACCATTTTGATCCTTTTTTTACTATTAGGGTTAGCTCGAGATCGAAGGATTTTTTTTTCTATTAGGGCTAGTCATAAGTCTTAGTAAAGGTGCTAGGGTGTTTGTTTTTCCATAAGTTAAGTAAAGGGGAAACATTCCGAAAGCGCCTACACCCCCAGTATTCTTTAAATTTGTATTTTCACCGTTGATCTTTTGTCAGGCGTTTATTTATTCAATTTGTCATCATTTTTTCTATTAGGGTTAGCTCGAGATCGGAGTATTTTTTTTTTTTCTATTCGGGTTAGCTCGAGAGGTTAGTCATAAGTCTTAGTAAAGATGCTTGGATGTTTGTTTTTCCATAAGTTAAGTAAGGGGGAGACATTACGAAAGCTCCTACATCCCGAATATTCTTTAAATTTGTATTTTCACCGTTGATATTTTGTCAGGTGTTTATTTATTCAATTTGTCATCATTTTTTCTACTAGGGTTAGGTAGCTCAAGATCGGAGGATATTTCTTTGTCTATTAGGGTTAGTCATATGTCTTAGTAAAGGTGATAGGATGTTTGTTTTTCCATAAGTTAAGTAAAGGGGAGACATTCCGAAAGCTCCTACATCCCCAGTATAATGTATTCACTTAATGTAAATGTTGCTGCTCGAAGCTCGAAGAAATAAATAATAATTTGAAATTGAATGTAAGCTTCAATTTAATGACAAAAACAGATCAAATGAACGTTTCGGGTTTCCCATTTATCAACAAAACAGGATGAATGAAACACCACGGATGAATGAGATACTGTGGTAGTGGCGTTGTTATAATGAATAAACAAAACATTGGTTGGCAGGAAATAGATATGCTCCTTTGTAAGGAAGCACGAATTAAAATAGAATGCTAGATATTTCGAAAAGGTGCGCAATTAATTAAGTGAAAAGAGGGGAGGGGGGAGGAACTGTGTAATGCAGTTTAGAAAGTGAAATATAAAAACGTGTAGACTGTTGTTGGAAGATAAATACAATGGAATTGAAAATCCTTTCTTAAAAAAATATAGTCTAGCCTTGTGGCGAAAATTGTGCCATTTGAAACAATAAAAAAAAAATATACGGCGCACAACTCTACTGAAAGATTTGAAAATTAGAAATGTATTTTATACAGATTGATAAACAGATAACTTGATTTCCTTTTATAATTTAAAGTCAGTTTGAAAGTTCGTTGAGTCAAACCAACAGCACTAACACTCTCAAAAACAACCAGTTTCGACACTGTAAAAAGTTGGCGTTTTTACGCAAATCGTCGCATTTGAAATAATGTATTTACTAAATTACTTTAAGGATTTCAAATCTACACTAAGTTTTCAACAGTTTTCATCTATTTATAACATCAAGTATTATTATTGCACCTTTCATGCTTTCAATGTGATGGTTTCAGGTGGATAATACCCAGGTTTAACTTCTTTGGTAATAAATAAAAAAAAAATAATAATCTAAAAATAATGGAAATTTAAAACAAGAAAATAAAAGTATCATTGATGGTAAAATAAGGTCTTAGAAAGACCTTATTAAATGTTATGAATAGTCAGGTGGCTCCGTAGCGTAGTTGATAAGCTGTCAGACTCTACTTGAAAGTACTGGGTGGACATTTTTAAAAAGTTTACTTTATTGAGAAAGACATCATTTTCGTTGTTATAGTCACTCAACATATATTTAAAACCTTAAATTAATCAATTATTATTATTATTATTATTATTTTTATTATTATTATTATTATTCATTATTATTATAGTTTTTAAAAAAATAACATCGGTACCATTCAATGTGTTATCGACGTGCATTTATATGTAAACGTCGATTGTTATCATTTTATAATATTTTATCATTATCATCAGTGCATTCGTTTAACGCGTTTTTGTAATATTATTGGTTTTTTTTTCTTCTTTTTTTTCTTCTTCTTCTTCTTCTTCTTTTTTTTTTGTTTGTTTGTTTTTGTTGTTTTTCAAAAACTTCCTGTCCCATCATTGTTTATGTCTATTTACCTTATCTACGCCATTCACACTACACATCTCTCATTCGTTCTTAGTGTCTTATTCGTCGTGTTTTGTTGATAAAGGGGAAGTCAGAAATGTCCACAGTATGTCTTCGTCTATTAAATTGAGGCTTACAATTCAACACTTATCATTTTTTTTCCTTCGAGCTTCAAGCAGCAACCTTTTCATTAATCAACCAGCAGCGCCAACGGAGGTGCATAAAAATGGTGCCAAACGCCACCAAACATGATCACCAGAGTACTGTACTGTAAGGTAAGTTCTCGATCCCAGGATCGTCTTTTCAACTCTGCTCACGTCTCCTACTTCAGGTTAATTTTCGCAGTTGATTTTCTTACCACAACTGTTTTCACACACGGACAACTATATGTTACTGTGTCACGGGTCAGAGGCTATAGTAACTTACACTTCATGTTGGGCCACACAGAAAAATCAACAGGGGGATGTACCAAGTTACACAGACAACGTTGTTTACCAATATGCCCTCATTAAATGATGGTGGGTACAATATCGAATGAAAATAGTTCTTTCCCCGCGAAATTGCGGGCTTTTTACTAGTGATAATAATAATGACAACATTAACAATAATGATGATGATAGTGGTGAAATATAACACTCATACCGACGATATGTCCAAAGGTCACTGTATACTTGACAAAGGCCCGAGCCCTAAAGGACACCAACATGAAGAACAATTCAATAAAGATCTGATAAGGTGTTTATGAAACAGTACCAGACAAAGCATGAAAAATAAAGAATTAGAAAAAAAAAATCCCAAAAATCAGTCTTCTTTGACTGGGTATCGAATCTCAGACCTTCTGATTACCCGTCAGACGTGCTATCGTTACACCGATAGTTGGGACGACTGTAATGCCTATATTCTCCACAAGGATACGCGTTTTATGCTGTGAACCGTCTCTTGGTCATACAACTTAAACGTTAAACACGAGAGGACGAGGACGAAAACATTAAAGTAGCTAGTAGCTCCAACTTTTGAAAAATTAAAGTAACCTTGTAAAAAACAGTTTTCATATCAACCTAGATTTCTGCTGTCTTCTTTCCTTCTTGAAATGCTTCGACTATTCATTGAATAATAAATGTAATTTGCTCTTCTGTACTTCTGGCTTTTCTGGAACCCGTTTGCTCATCGTTTAAAATGTGTTGGTTTTCAAGTGCCACTGTACTCTTCTGCTGTTTATCTTCTCTAACACTTACATCTACAGCTCATGAGATTAAATGGTATAAAGTTTGAAGGTTTATTTTGTGTTTTACTTCCTTTCTTTGATTGGAATAATTGTTGTTTCCCTCCATTTGTTTGGTATAGCTCCCATTCTCCACGATGTATCATTTTGGCCTTGTTGTCAAGTATAACAAGCATTTCATTTGTTCGTCTATCAGGCCCAAGGAATTTGTTGATCTTCCTGTGTCATTCTAGTATCAATGAGCTCATGGCCCTCAGATTTCTGTCTTTCCAGTGCTCTTTCTTCCTGTTTCGCGTCCTTTGCTCCGTTCTTGTCCATATTCACATTATCTGCATTCTGAAAGTGTTTCAAGAAGATGTTTGCTGTTTATTTGGCAGAAATAGGAAGTCCATCTTGTGATTCAAGTCTATATTTTTCGATCAATATCTCAGGTGCTTGATCGGTGAAAGTTCTTGAAATTGTCTGGCCAATAGAGAACCTACACATTCTCTTCCTCTAGAAAGTTCCGACAGATGATTACACAAGGGCCAAAGTGTTGTCTTGTTGCAAGACATTCCTCTCTTCATGTTGCTCCATTATAAGTACGACACGAGCTTGTAAGATTTTATTGAGGTAATGCTCAGTATTGGCATTTCCTCGCCAAATAACGGAGTCAATTTTTCTGTAGGCACTAATGCCACCCCAGACTTTTACTCTACCTTAGCACCACCATCAGAAACGTTTCACGACGAGTCAATTTGATTATAATCATATAACAGTTTCACTCTTGGCCAGCCCAGGTCTCCTAAACTTTCGCTGATCGAGCATCGGTTGGACTTGGTTGATCGCCGTATTAGAAACAGAAATGTCAATGACATTGTCACTATTTCTGATATAACATTGATTAAGGACTGCAACAACATTCCTCGGACGTTGCTACAACGTTATCTCCGCTCAATGACCAATTTTCAATAACCAGTATTCTATGAAAGTAATAATCGATTTTACATTGCCGTATTGATATATTTTTCATTACATTCAAAGTTGTGTAAAACTGTCTGTGAATGATATAATGCAAGCTATATGAGATTTTGTAAGTATAAACTATTGTATAAGGTAGAATAATTCCTATATTCAGCCTTTAATAAGATAAAATAAGATAATATAAGATATAAAATCTGCTATGGCCTAAAAAAAAGACCTAAAATTTTACGTGTAAAAAATTCACCCTCCAAAATCTGATTCACTGTGACCGAAGTGTAGGGTACTTATTTGCAGATCCGATAACCCAAATTATTATGGGCTCATTGTTATAATGGAAATACTCTCAAATCAACGCAAAATATGATTCATTACAACAATGTTAAAACAAGCCCATAATTGAGTTTGGTTATCTGTACGTTGGACCTCTGTCTAAAATCATCAGAAGTTTCGGTCTGTCTTACCATCAATACGCTGATGATACGCAATTGTACTGCGTTTCCAATACGAGAAATTTATAAGAAGTATCAGCCGATAGTAAGAATTGTATCCAAAGTGTTAAGAAATGGATGAATGAGAACAGACTGAAACTGAATGATGATAAGACAGAGGTGCTGTATGTTGTAAACAGGAAGTTGAAAAGTGAAACAGATTTGAAGCTGGGGGATGGCTCCGTTCAAATTGTTGAGAAAGTGAAAAACCTTGGCACATTCTTAGACTCTGGACTGTCGATGGAGCATCGGGTTAATAATTTGGTTAGATCTCTCTTTTTCCAACTAATAAAAGATTGCTTCCATTAGACGGTTCATATCTGAGGATGTGACCAAACACCTGGTTGTGTCCCTCGTACTATCGAAATTGGATTATTGCAATGCTCTGTTGTTTGGCGTTTCGCAATATGATCTGAGACGTCTTCAGATTGTCCAAAACAGCGCTGCCAGACTAGTATTCCTGAAGCGTAGATGCGATTCTGCCATACCTCTGCTTCATGACTTGCATTGGCTGCCTGTTGAGAAATGGATTAAATTCAAAGCTTGTATTTTAGTTTATCGATGTCTTGAAGGTACTGGCCCTTCCAACATTTCGGAACTAATTGAAAGATATTCAAAACTCCGCCCCCTATGTTCGGCCAGTGATTCCACCAAACTAGTTGTCCCTCGAATACGGAAAAATGCTGGAATGAGATCCTTCTCTCATTTCGGACCCTCTGTTTGGAACGCCTTACCACAGAGCATTCGTGAAAAAGAATCTTTGTCTATTTTTGAAAGTTCGCTTAAAACATATCTGTTTCGTCTTTAGTAGATGGTATCAGAAGCAAGATAGTTGTGTGTGTGTGTGTGTGTGTGTGTGTGTGTGTGTGTGTGTATGCTTGTGTGTGAATGAGTATGTTTCAGCCAAAGTAATTTGTAATTTAAGCGCTTAGAGTCTGATATCTCGGAGTTATAGCGCTATATAAGTTTTCAGCATTATTATCATTATTATTTTATGTGGACCTAGACCCGACATAATACAATTTTCAGACAATTGAATACAATTTCATTATTCAAAGAAAAGCATACTACTAATGCTCTCAATGCTATTAATACTTTCCTCTGAATGCTTCATAAACTGGAACGAATTACTTCTCTGTGGACCTTGTGTTGAATGCTATTTAAAAGGAAAAAAAAAACACACTCATGATAATTTAAAAAACAAACAAATTTAAGAAATAATTGCGTTGTCATTCCCCTTTATTCAAGACAATATAATACTCGTAACACAATAACAATGATATAAACAAGTCTCATCAATTGCATTGTAAATCATGGCAATAAAAACAATCGTTATTTCGTAATTATGACATCTAGAGATAGAATCCGAGTTGAATTAAGACAATAATTAAATGTAAAAAAAATCCTTCTTTAAACAAGTCGACTGGCTCAGACAAAGTATTACTATCAATGTGTTTATCACAATAAATGTAATAAATGTCACCAGCGCCCATTCTTATGTAGAGTGTCTAAATTTAGTCCTCTTCTAGGTTGGTAAAAGGCTTTCTAGTCAAGCCTGGGCGAAGCAAGTGACTAAAAATCGGTCATATTGGGCATTTTCTAGTCACTAACTCCGAATGCTTTAGCATTGGATAGGGCATAAAAGGGATATAGTCTAAATCAACTATTTTGTGCTGGTAAGAATTCAATCTCCATACTTTTCCAACGCAAAAGATTTAATTAACATATGGTTTCGATTTTGTTTCGTTTCGTTTCCTATTTAAGCTTTAACCTTGCTTAATTTGCCAAAATAACATGATGAATCAAGCCACGCAACGACACATTTGCTTCCATTCGATTTGTCAACCCCCGCACAAATTAAACCGAAAAAATAATTATATACCAAACAAACAAAACTGAACAGAAAGCGGGTTTCAAAGTAACCATAACAAAATCCACATTATTTCAATCAATCACAACACCAACAGAGTAACTTTTATCTCTTTCTAATCGTTGTTTCTTCTTCTTCGAAGCGAACGCCTCTGGTAAACCTCTCACACCCAACTGGCGTGACCTCTTGGAGTTTCTACTCACAAAATGTATCTTGACGATGATCTGAAATATTCTATCAATATTTCCAAAACAAGTGTCAATATCAAAAGGTCACTTTTTGCCCATGTCATTCGTAATCGATATATTTTTATTTCTAATCGAAGCTCTCTAAATCTCACAGCAGGGGTTGCAATTTTGTTGACAATAAAGTTTCCCCAGTTACTAGTCAGAGAATAATCGATGTGCCAAAAAGTAACCAAGACTTAGGCCTAAGGAACCGTGAGTTTAGTCTCTGACTTTTCTAGTAACCTAATATAAGAAATCATTATTACCAGTCATTTCCTAAAGTCATTGACTTAGTGTTAAGTCAATTTGCAAAAGAACGGGCCCAGAATATATCGCTACAGTGCTTTCACAATATCAATTAAATTTTGGTAGGGATTTTTCTTAATAAAAATACATATACTTATTTTTTTGAAAAACATGCAAAACAAAATAAATATAATAAAACGTTTAGCATTGGGGCCTACTGTCCAAGACAACTGTAGAAGATTTTGTTGGGAAGTATTTTATTATAGAAATGGCTCGGGTCTGAAATTTAGTCAAAGAGAATTGAATGAAACTGTTGCATCAAACCATTTACATCTCGATTTCTTTAATGCTGTTTCCCTGAAGTTTATTGTAATAATCTTATCTTGCGAATAATTTAATATAGTATGTATAGTTGAAAACAATTGAAATGAATTTATTGATTTGAAACCGAATTTCATAATGCAAACGAGTTTCTGATTGGTTGGATATATAGTTGGTAGATATTATGCTTGACTCCATTGTCCGATCTCAATCACTGCTGAAATGTATGATTATAAAGTGAACGAGGTCCATTGGGAGTAATAACCGACATAATGGGTTTCTCATTCAACTAGGATTTTCTAATTTGCAATGATATTCCTTGAAGGTGTATTTATGAATTCGAGTCGAGTGCTCAAGCTTTATAATGGCCTGATTTACTTTTGTTAACTTTAAATGAAAGAGAGATTAGACATTTTGCTCTTATGAGGAGATTAATGAGTTTTCAAAGGTTTTCCACATTTGTTTAAGATGGGAAAGAAGAGCAGGGCTAAAACCAAAAAATACAAAATAAAAAGTGACAGAAATAAGAATGGTTGAAAATCTTAGTTTTGAAAAATAATTAAATCGAATGTTGTTAACTTTGCTTTTATGGAAAAAAACTTGCTGAGTTTCTTTTATATCTATTTGACGATGCATTTAAGGCGTAATATTACGTCATGATATGATATGATATGATATGAATTTTAATGGACCAAAATAGGCTAAGACCTTCAAATGCCCATGACCTATTAGCATCTCAGCATAGCAAATATTTCCAAATTTTAGCCATGACCATTTTAATTTAATTTTAATTGGATTTGCCAGCAGTCACGCTAACGTATATTTAGAAAAAGGGTGAGGAATATTAAACATCATATAATAGAAGTGTTCTTTTATTGTAACAATGACATTAACAATATTGCAAGCACAATAAAATGATAATTATTTTGAAATGGAGAATATATATATATAAAATATGTAAGTTTTTTATCATTTACACACGCGGCATTAGAAGTAGAAAAAGTAGAAAAAGTAGAGAGAGAGAGAGAGAGAGAGAGAGAGAGAGAGAGAGAGAGAGAGAGAGAGAGAGAGAGAGAGAGAGACCAACCACGTCAATCTACACTGTCCTATATAGAAATCTAAAACGACTCCAAAATCGCTTAGAAATAAATTAAAAGATATCTTCTGATATTAGCAGAGAGCGAGAACTACGGAATGTGCATTGACACAGACTATAAGAGAGGCAGACGATGCATCACGATCAGATGATTAGGAAGCGAAAAGCCTAAATGATAAATGTAAACTAACCTAACGTAAGAAGCTTGAATAATGACTGATAGAAAAAAGCACTTTATTGCATTTTCATATCTTTCGAATTAAGATAATACGTATTCTTTTGGTGGGAGGAATTTGTGACTCATTGTACCAAACCGGTATTATGACGGGGTGAACCAGTTGTCATCAAGTAAATTTTTACAAACATAGAATACAAACTCATTTTTTGGCAGTTTTAGAATCAAATCAATTTTTCTGCAGTAAAACAACATAAATTCTTAAACTACTTTTCATATTTTTGACTAGATATGCCCATTTTTAAACATCTAATATAAATCAGCCCGACAGAATCTAGATCTAATATCTTAAGGGAGTTGGTCATACTTAT
>NC_088361.1:51953959-51966459 GCF_034508935.2 Berghia stephanieae
TTCTTCTTCTTCTTCTTCTTCTTCTTCTTCTTCTTTTTCTTCTTTTCTTCTTCTTCTTCTTCTTCTTCTTCTTCTTCTTCTTCTTCTTCTTCTTCTTCTTCTTCTTCTTCTCTTCTCTTCTTCTTCTTCTTCTTCTTCTTCTTCTTCTTCTTCTTCTTCTTCTTCTTCTTCTTCTTCTTTCTTCTTCTTCTTCTTCTTCTTCTTCTTCTTCTTCTTCTTCTTCTTCTTCTTCTTCTTCTTCTTCTTCTTCTTCTTCTTCTTCTTCTTCTTCTTCTTCTTCTTCTTCTTCTTCTTCTTCTTCTTCTTCTTCTTCTTCTTCTTCTTCTTCTTCTTCTTCTTCTTCTCTTCTTCCTTCTTCTTCTTCTTCTTCTTCTCTTCTCTTCTTCTTCTCTTCTTCTTCTTCTTCTTCTTCTTCTTCTTCTTCTTCTTCTTCTTCTTCTTCCTTTCTTCTCTTCTTCTCTTCTTCTTCTTCTTCTTCTTCTTCTCTTCTTCTTCTTCTTCTTCTTCTTCTTCTTCCTTTCTTCTTCTTCTTCTTCTTCCTTCTTCTTCTTCTTCTTCTTTCTTCTTCTTCTTCTTCTTCTTCTTCTTCTTCTTCTTCTTCTTCTTCTTCTTCTTCTTCTTCTTCTTCTCTTCTTCTTCTTCTTCTCTTCTTCTTCTTCTTCTTTCTTCTCTTCTTCTTCTTCTTCTTCTTCTTCTTCTTCTTCTTCTTCTTCTTTCTTCTTCTTCTTCTTCTTCTTCTTCTTCTTCTTCTTCTTCTCTTCTTCTTCTTCTTCTTCTCTCTTCTTCTTCTTCTTCTTCTTCTTCTTCTTCTTCTTCTCTTCCTTCTTCTTCTTCTTCTTTCTCTTCTTCTTCTTCTTCTTCTTCTTCTTCTTCTTCTTCTTCCCTTCTTCTTCTTCTTCTTTCTTCTTCTTCTTCTTCTTCTTCTTCTTCTTCTTCTTCTTTCTTCTTCTTCTTCTCTTCTTCTTCTTCTTCTTCTTCTTCTTCTTCTTCTTCTTCTTCTTCTTCTTCTTCTTCTTCTTCTTCTTCTTCTTCTTCTTCTTCTTCTCTTTCTTCTTCTTTCTTCTTCTTCTTCTTCTTCTCTTCTTCTTCTTCTTCTTTCTTCTCTTTCTTCTTCTTTCTTCTTCTTTTCTTCTTTCTTCTTCTTCTTCTCTTCTTCTCTTCTTCTTCTCTTCTTCTTCTTCTTCTCTCTTCTTCTTCTTCTCTTCTTCTTCTTCTTCTCTTCTTCTTTCTCTTCTTCTTCTTCTTCTCTTCTTTTCTTCTTCTTCTCTTCTTCTCTTCTTCTTCTTCTTCTTCTTCTTCTTCTTCTTCTTCTTCTTCTTCTTCTTCTTCTTCTTCTTTTTCTTATTCATATCCTCCTCCTCCCCTTTCTCTTCTTCCGCCTCCTCCTCCGCCTCCTCCACCACCTCATCATCATTATCATCATCATCATCATCATCATCATCATCATCATCATCATCATCATCATCATCATCATCATCATCATCATCATCAAGATCACCACCCCAACCACCACTATCACCACTACCGCCACCACAATAACAACCACCACCAACACCACCGCCACCACCTCTACACCACCACCACCACCATCATCATCATCATCGTCATCATCACTATTGTCCTCCTCATCATTATTATCATCATTCAAACTCTCAAAACAGATATGTGTTGTCTTCGATCCGAATCAATATTCCTAAACCACATAATTTACTCTCTAATTACGTAAATAACATATATTTTTGCCTTTTATACACGACCATCCAATTCTTTCATGTCTTTCAAGTATCGATTGCCGATTACTTTATTGAACCCCATTTCTGTATTATCCCACGCCGTCCATTGCTAAACACACGTAATGACTTAACCACTACAGGTTGATTTGTATTTACTCTTTCGTTCTCCCTATTAAAAAATTTACAGAGACCTATATTATTATTTTTATGTAACTCAGTTTGGACTATTTTCCTGTAAAGGTCCGGTCGAGGAAGTGGTAATAGGGTTTTTATAGCAGACGATGGGTATCTATGTCAGGTTATAATTGTTTATATGCTGCTATACAATTGAAATTTAACACTGGTTTTTGCAGCTTTCTCTATTCAGCTAGATGATTTCTTCTCACTAGATTCTGTCAGATTATTTACTTTTTATTTATTTGTACGATTGATTTAGAAGGTAGAAACGGCTTGTTTTCATTTAAACATTTACCATCAGCCTCAAATACCATGTTTACCGACTTGACATTGAACACCCACATAGGTAGGGAAAGAGCACCTAAGTTGCATGTTTCTACATTTTCATTTTGGTCTCCGTCCTATCAGGATTATGTATATCAGTCGACTATTATTAAGATTTTGTTGCCATTGACAGCCGTCTATAACATATCGGACAATAAAAACTAAATATGACAAAGAAATTCGTCAAGCCGATCTAGATAGCTCACAATGCTGGAAAATAGAAAACCGCATGGAATTTCATCCTTAATCCTGCCATTTTCTAAATTTCACATAAATAAATATCTTATGTTCACCATATACAGCACATAACAACTCACAAAATGTTTAGGACCAACAATAACTGACAAACTAAATCGGATGCATCATGTAACAAACATATGCAAAAAAAGCAAACTCTACTTTAAGCTTCCTCGGAAGAAACCTTAATTACGGCAGGAAAAAAATAGAATTCAAAATATACAAAGCCTTTCTCAGACTTACACCAGAATATAACAGTTCTGCTGGGAAACCTCACTACTCGTATAGATTAGAAATACAAGAAAGCAAACGAATACAAAGCAGGCCAGTTCAGTTTACTAACTGAAACGGCAAAGAAAAAAAAAACCCACAATACTGATTTGGACTCGAACTGTCGCAGCAGAGAATGCGTGATGAAGTTAGAATATTTTGAAAAGGCTTAAGCGATTATGTGAAAATCCCCCCCCCCCCCCCGGGCGATATCCAACACAATAAGAGGAAGACATCAAATTTATGGTTCCCCTTTGAAAAGTGGGCGCTCATTTGTACTCTTTTATACTGTCAACTTTGAGGCAGTGGAATAGTCTCACTTTTCCAGGGAGAGAACAATACAAAAGTCTGCGGAATCTTCAAAATGTTGAAGTTACATTTTAATAAGGATGAAGAACAACAAAAAGAAGAAGAAGAAGAAGAAGAAGAAGAAGAAGAAGAAGAAGAAGAAGAAGAAGAAGAAGAAGAAGAAGAAGAAGAAGAAGAAGAAGAAGAAGAAGAAGAAGAAGAAGAAGAAATGGAAGAAGAAGAAATAAAAAAAATACGTAATGAGAATGCCTTCATAATTATTACACCAAATATGATGTTTTGAGTATTAGTGTCGTTATTAAACAAATAATTCTTAAAACATTGATAAATACGAACATTGAATAAGCGTGAGTAACATATTGCACATATGAATCGAATGAGATTTATTCATCCGAGTTGCAAGCAAATCTAAAGACTTAAGATCATTCTGATTCATATTGTAGTCATTTTCTTGAATTTAAGAAACAGATATCTATTATTAGTCTCGTTTTGAAATTTCTCGTTACTGGTAACATAAATAGAACAGTTTGTTAAGTATAAGTGCCAAATAGGGAAGAGTGATTTGTAAATAAACTGAGGTCTTTAAAATTCGATCACGAACAGTCTGCCCGGATATTTGAATTCGAGAAATGGGACAAACGTTGATTACAGTAAAACAAAAAAACCACCCCCAAACCCCCCTCCCCCCCCCCCCCCTCCAAAAAAAAAAAACCCCCAAAAAACCCCCCAAAAAAACCAAAAAAAAAAACAAAACAAAACAAAAAACAACAAAAAACAAAAAAAAAACAAACAAAAAACAAAACAAAACAAAACATAAAGACAGCAAACAAAAAAAAAAAAAAACCAACTAAAAAAAGGTTTTCAAATATTTTAGTAATTACGGTTATCAATTTGGAAAGGAGGGAAGATTTGGTGATTTTGAATTCCATTATGATATAGAGAAAACGTCATGATCGTTTCTGATTTCTAAGATCTGACCAAAGGTTTGGGATATGAACAAATCAGGGCAAATAGCATAAAATAGTTTGAAATGGAACGGCTCTACCTTCAACTCTCTTAAAGAAATGTCTGTTCAAGCTGATTTGAAACCACGCATAATAATATGAAATGTTATTCCTTTACAAATCCGTTAAACAAAAAAAAAAAAAAAAAAAAAAAAACGAAACAAAATGCAGATCTTGATTTAAATAGATGTCATAATAATGAGATTCAAGGATAAGAAGAATACATAATATAGATATAAAATTATTAAAAATTAGTGCCGCGCTGAAGACCGGTCTAGACCGCGGTCCGACGGTCTTTTAGCTGTGAACGGAAGACCAGTCCCAGAGGGGAAGACCGGCGGCGGTCCTCACTTCTTATCACCTTTCAACTAGTGCGGGGCGGTCCTTGCAAGGACCACGGTCCTACGGTCTCGCGCCATAGCCTACTACTTCCCCAGCGATTTGTTGCTTCGGTTGCCTATCTTCCACCAATCACCACCCATCCCACTTAATTAATCGCACCCACCCCCCTTTGCCATACACTAAACGACACAGACGACCATACAGGCAGACGACCACCAACCTCCACTCCGCAAACCGCCCTTTCGTGTGTGAGATGGGGGGAACAGGAGGCGCACGCCTTGGACGATTCCATTATACGGGGTAAATTTCAAAATTTACTACACCATAATGATCGCAATGACAATGATCTATGGTGAAGGCATGACCCCTCTTCTCTAATGGGTTATTGTTTGAAATGTATGTGACTACAAAAGATGTGTGTGTTTGTGTGTGTGTGTGTGTGTGTGTGTGTGTGTGTGTGTGTGTCGAACCTAGCAAGTAGCAAATCCGATTTTTTGTTTTCTTTTGTCCATCTCTTGTCACCACTCCTTTTTATCGCAGTGTTGTCATTTAAAATAATACAATAATATTAAAATTTCGTTTGGTGTTTTTACTAATCAAATAATATGAGTTTCATTAGTTTCTTCCTTCCAAAAAACCCAGTTATAACGACTGAATTTTAAAAAAGTCCAATAGAATATTTGGGGACCCCGATAGCTCAGTTGAGAGAGCACTCTCTTTATACGCAAAGGGCCAGAGATCGATCCCGGGTGCAGTCGATTTTTTTCTGAATCCCTGTCTACTCAGCAATGAATGGGTAGCTGAGTTTGTTAGATCTGGCGAAAAGTCACCATCGACCCCTCTTATCACCTCATCCACCCCTCTTATTATAACTTCACGTCTCTCTCTTACTCTTCAATGCTCGCTGCCCTCTAATGTGTGTGTGTGTGTGTGTGGGGGGGAGGGGGGGGGTAGGAGTTGCGTGTCTGTATCAACGCCACGAACAACTCGATCAACGCCTTGGGCGATGCCATTATCTCCGTTAATGGGGATAAATTTCAAATTTTATTAAATTATCGAAGTAACAATGAAGTACGGTGAGCAAATAAAGAAGGCATCACCCCTCTTCTCTAATTAGGTTACAATTTGAAATGAGTGTGACTACTCCGTGTGTTTTACTCCTGTAGACCACGGTTTTCATCGTGTAGCGGTCTTTAACGGTTCAAGAATGAACGATCCCACGGTCTCAAAGGTCAAACCGGTTCGAATTTCCAACAGTCTCTCAGGAATGTTCAATGTCGAAAAGGACCGGTCCTAGGACCGGTCCTTGCGGTCTTCATTTCCCAAGGACCGTAGGACCGTGGTCCTTAAGCTTGCCAAGGACCGCCCCGCACTATTAAAAATCAACTCACATTTCGTCCAACAACTGACGAGACGCCACCGTGTGTCGAAATGGCCATATTGGACAAAATGCGAGTTGAAGTTGACTCCTTTTATAAAGCTGTGAATTGTTATTTATATTGTAGAGCACTGTCAGACACACAGAACATCCATCAATAACAATATATCATTACATTTAATCACAGTGATAAAAAATATTACATAATAATCACAGTCATAAATAAATATTACATAATAATCACAGTGATTAATCAATATCACATAATAATCACAGTACAGAGATAAATCTATATCAAATAATAAACAATAACTATTCTATAATTCATTGATCTCATTTTTAACTAAGCGGATAATCTCCATTTTTTACTTCTTTTACTATCAATGTCCAAATAAATAACGACCGGTGACAAATGAATATGATGCTTTCTAATAGAAATATTTGATATCACTGAACATTACAACACAAATAGAACAAGAGCACATTATCACAATGTGTACATGGATTAGAACCGAGCACATGATAATAAATTCATTGTTTTTCAAGATTGATTTAAAAAGGGAACATCTGTGCTTCGATTCCTTAACCAGTGCCATGGAAAAACTCGTATTTAAAAATGTTGCCTCCAAATATAAAAATACGAGTTTATCCAGAGTTTGACAGTTAACTAGTAAATAAAACCGTAACTACATTTTTGTAAAATATTCAGGAGAGCCAAAACTACTGTTCTCAAGCACGCATTGTTTTTGACATTTTAAACTTGGCATTGACATCGCTATGTATCAAGATATCGATTCTATACTTAGAATGTAAGATGCGCCTTATTTTATATTGTATCGCAGTGTCAGTAACTCATTTTCAACAAAATGAGTAGCTAGTTACGGAGTTAAAAAAAAATCTGGTCTACATTCAAACAGACGAACATCCACAGGATTCTCCAATAAAATTGACAAGACGTGTAGGAATGATTGCGTGGGAATTTACGAAGTATAAAATATCTAAACTTGATTTGGACGTTGATATACAGCCTTGATGACGTTCTGACTTAGACGAATTAGACTCAAGTTTGAAAGTTTTGCGGGTATATTGTTTCGAGACAGGTAAAGTATGTTCTGAAGCATGGCATTCACCCAAACAATCGTAGGTATAAAATCCTACAGGGTACAGAATAACGCCACCAAGTCCTAGTTCCTCAAAACTGTAATAATTTAATTTTTCTTTGCATTGTATATCAGATTGGCGGTATTCATTAGCATTGGCCATATAGTTTTTGAGAGGATGTTCAGAATTAGTCTGAACATTCTTAGAAAGGTGCCGCCTTGATCGTCTTTTATTTTCGTCCTTGTTATCATCAACAGCGTTAACATACAGGTATGGACGATTTGGATTCAAACGATGGGAGTTTGCACTTTGACGTTTCTTGCCTTTTCGATACACTCTGTCCATTTTAACGTAACGCTTACAATTTCGACAGCTAACTTGAATCAGCAGCGAATGGCTCTCAGACTCCGCTGCAGCTTTGAATATATGCTTCGGCACAGGAACTGTCATTATTTTTATGGACTTTTTCACAAGTATTTTTCCAACAAATATACGACGTCTTTTGTTTGTAACAGGATCTATGGCACGCACTATGACCCTGACTTTACGAGCTTTTGATCGCCGAAGCCTTCTCATTATACGCTGTGTCCGACGTTTTCTCTTCGAATGTCGAGCGTGTATTCTTGTAACATTCAACAATTTAGGAACTTCATTGGAAATATC
Source organism: Berghia stephanieae (assembly GCF_034508935.2). Lineage (NCBI taxonomy): Eukaryota > Metazoa > Mollusca > Gastropoda > Nudibranchia > Aeolidiidae > Berghia > Berghia stephanieae. The sequence continues at coordinate 51,961,498 of NC_088361.1, forward strand.
TGTTGAATTCAATACTGTTGATGAGTTGCTGGTATCCTTGTTATTGCCATTGATTTGCTTGTTGACAGAAAGGTTCTCGTAAACTTTTCTCCTCATTGGTGATTTTTTCTCTTTTTTAAACTTCGACCTAGAAGAACGCTTTGAGCTAAGTTTTAGCCGAAGGATTATAAGCGGCGTTTCTATGTGAGATAGCTGTGAGCGAACTTTTGAGTGGATTTTGAACACCATGGCATCCCGCCTGTAGGGCTCTGTTGAAAATAAAACATTGGTATACAGAAATCAACGGCTGGCAAGTATTTGAGATAGTTTGTTTGAATTTAACATGTTGAACCACAAGAAATATATAGATGTAGAGAATTCTGGTTGATAGATAAACATATATATATATATATATATATATATATATATATATATATATATATATATATTATATAGATAGATAGATAGATATACAGAATTATTAATAGATTTATCAAGATAAAAAGATTTTAGAACGATGTATAGAAATGTGGAAGATGGATAGAGGAAATTTATAATAAGCTACCGAGTGGAATATACCAGTCCCTTTATTCGAGTCTCTGATAGATCCTTGAAGAAATAAAGCTCTTCAATGGTAGAACAACAAACGTGTCCACTCATTTCCAAGTAGGGTAAGCTTTGACCTTGCTCAAACATTGAGTGAGAAAATGGAATCAAATTATGTCAGCAGCAGTACTATTTTTACAAATTTACCTGTGGCATCTGATAATATGAGTGTCACGTTGCGTAATCTATCAGTGCTGACGTGATCTACTTTGAATATTTTATTTCTGGAAGTCGTGGCTAGCGTACGTGGTGTTAATATAAACGGGGGATTGGTGATGTTTAAGCTTTGAAGGATGTTTTCTTTTATCTGGGGAAATATTAAAAAATGGTTAAGCATTTTGTCCAATATAGTAAAAGGTAAATTTAATAAAATGAAAAATGCTTGACTTGAATTCTATTGTCATACAGAACATTTAACCTTTCGCCTTAAAACGGATAGTCTTGGTGATGTAATTGAATTGCTTGTAACACAATATTAGGCTTGGATTACTTGCATATATTACATTAGAGAAGTTTAGCAGATCATACGTATCACGACCATTCTCATTATACGTAAAAGTATTGCAGCGCTGCGGGTTTTGATAATCTCTATGACCCATATTATAAGATCGTATTGGGGCACTGTTTTTACGTACAATGAGAATAATCATGTGATAGATTATACGTGATAGTTATCATCCCCTAAACCTCTAGAGAAGTAATGAATGTTGTTTCTTGTGGTGTGAAAATTACGAGTTCACACTTCTAATCATATCACTTCTAAATTCAGTTTTCACCAACTGGCTTTTCTTGCCATTGAAGCGATTGATCACAAATGTAAGAAACGGCAAAGAAATCATCAAAATTTAGACGACGGGCCCTCCCGCCTCCCAAAAAGCATAATACTCCACTCGTGTTGGGGGTTGGGGATATCACTGGTGTTTACAAACAAGTATATCTTTAAAGCACTGGAAACAAGAAAAAGAAGGTAATGGTTATGTAAAAAAAGTGAATCAAGTAAATATGAATGACATCAAAAATATATTAAAGCGCCTGAAACTAGATTGGAAACTTAACTAAAAACGTCTCTACAGCTCCGAGTTTCTCTAAAGATCCAGCAAATAACCTCCAAAGCGGCAATCATACATTGGTCAGAAATGTCATGACTATAAATACATGTTTAATAGGAAAATCACTGGCAGGGTATCATCCAATACAAGCCGATGGCGGTGTATGCTTTCACAAGAATGGATAAGGAAGTCAATACAAAGCTGTGTATCGTACATACTCGTAAACTTAATACAAACACACCCCCTTCTCTCTCCCTCACACACACACACAAACACACACACACACATACACAGAAAGAAAGAAAGAAAAGATAGATAGATAGATAGATAGATAGATAGATAGATAGATAGATAGATAGATAGATAGATAGATAGATAGAGAGAGAGAGAGGGGGTGAGATAGATAGATAGATAGATAGATAGATAGATAGATAGATTGAGAGAGAGAGAGAAAAAAAAAAAGAGAGAGAGAGAGAGAGAGAGAGAGAGAGAGAGAGAGAGAGAGAGAGAGAGAGAGAGAGAGAGAGAGAGTTTTTTCCATTTTAAACAAGTACTTACTCGTTGTTTAAAGATAGCACTTTTCCACTGACCGCCCACGTCCAGCTTGGATAGCATAGACTGTTTCAGGCCAGGCAATGTAGAATTGCTAAGTACCAGAGGTATAAAGAAAACACAGGAACACTGGGAAAGTAAGTTCCAAAGTACTCGACACAACATTGTGTTTGGAGATCTATATATTGGTCGGCAAGGAGGACAGAATGCCACTTGGTCTGGAAAGAAAAGGTATACCATATTCGGCAATTAAAATAAAGTCATCACATTTTGGACACTTATCATTTTTCATATATATATATATATATATATATATATATATATATATATATATATATATATATATATATATATATATATATATATATTTAATATATATTATATATATACTAGTAAAAAGCCCGCAATTTTGCGGGGAAAGAACTATTTTCATTCGATATTGCCAGAATCATTTTCTTGATTAGCTTGATTACGATTAGATGCACATTTTGATGTGCTTGTCGTCGCTGCCATGCTTTATTCGGCATGATTTTAGTTTATAAGTCAGTAGATATCAATATCAATAAGTCGCAAGTCTTTACCACGCTTTACTTGGGAGTGCTTTGCACTACCTTCAATACTTCACAAATTAAAATGGCGGCCAAGAATCAAAACAATGGTCAAATTAGGAAATTTTATACTTTCAAAAATCTGTCAAGGTTTGTTCTAGAGTTTTTAAAACGCTTTTATATGATGACAAATTGAATAAATAAACGCCTGACAAAAGATCAACGGTGAAAGTACAAATTGAATGAATACTGGGGCTGTCGGAGCTTTCGGAATGTCTCGCCTTTACTTAACTTATGTGAGGTCAAATGAAAATCTGAAGCGGACGAGATAAATATCAAGTCCCCGAATCTGTCTACTTTTGGTTTGTTCGGGCTAGAAGCTAGACAGAACCAATTGACAGTTTGCCGAAACGTTTAACTAAATATTTCCCAGGGCAATAACTATCACATCAATGGCATAAAAACGACAGTAATATCAGCAGTAATATTAGTTGATGTTGTTAATCGGTGAAACTTGTTTAAAATTTCTGTAAATCCGAATACCGTTATGTGATCAAGTGAATTATATCACGATGAATGCCACGATTTGCTGAAGAATGCCATTCTGACAGTTCCTAGCAAACCCCCCCCCCCCCCCCTTGCTCATGAATTTCTCTACTTGATGGACACCCCCCCCCCCCTTTTTTTTTTCTTCCACGCAACCACATTCCAAAACACACATACACACACAAATATACATCACACACACACACACACGCACACACATAAACATACACGCAATGAGAACATAACAGCACTGATCACCGCTAAATCAACACAACGGAAGTAAGGACTCTACTGGACAGATCGAGTTTTGGGTGTGGCCATGAGTGTGTTAGTGTCTTCGGTAAATTGTTTATGATATCTGTTTGACTTAAGGAACTTTCAAACTGACTTTAAATTATAAAAGGAAATCAAGTTATCTGTTTATCTATCTGTAAAAAATACATTTCTATTTTTCAAATCTTTCAGTAGAGTTGTGCGCCGTATCAATTTTTTATTGACTCAAATAAGCACAATGTTCTCCACAATGCTATATTTTTTAAAGAAAGGATATATATATATATATATATATATATATATATATATATATATATATATATATATATCAATATAAATAAAAAATGATATGTACAGTCCGTACAATCCATCATCGCCTATATCCTAGTATTCATTCGCACCTGAATCGAGTGAGGTAATATGTGTTAAGTGCCTAACCAAAGGACACAACATTAGGACTAATCTTTTTCCAAGATCGCTGTCACCCACATGAATACTGATCACGCTTAACATCGATTGGCTTTTGAAGACGAGACATCATTCCACTGAGCCACAGGGCCACACAAATTCAGAAAAATATGAGAATTTGATATTTTCAATTAATTATATAATAATATTTAATTCTTTAACAGCAATTAACAATTTTCACTTCAAATGAATTCTCCGTATGCTAAATCTTCACGAACATGTTACTGAGTAGGGGAAACATGTGCTCCTGGCCCTTATAACAAGTTGTATACTTATATTCATATAATGATGATTAGCTTGATCATCTACCATCCTACAACTAACATTACAACAGGGTATCTAACTCAGTCCCATAGATACTTGATTGCCGAAATGTCAGGAGACTTGGATGGCCAAGTGAGAACTTCGAAATTTTGTTCCTCTAATAATATAATCACTGCTGTGACATAGTGATATCTACTGTCGCGATGAGGTTGTTGTTCCTCACCCTGGATGAGGAGGATTGATAGTCTGGGGTAGCCTCGGTGTGCACATAAATAAATGACCTTATCGTTTTGTGAGAAGATTTAGAACTCAAAATGATTTCGTAAGTAAGTAGTAAGTAGTTTGAATGACGATTGCTGAGAATTGTGTGATTCAGTCACATGTTTTTATAAGCCTCGATGAGTATAGCTGCTCTCTCCATCCAAGTTGTTAATTATTTCCATTGGTTAAGGTCCTGGGCCAGAGTTTTGAGGCTGTCAAGATCTTGTCAAACAACAAGATATGAAGTGAGTAGAAAAGTGCCAGAAGACAATAGAGAATAAAAAATTTTTTCGCGGCGGTGGTGGGGTTTGAACCTGCGACCTTATTGGTACGACAACTCCGCCTGGCAGGTGAGAGCGTGGCTCTACCGTGTGAGCTATCCACGAACACAAAAATATTCGTTTCAAACCCAAAGT
>NC_088361.1:51971459-51991459 GCF_034508935.2 Berghia stephanieae
AATAATAATAATAATAATAATAATAATAATAATAATAATAATAATGATAATAATAATAATAATAAAAATAATAATAACAACAATAATAATAACAACAAAATTGGGAAAACCATCTGTCAAGGGCATAATGGACAGTGCCCCTGTTTCGAGTCGAAATAAGTCTCTGCACCCCTTGTACTTCGGTCAGGTTTTCGCATACGAGGTGGAAGTCGGTTGGACGAATTCAATCCCTCAAGGGTGCGGGGACATAGACTCCTCGAAACTGGGAAAGAAGTTGCCAGGCTTCTGTACCTGCAAGAGGAGTCACTGGGTGGCGACAAATCGACATCGGTCGAGAACCTTTCTCATGACATCGTCTCTTCATCAATGGGGACTTGCAACCTGTCCGAAGATGTACAACTCGTAATGAAAACAGAAAAGGTTGTCGACAAGAGTCCGTAAACGCAAAATAGCTAGTTGAGCTTTAAGTTGTGACGAACTCCCAGGCGGGTTTGCGACCGTACACGAATGCGGCGACGAATTAGCGGCTTTTATAGATTATCATAAGAAAGAAGTATGACACCGTTAGAAGCTGCCAACGGAAGCGCCGTCGGTAAAAGTTTGAGCCAGGTATTTTAAACTCCTACTTTCAAGTGAAACCATCAAAGCTGTGAATCTTTTTAATCCCAAAGTATTATTTAGATCATAATATAGCGATGCCAACATTTTGGCATGGAATTCCCCAACCACCACACATGGATTCGATTTATATATATATATATATATATATATATATATATATATATATATATATATATATATATATATATATATATATAAAACCTAAATTATTATATAAACCATTTTTTAAATGCGATCTGCTTTTGTAGGCATTTAGATTTGGTTTTGCTTCATCTGTTGTACTTTAAATTTCTTTCAATTTAAAACATTAACATATCATATATTTTTGATGTTGACAACACTGACAAAGTAGAACACGCATGGGAGCGAAATAATTGGGGAAATTCCAATTTGAATTCAAACGTAGACAACAGGCATGTTAAGCTAATTACATTCTCATGACTCGTCCTTATTTTGTTTATGATTATTATTATTATTATTATTATTATTATTATTATTATTATTATTATTATTATTATTATTATTATTATTATTATTATTATTATTATTATTATTATTATTGCCGTGGTTGTTATTATTGTTGTTTTCTCGAGACCGTGGTTAATAATAATAATAATAATAATAATAATAATAATGCTGAAAACTTATATAGCGCTATAACTCCGAGACACCAGACTCTAAGCGCTTAATTATATATCTTTTGTGTAAGAGACTTTAATTTTTTTCTAATAGGGTATTGGATGATTGTTGCGTGTCTGGAGCCTAATCTGATGGCCTTGGAAGATTTTTTTTTTGATGATATTAGTCTGTTGTCGTATGGCATTACAGTCATAATTCAACTAGTATTGTAATTTGTTAAATGCTTTTTAACAAAAATGTAATCGCATTTATGCAAGAAATTTATGCTACTATAGAAGCATCCACCCTCCTGACGCCGTCAAAACAAAATCAAATGTGACCAGATCATTTTCATGATTAGATGCGAACGATCCGAACTATGCTGCAATTGACCCTAACGCGTGTCATCGGCATCCAATCAAGCTTTTGTTTACACATTGCTCAGCAGCAGACTGAAGATGTCTAGGGAATAAATGCAAACTGTTTACTCTGAGAGTAACAAGAAATCAAGTGAGTAGGAAGAGCCAGAGGACAGTAGAAAAAAATAAAATAAAAACAGTTGCGGCGATGGGGAATTGAACCCACCACCCGACTGTTATGGCAACTCCGCCTGGCCACGAGATGGCCACTCTGTACTCTGCTACTACTAATATTACTCTGAGAGAAAATTCTAGGGAGACCACGACGATAGTCTTCCCAGTCAAAAGAAAAAAAATGTCCCCTCTTTTATTTTGTAGGAAAACCACGTGCGTTATTATGAAAAGTTAATTCTTTCAACAAAATTCCTAAAATAGTAACCCAATCAATGACAACATGAGCATGAAGCAGACAAGAGTGAAGGAAACTTCATCTCGATGAGTGAGAATCGCCGAGTGAAGCCTAACTCTAATGACAGTGTCAGTCAAATTGCCAAGTGAATTGTAAAGGTGGAAACAAATCTACAATTAGACCGACAAAGCATTCTAAAATTATGCGAGTGAGACATCCATAACTAAAGAAGGAGAGCTATTACGTGTTAACATTGAACCAAATCTGCACCCTCTCAACAATAAACAATCGATTCAAATTACAAACTCCAAACTGAAATCGAAATCTTATGTTGGTGTCGTTTGGTCTCCCGTACTTTGCTAGTGATAAGGATCCGGAACATGTTGGGCACATAATAGCTAGATCTATCCCATTTCTGTTGTTTAAATTGTAGATAATACACGTTTAGCAAAAGACAGAGAAGTACAGAAAAAATGAAGTTGGATTCAATATATGACTAAATTGTTCTAAGAATCAGGCTCCAATCGTTCTCCTTTTGTTCAGACAAACGCATTTATAAAAATAAATTTTGAATAATTAACTTTACCACAGTCTAAACATAGATCAACAATCAGTTAATTTAGTATTCTCTTCATAAAATATCAACATGCAGAAATTTGATGTATTATCGGGTACTTATGAGTATGTGTTTCTTTTGCCACCAAACCACATTTTTATGGTATTTTTTTTCTAGAATTTGCTATGAAAGGTGAGCGGTCGGCGTTATTAGCATGTGTTTCATAAAATATCAACATGCAGAAATTTGATGTATGATCGGGTATTTATGAGTATCTATGTGTTTCTTTTGCCACCAAACCACATTTTTATGGTATTTTTTTTCTAGAATTTGCTATGGAAGGTGAGCAGTCGGCGTTATTAGCATGTGTTTTTACCATGTGCTGTCACACCTTTGTTATGACGGGGTCAGGAGCCCGGCTGTTTCTAAAATTAAGGTACGTTCAATAAATATCCGGATTATTCCCAACACAAACGTACCAACACTTGATTTTGGATGAAGCTGTCACTTCTTGCACGTTCTTAACTGTCAATCGCTTCCACCCAATCCGGATTTAAACTTTACTAAAAAAGGATCTTTTATTATGTGATTATGTACAATAATTCATGTTATTGAATTCTCTTGTGTTGACTAATTGGCTTCATATAGATGGAAAACCAATCGACAATAGCGTGTGTGCATCAAACTAGGTAACTTGAAACCATTGAAACTTTTTACATTTCTCAGACGGCCATTGAAAACGATGCTATGCTATGAAAGGCCACCTTGTTTGAATGGTTTTCAAAGTTCAAAGATAAAAGGTATAGGCAGCAACAGCAGAATAGATCAGCACTGTTATTCACAAAGATTACCGTCAAAGTGTTGTTGGTACTGCAATCGTTGGAATTTCTGTTGGAACGCAATATAATAGACACTGAAAGATTAGTCTCTACAAAGTTAGGCCTCGATTTCTCACAGCTGAGCAAAAGCAGAGATGGATACATGTTTGCAAAAACGTTTTAAGCGTCAGGGAGAATGATTGCTCGTTTCAATAGACAATAATCGCTACTGCTACTAGCCGGAAGCAAAAAAAAAAAAAAAAAAAAAAATACAAACAAAACAATCATCATAGTGAAGGCCACCTTATAGAAAAGTCCCGTCAGATAGAGAGCACAATGAAATCCATGCTTATTGTCTTCTTTGACTGCAGCGGAATCATTCATTGAGAATTTGTAACCCAAGGCCAATCTGTGAACCAACATTGATAATGTGGGGCGTTTGTGAGACGATTTTAAAATAAAGGGTCAGTAGAAGTTCAGCAATATCTGACCTCAAAGAACACTAACATCATTGACCATCCTCCAAATCATTCTAATCTGTTTTCTTTACAAGTTGTACACTTTGTCTGGAAATAACAAGAGGAGAAAGTTCCTAAGTAATATAAGACATATGGCAACTAGCTCCTCCTGTGATTGCAAGACAAGATGTACAACTTATAGAGAAAACAGAAAATGCAGCGAGTGGAGATATATTAATTAAACTTGCCGTATATATATATATATATATATATATATATATATATATATATATATATATATATATATATATATATATGTCATGGTCTCAAGTGAGTAAAGAGCTACTCGACTATGCATAAAGATCTATGTAGAATGAGGCCCCAGAATTTACTAGTTACTATAAATGAAAAACAATTAACGATTTGTTTACAATGAAATAAAAATAATGATGAAATTTAATTAAAAGAGATAAACAGTGATCGTGGCAGTTACAAATAGAGATATGAATATTTTACGTAACTTATGATAATATGTCAGGTTCATAAGTTTACGTTTCCAGGCAGTTGATGGGCTTGGATGATCTATTCCTCTGATAACAGGATTGGACTCGTAAAATTCCGCTTCCAGGCAATTGGAAAGAGGTTATAGTGTAGTACAGCGGGCTTGGGTTTGATCCTTGAAGATTATACAATCAAAGTTAAAAGCTCCGGCGTCTTAATGGTGTAGATATAATATCTACAAAGTCCCAAAAGATAAAAATCTTACAATATATATATAGGAATAGAGCGACTGGCCGTCCGGCATAGATTGTGGAGAGAAAGTGAGTGTAGAGTGTTAGACCTATCAGCTTTTATAATAAGTGGCTACGTGACAGAATGTAGAACGAAAAGTATTCACTAATTAGAAATTAATTCGAGGGAAGGCTATAAAAGGAAAGACGATCTAATATTAGAAGGTAAAGTTTATCTAAGCCTACCGAAATATAACTGGAGTGAGATGAATTCAGTTCTTAATAAAATAAAATTTAATAAGATAATTGTGAACAATCTTTACTGTGACACCCCCACCCACGTTTAAAATATACTCTTTAACCATTATGGGAAAGATAGATTTTACAAACGGAAGTAACTTTACTATCATGATACTCTAGCATTAATCCATTGTTATGATTTGTGCTACAATTAAATTATTTATTAACTAGACATGGAAATGTTTATATTAACGTAGGTATATGAATGGGCGACAATAACAATGAAAGATTGTGATTACAAATCATTGTGATGAACGACATGATGGCAATGTGATTACAAATCATTGTGATAAACAATAGTGATGGTAATGAAGCATGATTTAAGTCGATGATATGAAGGTAATTTTCTGAATGAAATGAATGAAAATGTAAATGGAATATTGACATTTCAATTATTAATCATAAATGAGTGAAAATTCATAACAATAATAGATAAAGAGAAGATTTCCCAAATCATGAATGGGTATGGTATATATATCCAAACAATACTCAATGTTACATTAAGTTGGGTCATCATGTTTACAAATAAAATTATCGAATTTGTGCGTTCTGATTTGGCATAGTTTGCGAGGTAACTAACAGTATGCATGGGAGGTTAAGTTATACCTTTCTCACGTCATTACACTAATCGAGAAAGTAGGTCGGCGTGAATATTTTCACAGCCTGGTATGTGAGAGATACTGAAAGTGTAATTTTGCAAAAATAGACTCCACCTTAGTACTCTACTATTATTCATTTTGTTATTTCTTATGTACGTGAGTGGTTTATGGTCCGTTTCGACCACAAACTCTTTTAGCAGTAGATATCTGCTGAATGTCTTTAAAGCAAAGACGATGGCTAGTCCTTCACGCTCTATTACAGAGTATCGTGATTCTCTGTCCAATAATTTTCTGCTTGCATATAAGCAAGGCATTAGAGTTCCCTCATGCTCCTGTAATAGTACACCTGCGATGCCCTTATCAGACGCGTCAGTTCTTACAACAAATTCTTTTGATATGTCGGGTAATTTAAGAATTGGTTCTGAACAGAGTAATGCCTTTAATTGGTTAAAGCTATTCTGACACACTTCTGTCCAAACAATTTTGTTCGGTGACCCATTCTTTGTCAGATTTGTTAGCGGTGTCGCGATGTGCGCGAAGTTGTAAATGTATTTCCTGTAAAAATTTAGGAGCCCAAGTACTTTGCGTACTTCTTTTTTTGTCTTAGGTGGTTGCAATTGTGCGATTTTTGTTTGTTTTTCTGTCTCGGGTGTCTGTGTCCCATGACCAACGGTATGACCGAGAAAATCAATTTTGTAAAATGCAATGCTTGTTTTTGACGGTTTTGTTGTTAAAGAATTACGTTTTAATGCTTCAAGCACTAATTCTAAGGTTGTCATGTGATCAGTCCATGAGTTTGAGAAAATACATGCGTCGTCGAAGTATGAGAGTGTAGACGGGATGTCTTTTAATAACATACGCATCATTCTTTGGAATGTCGATGCGGCTGTCGATAATCCAAATGGCATATAGTTAAATTCTAACAATCCTAATGGTGATTGAAATGCTGTGTATTTCTTACATGATTCTTTCAGTGGAATCTGCCAGTAACCTCTAGAAAGATCACATTTTGTCATGTATTTTGCTTGAGATAAGGCAGCAAATAAATTCTCTTGATTTGGTATTGGTTCTGCATCAAACACTGTTGCTTCATTTAATTTGCGAAAGTCGATACATAGCCTTATCGATCCGTCTTTCTTTTTCACTACTACTATTGGTGATGAGTATGGGCTTGAAGAATATCTAACTATTCCTGTATCTAGCATATCCTTAACTTCCTTTTCAACTTGTTCTCGTGCGTGAAATGGAATAGGATAGTTTTTCACGTTGATAGGGGTAGATGTGGTTAACTTTATGTCGTGTTCCACTAATGTTGTATGTCCGGGTGCGTCTGTAAAGACTGACTGGTACTTTTCTAATAATGACCTGATTTCTCGTTTCTGACATTCGTTTAGTTGAGGATTGATTGTGACGTCATTAATTGTACTATTTTTAGGGTTACCGTGTTGTGGGGTGTGTTGTAGTTCGACATCATCGCTGTGAGTTTCGATGATTAATCCTACATTTGCAGCTTCAACATGGTTAAATATTGGTTGTGATAATCTGTCTCTATCGAAATATTTTTTTAGCATGTTTGCATGGAATGTCTTTGTTGTGTTGTTAATTTGAATCTCGTAATTAACACCAGATCGTACTGCTAATACCTTGAATGGTCCTTTCCATGTAGCTAAAAGTTTACTCGAGTCATCGGGTAAGAGTATTAGTACTTTGTCACCAATCTCAAATTTTCTTGATTTGCTTTTGCAATCAGAGTATTCCTTGTATTTCTCTGCTTTTTTGGTGACGGATTCCTGTGCTAGCTTACACGTGTCCTCTATTCTGTCTTTCAGGTTTCTTACATATTCGTAAGCAAACATAATTTCGTTATTGTCCTCCTCATTCCCTTTACAAATGTCGGCTACTATATTGATCGGGCCGCGAGGTGATCGTCCATACATCAACTCAAATGGGGAGTAGCCTGTAGATTCTTGGGGTATTTCTCTATATGCAAATAGGATTGCTGGTAAGTATCTGTCCCAATCATCTGGTTTTTCTGCTGACACTTTTCTTAACATATTCTTTAGAGTGCCATTAAATCTTTCACAAAGACCATTTGCTTGGGGGTGGTAGGGAGTTGTGAATGAGTGTTGGATTCCCATGAGTTTCATGGTTTCATGCATCATATGTGATGTAAATTGGGGTCCATTGTCCGACAGTATCTCATTTGGTATGCCTATTCTGGTAAAAATTGTCATCAATGCTTCAGCTATGTGATCCGATGTAGTTGATTTCAATGCTATCGCTTCTGGCCACCTGGTTGCGTAATCGACTAGTGTTAGTATGTGTGTATGGTTTCTATCTGATTTTGTTAAAGGGCCTATAATGTCAATTGCAACTTTTTGAAAAACTTTTTCAATAACTGGGTTGTCTCTAATGGCAATCTCGGTATTCTGCCTTTTGCGACTCTTCTTTGGCATGTGTCACACGATTTCACATATTCTCGGACGTCTTTAGTAATTCCAGGCCATGTGAAATTCTCGGATATTCTCTTCAATGTGGAAGAGCTCCCAAGATGTCCAGAAGTTATTGAATCGTGCGCTATTCCAAGGATTTTGTTTCTATAAATACTCGGCGTGACCAGTTGTTTAGCTATTTTGTTTCTTTTCCTATGTAACCTGAACAGAATATCTTTTTCAATGATGTATTCAACTTTTGATTTCGTCCCTTTGTTTGCGATATTGAAATATGAAGTTAAAGTCGGGTCCTTTTTCTGTTCTTCAATGAACGTGTTCCTGTCAAATTGTTGTGGTTCTAGAGAAATAGTCATTGGCTTCTCTGTTGTCTTAGTCATCTTTCTTGTTTCTGCTAGACAAGCTGTTTCTTGGGTTAATGACCATTCTTTTACATCTGTTGGGTTGTCTTTAAGACCTTTTATATTGCCAACAATAACATCAGCGACGGGGTTGGGAAGTATACAGCATTCCACTATTCCTGTATAGTATGGGGTTTCTATGTACACGTTAGCTGTTTCAAAGGTTTCGACTGTGCCACTGAATGTGATGCATTGTACCGTTTTTCCAGTTTTGTCTTCGTCATTGATCAAAGATGCTTTTATTCCTACTGTACTGCATCCTGTGTCTCTCAATATTTTGCAATCAGTTCCATTAGCTTTGCCTTCACAAAAAAATAGCGATCCTGATTTGTGAGTTTGTGTTAAAAGTGACATACCTTTCACGCAATACACATTTATATTTTCTCCTGACATTATTCGTGTCTGATTATTTACACTGGTTTGGAGTGATGCATTTGCAGTTTCTTTCGGATATCCCACGATTTTGTAACATTTGTCTGCTGTGTGGCCTTTCATTCCACAATATTGACATTTAATTATAGGTTTGTTGGTTTTCTTATACTCAGTATTATTGTCAGTGCTATTTCTTGTTTTGTTTTGATAGGGTCGGCTATGGTCTCTATTGAACTGTTTGTTCCATGGTTTGTTACTATGATCATCTTGTTTCACTTGCGTGTTCCGAGTGATTGATCGGCTCGTTCTATTTGAGTACTGAACTTTAGGTGTACCTGGACTCTGAGCAGCAGCAGCGTAGTATGGTTCCTTCAATGTTCTGCTAAGGGGTGTCAATGGATGTGCGCTGTTAAAGTTTTCTGCGTAGATTTTTAATTTGTCCAAGTTTTCTGGCTTTCTCTCTTTAAAGAATGCGACTAAATCTGGGTTGCAAGCTTGATAGATTCGATTCTTCAGCGTGAGATAGTAAAGGCCTACAAAGTCGTCTTGTTTTACGTTTGCCAACTCAAGCCACCGATTTAGAAATTGAGTAATTCGGTTCACGAATGTATTAAAGTCTTCTCCACTTTCCGGTTTTGCAGTGTGAAACCTTTCCTGGTAACCATCTTCCGTTAATCTAAATCTTTTTAGTAGAGCGTCTTTAATTTTTCCATAGTCATCTGCATCTTCAGTTGTTAAGGTATAGAAAACTTTTAGCGGTTCTCCGGATAAGCAGTTAATCAAGGCTGTGGCCCATTTGCTTTCTGGCCAACGATAACCTTTAGCCTGAACTTCGAATCGGTGTAAGAAGGATTCTAGACAGTCTGAGCGTTCATCGTATGTTGGCATGCGTGGAAGTTTCACGAAAAATTCATCACTATTATTATGTTTTCTTTCATGACCGGTTTTTGTTTTTTCAATTTCCAGCATCATTTGGGTCCTTTTGGTTTCTTCTTCTGCTAAAGCTATTTGTCTTTTTAGTTCCCTTTCTTGGACTCTTTCTTCTCGTTCTTCTCTACGTATTCTTTCTTCGTGTTCTTTTTCTTCTCTACGAATTCTTTCTTCGTGTTCTTTTTCTTCTCTACGAATTCTTTTTTCATTTTCTTCTCTACGAATTCTTTCTTCGTGTTCTTTTTCTTCTTTACGAATTCTTTCTTCATTTTCTTCTCTACGAATTCTTTCTTCATGTTCTTTTTCTTCTTTACGAATTCTTTCTTCATTTTCTTTTTCTTCTTTTACTTTCTCTTCGCACCATGAAAATATTCTTTCCTGGGGTATTTCTAAGTCCTTTGCGAGACTTAAGTATCTTTTATATGCTTCCATGTTGCAATAAATTAGTTACGATGTTTTATATATATTATATTGACAGGATACTGTTACTGACTGTTTTATTTATTTACACTTACTGGAATGAACTGTTCTATTTTTAGAAATCTCTCTCTCTTATTTCAACTTATTATGTATGTTGAATTTGATGCCTTTTATCGTTATATCTTATAAAGCAATGTGTCAATACAATGCGTAGTTATTATGACTTGTGTCAATAACAATGTGTCAATCGCGTGTACTCTAAACTATGTTACTACGAAAAATGTATCACCAATGTGTGTGACTCGTCGTTAGTTTGTGTACAATTATTCGCAATGACGCTAATATACTAGAGTGTGATAACAATAATAGGATGCCAAAATAATCCCAAGTTATCTATCACTAAATATAACACGACGGCTAGTAGACTCCTTTTATTATTATTTAGTTTTTAAAGACTCACTTTTCAGAACATAATATATAAGTGTTTTTCGGTAACAGTAATATGCCAAAAATGCATTTAAAACAAATCACTATGCAAAACAAATCACGATGTCTATAGTTACTATGTGATGCCCAACTCATGTAAAAGAGAATAATGAAGGATATATTTACCAACTCAGTTCGTGGCTGGGACCTCTCTCTTGTTCAATGGTTGTTCAACAATTGTAATTAGGCATTGAAGAGTGTTTAGCAGTGATGTCTGAAATACAAAACAATAAAATATCGTAAGATTTACAATAGTTCCAAAATGTGTTCACAACACTGAGTGATTGGATGATAGGTGAATGAATCGTTATGGAATGTAAACATATTGAAAACAATTCATGAATGAGGAAAACAACAAAATGAAATGAGTGATATAATAACAAAGTGGACAAGGAATGAATGAATGAATGAAAAACTGAGTGAATAGATGAATGAATGAATGGATAATGTATGAATGAAAGAATGAAGGGAGGAATAAATGTATGAATGATTGGATAAATGAGTGAATAAACGAATGAATGGATGAATGAATGAATGAATGAATGAATAAATGAATGAACAATGAATGAATGAATAATTTATAAATGAATAAATGAATGACGGAATGAATCAATAAAATGCTATTCAATTTGAATGAAAGAATGAATGGATAAATTGCTATTCCATTTAAATGAAGAAATGAAAAGGAAAAAAAAATCAATCCTGTAAATAGGGAGTTCAATTAAAATATGATCAAGTGGGGCAATTAAGAGTTTTACAATTTAAACTTTAAGGTTAGATAAAATAGATATAAGTAACTAAATAAATTCAATTCTTTATATGTGTCCCCTCCAAAATGTCATGGTCTCAAGTGAGTAAAGAGCTACTCGACTATGCATAAAGATCTATGTAGAATGAGGCCCCAGAATTTACTAGTTACTATAAATGAAAAACAATTAACGATTTGTTTACAATGAAATAAAAATAATGATGAAATTTAATTAAAAGAGATAAACAGTGATCGTGGCAGTTACAATGTCAGGTTCATAAGTTTACGTTTCCAGGCAGTTGATGGGCTTGGATGATCTATTCCTCTGATAACAGGATTGGACTCGTAAAATTCCGCTTCCAGGCAATTGGAAAGAGGTTATAGTGTAGTACAGCGGGCTTGGGTTTGATCCTTGAAGATTATACAATCAAAGTTAAAAGCTCCGGCGTCTTAATGGTGTAGATATAATATCTACAAAGTCCCAAAAGATAAAAATCTTACAATATATATATAGGAATAGAGCGACTGGCCGTCCGGCATAGATTGTGGAGAGAAAGTGAGTGTAGAGTGTTAGACCTATCAGCTTTTATAATAAGTGGCTACGTGACAGAATGTAGAACGAAAAGTATTCACTAATTAGAAATTAATTCGAGGGAAGGCTATAAAAGGAAAGACGATCTAATATTAGAAGGTAAAGTTTATCTAAGCCTACCGAAATATAACTGGAGTGAGATGAATTCAGTTCTTAATAAAATAAAATTTAATAAGATAATTGTGAACAATCTTTACTGTGACAATATATATAGCTCCTTGTTGTGTAAATCTTTGCTTCGCGAGCCGACTTTGGATGAGTCCATTATTAAAGTAGGTGTAATTATTTAGAAAATACAATAAGATGCCATGTTTTGTGATTAGAATACATTTTTTTACACTCAGTTAATTTTTGATTTTATAGTTTTATGCAATTAAATCCGCTGGTTTACAGAAAACTCATAAATAACAAGAAATGAATTATAATTCCACTGTAATTTTATTTACTAATACAATATTCCATACCCTCTGCCAGCAGTAGAAATAAAGGACCCCCTTGTCCTCTTTTTCAATCATTATTATTCTTTCAAATGTATGGAGGAATTTACCGTTATGGATTCATTACATTAACAAGAGATGAGTGCCAATGAGGCAAAGCTGTAATTTTATCATTTGAATCAATTTTAAATAGGACTAATATTAAGAATACTTTAGCCTTAGTGTGTAATGTGATGCCATATTTAAAATAAGAAATAAGCGTAGTCCAATAATTCATTGAGTCAATCAATACTTAAGATTTATGATTAAAAAGAAAAAGAGAAAAAAAAGGGGGCGGTGAAAGTTAAAGCAAAGGTAGAAAATATTTTTTGCATGCGATGCCCCATTAACGGAAACCAGTCAAACAACATTGCTATAATAGAATAATAACAAGCTAAAAATATAATAGTTTTGGCTCATAAAATACAATGAAACATCTTAATATCAATCTCATGTAATAAGCAGCTGTAGGCCAGAGAAGAAAAAGAAATATTTCAAAATATAGACATGAAAACAGGCAAGTGAATTCTTACCATGATTTTTCCCCGACCCCCCCCCCCGACCCCCGCGTCCACTCATCAGTGATTGGTTCGCTGGGTCTGTTAGATCTGGTGGAAAGTACTATGGGATAGACAAGCGTCTTATTCCAAGTGTAGCAATCAATTCTGTTTAACGCCAAAGAAACCGGAATAAAAACAAACACAGTTACTAGAAATAAGTTGTAACTCAAAATATATTATTATGCCAATACTACCCCGGTCTACTAAACATAAAAAATGGCATGCTTATTAGTTGAAAGAAAAACGAATCCGACGTTTATATTTTGGAGATAAACGTGAATAGAATCTTCTTTAAATGAATTTGCTGTTCTAAGCTTTATAGCTGAACAAGGAGAAATATTTTTAACTTAATTGATTGCAAAGGTATGAGAGAGAGAGAGAGAGAGAGAGAGAGAGAGAGAGAGAGAGAGAGAGAGAGAGAGAGAGAGAGAGAGAATATATCATACCATTTGGCCAATCGCACCAACCCTGATATCAATGAACGCATGGAATGATTTGCTTTTCTGTTCAAGGGTCATGGATCAATAACATTGATAAAATATATATTTTTGTTAAAAAAAAAAAAAAATATATATATATATACAGGTACAGCATTTCAATCTACCTATCTATCTATCTATCTATCTATCTATCTATCTATCTATCTATCTATCTATCTATCTATCTATCTATCTATCTATCTATTTATCTATCTATCTATCTATCTATCTATCTATCTATCTATCTATCTATCTATCTATCTATCTATCTATCTATCTTTCTATCTATCTATCTATCTATCTATTTATCTATCTATCTATCTATCTATCTATCTATCTATCTATCTATCTATCTATCTATCTATCTATCTATCTATCTATCTATCTATCTATCTATCTATCTATCTATCTATCTATCTATCTATCTATCTATCTGTCTATCTATTCATCCATCCATCCATCCATCTATCTATTTATCCATCTAGCTATTCACTATTCAAATGTTAGGGGTGTTGGAGAGTTCACGCTAGGATAGATAGAAGTATCTCATGAGATACGGTTACATGCTTTATAACATAATAAAGCTCATGCAGTTTTCCATCGATTGATGAATACTCCGATTTCATATCATTATGCATGACAAAAACTAGTTTCAAATTAAAAATTGCTAGATGAATTAGGGATTGGACAAATGTCCAATATTTTGAGAGTATCTGTTGTCTTTAGATTCTTTTACTGATTTAAATAACAATAATACAAGTGAGTAGGAGCTTCAATTTAATTTAAGAAGACGCTAATATGGACGTTTTGGGTTTGTCTTTTTGTCAACAAAATACGATGAATGAAATACTAAAGGCGAATGAAAGATAAGCAGATTGCGTTATTAAAGAGAATATGTAGGCTATATAAAATAATAATAATAATATTATACACCTTGACAACGCCATCCTCTTAGCTCTTATTCGTTTTTAGTGTTTCGTCCATCTAAAATTGGTGGAGTTTTGGGGACCTTTGACTCTATTTACGAGTAATTACGAGGAAGCAATATAAGCAACTCGTAATATAGTCACTTGCTTGCTCCAATCCATAACAGACCTGTCTCCATACTTTCTGCTATTCTTCTTGATAAATTTTGTGTTGGACATTTCCTTGTCCAAAGACATGATTCCAATGTTTTAAGTGTTAAGAGCCCATCTGGTGTGCTCTTTCGCTATTATCTTATTTTCCGACAAAAGGAAAAAAATCGCATTTCATTGCTTCCTCACTATCCCTGAAGTGAAAGGTGTTAAATGAATATTATTTAAATGTAATTAACGCGCTCTTTGATTTTATTTATTATTTATCATTTCTAATGTTAGTTTACCTCTCCTAGTTTTTGTCTGCCGTCGAACCATTTAGAAAAACTCATAATCTCAAGTGCAGTAGTCACGTCAGTCACTGAACATCCAGTTTTTATTTACCATCATATTTGACTGCTTCAAGTCATAAATTATGTACTATGCCCTGTTTTAACGAAATGATAGAAAGTTGCCAATACGGCATCATCAAGTTAAGCAAATGCTATTTCTAAAATTTTGCTAAATGTGTAAACAAGTGCATTTTGCAATAATCATTTGTCCATTAAATGCAAGATCATCATACCAACATGAACTGGAAGCAAAACATGTAGATTATTGCTTCGGATTTGTTGCCAAATTTCATTTTGATCTTTTGGTGTTGAAAATGTTAAATGAAAACGCGTCCTTCAATTATCTACCAAATCGATTGATAATTGAAGGACGAGTTATCCGTTATGGAAATTACATCATTTGGCAGGAATCAAATTATCGTTCAGATCGCGATGGGTCTTAAATATGTGAATTTATTTAGGAATTATTTATTTTAAAGGAGAATATATATATATATATATATATATATATATATATATATATATATATATATATATAAATATATATATATATATCTCCTAATTATCTATCTGTCTATTAAGCTAGCCACATACCTATATGTCTATAAATACATCCATCAATCTTCATATATAGGATTAAATAAGCCCAGCGAATAAAGAAAATACCTATTCTATAAATAACAACTTTTCTTGTCTTTAAAATTGATAGGACAAAACGTTATACACGATTTTAGTAATACGCGTTAGTTTAATTATTTGGTCTAGACTTCAAGAATTGTATGTACAGAAAATCATTCCTTCGTTGAAAAGGTCAGAAGCATTACGGCCCATGGAACCGGAGTTTTTTAATGCTGAGTGCTTGGCTAAGAAACTCACAACATAACCATCGGGAAATATAACGGACCAACACACATAAGTATCTGTCACCATGAGGACTGTCACCTGGCACTATGCTATTCCTCTGCGGAGAAAGAACGTTGAAAAGATTGATGTAAAACTTCGCAAGTCCATGCATATCCATGCATATGATGTCGGGAACGCTGGCAACAACGCCTGGAGAACGGGGCCCGATATTGGCAGCAATCCAGCAGCCTCCGATGCCCGACCTGAGTCGATTACAACTGGCTGGCTTAACAAAATTGAGAGGGGGAGTGGAGAAACCCCTCTCAAGCGCGTAATGGATGGTGCCTCAGTTTCGAGCCAAAAAAAATCCCGGCAACCCTTGTACTTAGCTCCCGACTTCGGAGAGGGCTTCGCATACGTAATGGAAGTCGGTTTGGACGAATTAAATCCCTCAAGGTTGCGGGGACATAGACTCCTCGAAACTGGGAAAGGAGTTGTTAGGCTTCTGTACCAGAAGAGGATGCACTGGGTGGCGATAAATCGACATCGGTCGAGAACCTTTCTCACGACATCGTCGCTTCATCAGTGGGGTAATGCCACCTGTCCCAAGATGTACAACTTGTAAAGAAAACAGAAAAGGTTATGGACAAGATTCCGAAACCACAGAACATCTAGTTGAGATTTGCGTTGTGACGAAGCTCCCGGGCGGGTTCGCGAACCTACATGAATGCGGCGATGAATTTGCGGCATGTATAGATTATCATAAGATCATGACCGTTTATATTCTGGTTAATACAGTTTAGTGAGAATTAGTCATAAACATGGATGGCAAAAATCAAAAATAAAGATCTGAGTGACGTCAATTTCGTTCTTTCTATGCCGGTTTATCGAGGTTTCTATAGCGTGACACAGGAATAGAAATTAAAAATTACCCTTTGGATCAGATGCTGGTCTACTACAAAGTACTTTCGATCAGATCTAACGAACCCAGCTCCCCAATTACTGCTGTGTGGACAAGGGGGTCGGAAAATATATTTCGAATTCACTCGGGGTCTATATCGATATAATTGCGTGTGAATCGAGTGCTCTACCAATTGAGCTATCGGGACCACAAACACGCTGCATTTAAGCTGAATTAATCACGTCATGCACAGAGATAATTGGAACGGAGAGAAGCAATTTCTAGTCACAAACTTTGCACCTAAAAGTTAAAGGGATCTACCGTTTTTAATTGCTCATGAAACAAAATTGCTCATTTAATCCGTTCTTGTAAAATAAACCTATAATGGTTTTGATTCAGGAGCACGAATCAGCAATTTTAGTGATTGAAGTAAAATGAGAGGAAAAAAGCTGGATTGGTAAAATACCCATTTTTTCAGCTGTGCAAATTAGGAGTAAACAGAAATAATAAGTCAAGAATCTGTAGAATTAAGAGACAAAATAATTTAACATGTTGACGGTCGTACTCTGGAAAAACCTGTATTTAAAGATTTGGCCAGAAAACGCGTCCTTCAATTATCTACCAAATCGATTGATAATTGAAGGACGAGTTTTCTCGCCAAATTTTTTAATACGATTTTTTCAGAATACGGCAGTTAACACTGCTAACGTTTTTAAAGAAAAAAATATGATCAAACAAGTGATATTCAATGTGGTCAGTGGTCGCCTGTATTACAATGATCATGGACTCTGTTTCAGGTGCGTGACATTTGGTCAGCCACTTCATACATCAGCCTCCTTACGTGTGGACATATAATAAGTAGATATATGGATTGTAGAAGTGATAACACAAAAAATAAACAACAACTTATAATTCTCGTTTACAATTCTATGGAATTATAATTAAGTTTCCTCTTGTCTGTTGTGGTTCTTGTGAGTTCTCGGAAGAGGCTCGTTACTCACATTCTCTCATCGTAATCAGGTTTAAAATGAATGCCTGACTGTTAACAGCGTTGTCTCTACGGAAAAAAAAAGGAATATCGCCTAACAGGTGTCACGTCTCGTCTTACATGTTAAGTGTTGATGTTGGCTAGGAATACCCTGTAAAACGATGTGATCTCGTTTAGTGGAAATTTCTCTCTATAAATTCTCAAGTATTGAGGATTACAATGATATCTTGGACTTTTGCTCAGTAGCGTGACATTTAGTCAGCCTCTTCAGACACCAACCTATTTGTCTTAAGTGTGGACTATAGGAAATTCCATGGATTGTAAAAATGAGAGCACAAAATATAACTTATAATAATATTAGCATTCAATTCTATGAAATTATAATCAAGTTTCCTCTTGGCTGTTGAAGGAATGCCTTGGTAAAAAATGTTTTTCGCGAAATGTGGGAATGAGCCAGAGTAAACATATTTGCAGGTCTGATAACCGAACGTAGTTGTGGGCTTGTTTTAGCATTGTGTTAATGGACAATATTTGCATTGTTTTGAGAGTTACATTACAACAATGAGCCTATAACAATTTGGGCTGTTAGAGCTACAAATAAGAACCTCGGAATGAGCAATAGAAAATGCATATATTAATTAATTAATTTAATTGTGTATTTGTTTGTTTGATTCTAATAGAAACGAATGGAAAGTTTTAGCACAGAGGTATGGAAATCTACAGAGCGACATCTAGTGACTGTGTAAGGAAAATACATTACCACAATATGAGATTAATTATCTAATCATTTGTCTAGCCTATATACATTTATCACAACTATTTTTCGAATTCATATCATATCCAATCATAAGTAAATCCAGAAACCCGAAGTTTTATAAAAAGTGAATGCAATGCTTTTGTTTTTTACTTTAATTCTTATTTGCAAAAAAGAACTCACGACCTAAAGATTGTTATTGCCACATTGTGTCAATAATGGTCACGATTAAACAAAGACGAAATGAATTCCCGGTCCTCGTTTTTTACTCAAATACCTCTAAAAATTCTCGCCGTCTCAAGCGAAAGTCAAACCAGCTACGTGTTGATGAATGACTCAATCCTAGCAACGTCTATTTGTCAACGTTAACGACTTACACACGGAATGTAATGTACAGGCAAAACTAGGGTAAGTGATAACATCTGAAGGAACAGGTATAAGAATGTGATGACGATAGAGGTTTGTTATGAAATAGAGAAGAAATACAAATAAACAAACAAATAAATAGATCAATAAATACACACATTAGCATCTGCGATTTACATCTTTTATGCCATTTTAAACGCGCTTTATACACTCATCCTGCTGCAAGGAATCAAATTTCTGTTTCTATTCATACACGTCGCCTGTTAAGCCTAGTATTTAGTACAATCTTATTAAAATTTCCATTTGTACAGATTCATTCCTGAAATAAGAGTTTTGACACAAGACTAGGGTGTTGGGATCAACGTTTTCTATCACTCCCATCCTCTCGTCATCCACCACCACGTGGAATAATGTTATTTATTGACTGTGTTATAAGACAAGAAATGGTTCTGAACTGGCAATCGACACATTGTTATCCAAATCATAAACTGATGGGAGTTATAGGAATTATAATAAATCACTTCATGGCTGTTGATGCTATGCGTTTAGATGAAAGACGAACAACAGCCGCCAGCCTGAAAAATTTACCAACACACAAAACTATGTGTAAGATAAAGATTTGAACGTGTGTATCAAAGATGCCAGACAAAACAAGAAAGAATAATACAAGAATAATACTATCCCAAGACTGGGGATCGAAACTCAAACCTTCTGATTACCGGACAGACGTGCTACCATTATACCACAGAAACTCCCAAATAGTTGGGACAATTTTAATACCTATTTTCTTCACAAGGGTGCGCGTTTTACGCTGTGAACCGTCGCTTGCATCAAACAACATACATTGAACACGAGAGGACGAGTACGATGACTTATGAGTTGCATAATGATTGATAGAATTGAGTGAATATAATAAATACAATGACTGCCAAAAAGCAATAACAAATAGATGAATGACGTCAAAGTGGATCCTTATAAGATAATAAATTAAATATCCATTACAACGAATGACAATGTTTGACAGACATGCACGTCACACAGGAATGATAGATCTTGAATTACTTTGGCTATTAGAATTAGTCGTGAAATATTAAGTTACTTTGCTGCACATTGAAATAAATACTTTCCCATTGTTAACCGAATTTTGTAGTGTATGGATCAACAAATTTAATTGCCCTTTAACTTGTCAAAACATTCTAATTCTGAGAATTCATTGTACTATGTTTCAAAATTACTTATTATTGTACTCAGTTCGTGAAAGAGGTTTTTCTATCTGACTCACTGCATATTTTTAAGGGATGGTAGCGGGAAATATGGATATTCATTATTGAGATATAATTTATGCATCGGTATGTAT
>NC_088361.1:51996459-52028959 GCF_034508935.2 Berghia stephanieae
GTTTTGAATTTTAAAGAGGTGCACTCTAGTGCCGCGCTGAAGACCGGTCTGGACCGCGGTCCGACGGTCTTTTAGCTGTGAACCGAAGACCGGTCCCAGAGGGGAAGATCGGCGGCGGTCCTCACTTCTTATCACCTTTCAACTAGTGCGGGGCGGTCCTTGCAAGGACCACGGTCCTACGGTCTCGCGCCATAGCCTACTACTTCCCCAGCGATTCGTTGCTTCGGTTGCCTATCTTCCACCAATCACCACCCATCCCACTTAATTAATCGCACCCACCCCCCTTTGCCATACACTAAACGACACAGACGACCTACAGGCAGACGACCACCAACCTCCACTCCGCAAACCGCCCTTTCGTGTGTGAGATGGGGGGAACAGGAGGCGCACGCCTTGGACGATTCCATTATAAGGGGTAAATTTCAAAATTTACTACACCATAATGATCGCAATGACAATGATCTATGGTGAAGGCATGACCCCTCTTCTCTAATGGGTTATTGTTTGAAATGTATGTGACTACAAAAGATGTGTGTGTTTGTGTGTGTGTGTGTGTGTGTGTGTGTGTGTGTGTGTGTCAAACCTAGCAAGTAGCAAATCCGATTTTTTGTTTTCTTTTGTCCATCTCTTGTCACCACTCCTTTCTATCGCAGTGTTGTCATTTAAAATAATACAATAATATTAAAATTTCGTTTGGTGTTTTTACTAATCAAATAATATGAGTTTCATTAGTTTCTTCCTTCCAAAAAACCCAGTTATAACGTCTGAATTTTAAAAAAGTCCAATAGAATATTTGGGGACCCCGATAGCTCAGTTGATAGAGCACTCTCTTTATACGCAAAGGGCCAGAGATCGATCCCGGGTGCAGTGGATTTTTTTCTGAATCCCTGTCTACTCAGCAATGAATGGGTAGCTGAGTTTGTTAGATCTGGCGAAAAGTCACCATCGACCCCTCTTATCACCTCATCCACCCCCTCTTATTATAACTTCACGTCTCTCTCTTACTCTTCAATGCTCGCTGCCCTCTAATGTGTGTGTGTGTGGGGGGGGGGGGGGGGGGAGTAGGAGTTGCGTGTGTGTATCAACGCCACGAACAACTCGATCAACGCCTTGGGCGATGCCATTATCTCCGTTAATGGGGATAAATTTCAAATTTTATTAAATTATCGAAGTAACAATGAAGTACGGTGAGCAAATAAAGAAGGCATCACCCCTCTTCTCTAATTAGGTTACAATTTGAAATGAGTGTGACTACTCCGTGTGTTTTACTCCTGTAGGCCACGGTTTTCATCGTGTAGCGGTCTTTAACGGTTCAAGAATGAACGATCCCACGCTCTCAAAGGTCAAACCGGTTCGAATTTCCAACAGTCTCTCAGGAATGTTCAATGTCGAAAAGGACCGGTCCTAGGACCGGACCGGTCCTTGCGGTCTTCATTTCCCAAGGACCGTAGGACCGTGGTCCTTAAGCTTGCCAAGGACCGCCCCGCACTAGTGCACTCACGTAATTGGCATTTACGATGGGACTATGTAGAAGAGGTCCATTGGTCGACCGTCCTCTTAAGCAAAATTGTACATCACCTGATGACTGAAGTTGTCCATGGATCCTATCATAGTAACGGCGTGGATTGGGATACACGTATGTGCATTGAGATTTGTTAGTATCATAAAAAAGGACAACATGAAAACAGCAATTAGACAGTCATATAAAATTTCTTCATTCGAATATCAGCGGTGATAATAGTCAAAATTGAATAGAATGAATAGAAAATCCAACCTTAATGCACTACTTATCTATTCCAAAGACAATATAATAACTACAAGTTGAACTGCTGTCTGTGCCGGGACTGGGATTCTTATTTATATCATCATGGGGATCTACTGGGTAAATATCCATTTAAACAAAAAGAATGTCAATAAAATCTATATCTATTGATATTTTCTTCATCCAAATGTTTTGATTACAACAAACCCGCTCTTCCAATGATAAAACTGATATGTTTTTTTTTTCTCCCAGTTAGGGCTTCAAATTGTTAATGAAAATTTGCTAGTCTGATCTCATTATTTTAGCAGTAAAGAGTATTGGTTGTTTGTGGGAGGAGGTGGATAACCGTGGTTTTAAAACGAAAGTTAATACTTTTATATAAAATAATAAGGCGGCTGCCGTGTTTTGGCTCATTGGGAGCTCTCATTCCCCACCCTCACCGAATTGTCGCACGTCAATCTCGCCTGGCTAAGCATCAAGAAAAAGAGCGCCGTCTGTGTTGACAGGAGAGATGCGCGAGTGTTGACGAAAAGCAGCATATGCTAAAATTTATGACAAAAAGCAGTATCTACTAGATTTTGAAAATATAGGGCGGCACAAAGCAACTTCACTGGATATATCGACAGCCAGTGACACTTCTGAATAAAATTTACTTCAAGATATTATCATCTTATAGTATTGGTTTTCGTAATTTAATTTTTCGGCATAACAATTACTATCCTGCAATATTCGCACTTGTAAAAAGAAGTGCGACAGGGTATTGCTGTGGTTTTGATGAGAGAACTCGCTGGATGAATGTCCTTATCTGGGGCCTCTTTTTCTGGCTAAACCTTATTTCTTGTAAAGCATACCAATATCCGCAAATGCCAATAGTCAGGTACCCATTGACACCTGGGACGAGCGGGTAATGTGTGATATGTGCCTCCAGGGCTTTGTTTCATACAGTCCTTAAAGTAGAGCTTTTGAGCAGAAGTGCAACTTATAAACAACTGTCATATTATAAAGGTCATAAAAAAATCTTGCCGCTATATGAGTTGAACATCAGTAATATTGAAATAAAAATCTTTTATATTTAAAGAAGTTTAACTAAAATATAAGAGCTCTGACACGGCAGAGATATTAGTCCACGTCCACTTAAAACTGTTTACATCGTTATATTTCTGAAAAATATTATCATAAAATATGTCCATTTAGAAATGAAGATAATTTATGATTTTCGTAAAGCCCACATAAACAAAAACATTTTAAAAATAAAAGAATCAAAAACAATAAAAAAAAAACAAAAAAAAAAACAAAAAAACAACAAAACATGTTTATCACACCTTTCTCGTCATACCTATGGCCATGAATTACTCAGTAGGTTCAGCACTCGCATCACGTAAAGTGACCAGGATCGATCCTGGGCAAAGTCGAGATTCTTTTCTGACCTTCTTATACACCTAGTAGATATTGGATTACTGAGTCTATTAGATCTGGCTGAAAGAACTTTTCGATAGATTAGAGTCCCTTTCAAAGGCAATCAAGCAATGTGTCCGTTTTACGTTATAGAAATCTGGATAAACTCCGGTTCTATGGGTCTTATGGCTCTGAAGGACAAATCAATAAACAAATAAATAAATGATAACAAAACATTCCATTTTCTAGTGCAAATTTAAAAAATAAGGTTTTAATATATTTGAACGTCCCATATTGTTTTATATTTTCCCTTGTATGCAGAATAAGTCACCTAAAAGGCTACATTTCTCGAGATGATCTGGCTCTATTTTCTTTGGCTTTGCTGCTTTTTTGTAATGTGGTATGACACTCTCCTTCGGAAAGATAGGTCATTAATTCAAGCCCCACTGTGAGCGACGCAAAAGTTGATTCATTGATAAACCCCTCCATCCACATTATCTCTCCGTACTCACGTGCAAAATGAGTACCTACATGGATTTTAACAGCATTGGCTCTGTCGAAAACAATGTAACGATATCTCATAGGCGCCATATCTCATCCTACTTGTTAATTGTTGCTGGTGGCTTAGAATCCATTGTAAAGAACTCTGAGCATAATTAGTAAACCTTGCGAAATCTATAAGAATCAGCTTGTCATTTGTAAATTTTACTTTGAGCTTGCAGTTGAGGCGAGTGCCCTAATAACTCATATTGGCAGGGTATGACACACATGTTTACATGTTTACGCACAGTTTCAAACCTCTGATTTTATTTATCGTCAAGTAACTGGGTCTATTTAGATTTGTCAATAGTACCTTGGGATAGACTTTACTTTATATCTCATGGGATTATTTCAATTGATAAAACTCCAGCAATTATAGCGCAAATCCACTAGACGTGTTCAAAGCGATTTACAATGGATCCAAACAGCAACACCAAACTTGTTGGACGATACATGATGCCTGATAGTACATATTGTTTCGAAAGAGGCAACAGGTACCAATTTACACATGATTAAGGTGAGAAAATGTGAGTAAAGAGCCTTTCCAAGGGTTCAACTATGCGTCGCTCAGAGCGGGTTTCGAACCCGGACCTTCCGATCCGAAGGCTAGTGCCATAACACAAGATCACATAGCGGCTCTAAGTCGTTCGCTAAAAGCTACACAAACCGGCATAAAATAAATTCCACCTCTATTATGCAATCCAGAGAAGACATTGTCATCTATCAAGGCCACGTCAAATCGATAGGAGGGCTACATTGTTATTACTCGTCCTCTCCCATCATCGAACCTCTCATTTGATTGACTTAAAAAAAAAAGTAAGACCATCTGTTTTTACATTTATCTGAACAACAGAACCACTTAAACATACAGAAACACATACAGACACACATACACAAACACACACACATACACACACACACACTCACACAAGCACTCAGAAACTCCCACTTTCTCCCACACTCAGTTGTGTCCACGCACACGCACGTGCTTTCTTTACAGCCAAATTCCTTACTTACAATTAAACACGACAAAACATAGACCTGCATCCAACTACGCTCAACCAATTTAATAAACACACACGTAAATTCCCTACCTCCACCTTCAACTACACCCACTTACAGACACATACATAAAAACACGATGTTTCTGATTAGATTTAAATTTTTCAAAGTTATGTTTCGAAAAAAAAGTTTAAACCTCCACCGCATTAAATCCAGTGTTTGCTTTGTCTATCAATTAATCTTGAGTATCCACAAAGACAAATAGAATAATAGAATAGCTTCTTATAAGGGTTGCTCACTGTTTCTTGCGTTCCACAGTGCTACAAATAGTGCTTCTCCAATTTTATTATGAAATAACATTCCAGGTTATGTATTATGGATCGCTTGTCAGACGTCCTTCTGGTAATGGGGCTGTCAAAATTCTGGAAAATAATTTATGGTTAAAGGTTTATGCGCAACATTAAACTGGCATTTAAAAAAAAGATAGATTTTTAAAAAGTCATGCACGAACATGCATATATATATATATATATATATATATATATATATATATATATATA
Source organism: Berghia stephanieae (assembly GCF_034508935.2). Classification (NCBI taxonomy): domain Eukaryota; kingdom Metazoa; phylum Mollusca; class Gastropoda; order Nudibranchia; family Aeolidiidae; genus Berghia; species Berghia stephanieae. The sequence goes on from NC_088361.1 coordinate 52,001,719, forward strand.
TATATATATATATATATATATATATATATATATATATATATATATAGAGAGAGAGAGAGAGAGAGAGAGAGAGAGAGAGAATGCAAATTTTCACTCACATTTTTGTGGCCGAGACGACTCGTATCTGTGTCTTACACGTCTTCAGTCGGCGTAATCCATTGTAATGTCCGCAGAAAAGTTGGTAAATTGGGTGTTTAGTAATACTAAGGCTCCGAAACAACTGGACCAATCGTCAACAAATGTTGAATGCTGGTTACAAGTGACATGAAGATAGTTTACATGTATCATGATATTCACTAGACATCGTGATGATTTTATCGAAAAATCAAATTCATTTCGTCAAATCTCGTCGAAAACAGACTCCATCACTTATAGCACGTGGATTGTGTATCAACCTTCTGATTGGCGAGTATGATAATGAGGTGTGAGCAATGTCATTGAATCAATACCGGTCACTGGGTCTCATTATTTTGAATACAATCAATATATTAAGATTAAATGAATCATTTTCTGTTCTTAACATGGGGAAATAATTCTACGATAAGTGAGCGAAATATGTAAAATATAAAATGTAGAAAATATATGTTTGCGCCCAATTAAAACGCTCCGTGGAGTTCTCTTATGAAGTCGAAAAATGTATTTTCTATTAAGACAATAGAAATTGAGTTCAAATTTTATTCAACACCCGAATAATAAATTTTGAGTTGCTGGACTTATCAGTATGGTCGTCGAACGGGTAGCTATGCTTATATATGCCCACACGCACGCCTGTGTGTGTGTGTGTCTGTGTGTGTGTGTTCGTAGGGGGGTAGAAACACGTATTGTTCTTAAGAAGAAAGATATGCGAATGGCCTCATCTCTAAAACAAACAAGTTGTAAAAGCTAACGCCAAAGGCGTTCTTATCTTTTATCAATTTACTTCAAATCGTGTGATCATATACAATAATAATCCTTTCAACGATCCTTTTCAGCGATCCGTACAATTTTAACTTAACTCCATAATCAATGTTTCTTTTCCACGTTGCAATTCCAATCCTAGGTCCCATCGTTGTTGATCAGCACACCCAAGTATTTAAATGAGGTGAATTGCTTTAGGTTTTCACCATTGGGACGATTTTCTCGTCTGAGGATTGTCTCGGCTGTAGACTTGAATTTGCTACTTTTCGGAATTGATCTCCATTCCGTATGTACAAGTTGTTTCCGATATACGATCCGTCAGTGACTGCAATTCGTGTACATTTGTTGCCATTAAGTCATTGTCTTCTGCAAATCAAAGGTTGTAAAGAACTCTGCCCCTTATTGATATGCTCCTCTAGTGGTTTTCGAGAATTTCCTGCATTACTCTTTCCACATATAGGTTTGAAAGCGTAGGGGAAAGAATGTAGCCCTGTCTGACACCAACTGTAGTTCTGACTGGATCTCATAGCTCATTGTTAAGTAGTATGGCCTTTGTTGCATTTTCATAGAGTGATTCAATTGCTTTTATGATCGTTTCATCGAAATCAAAGCCTATGAGTGTATTCCAAAAGCCACGGTGACATACTTTATCGAATCCTGTTCTGAAATCGATAAAATTGTGGAATAATTTTTGTTGGTGTTATAAGTATTTTCTGTCAACAGACGACTGTTAAACACTTGTTGAATTTTGTTTCTGTTAGGTCTTAAATCACCAGTATTTCTTCCTTTTTTGTTTCTCATCCCGTTAAGTAATGTGTTTATCATTATTTTGCTGGGGTGGCTTATGAGATTATTTGTTCTGGAGTTATTGCATTTTCTTAAATTGCCTTTTTAGGGGGCGGTAGATTCATATATTGCGCCTAATCTTTTGGCCAGGAGTGTTGATTAATGATTTTTTTACATAGAATCAGGAGAGCATTTGTTCTTGCTTCTCCTCCCGTCATTATTAGTTCCGCTGGAACGTTATGTATGTCAGAAAACTTGCCTAGTTTAAGATGTCGGATGACATTTTCCACTTTACTCCTTAGTGTTGTTGGTGTCTTCATTAGGTTCCAAATCTGTAATAGTCAAGTTGCCAAGTCATGAATATAACCATAACCCCCAAAAAAGTGTCCGCCAATTTGTTTTGCAGTTTATCAAAGTTGAGCATCTCTAGATTAAATATCTGAAAGTGCTGCCTTGAGCTTATTGAACATTTTGAGAAATTACGTCACAAAGGTCATGAAAAGGGCATTTTAAAAATCCTCAGAAATTATTTTATATTAAACAGAATGAAAGATTGCCAAAGCCGTCTCGTAAAATGACCCAAATGTTGCCGTGTTGGTATCTAATTAAAAGTCTTGACAAGACCAATACAGAATTTTGGATATTTATAATATTTGTTGATAATTAAATTATCTACAGCGGTAAAAGTATAATTGGGATAATGAATATTACTAATTTTGTGATTAAGGTGTCAGATCACACCAAAGAAAAAAAACACGGAGAGAGTCTCCATCATGAGAGACCGTAGTGGTAATAGTCATAGTAGTAATGATACTGATATATAATTTAAGGAAAAGACGATGGATGGCCGGGGAGTGGGAGGGGCAAGAAATATAGGCAGTATACTATTTAAATAGCAGCTTCCGCTGTCGGATCACACACAAAAGACGGAGAGAGTCTTCATGATGAGAGACCATGCCTTGTATTGTGTCTTTTGTTTTCCTTTCTTTTGCTTTTTTATATTGCTAATTGCTAACGGCCAAAAAGGAGAATGACAATTTTTGGCATATATCTGACATGTATCTCTGGTAAACTAAATCATTTATAATGCTAATAATTTGTCAACCATTCGGTCAATTTTAAAAATAGAATTATTTTTACATTAAATTTGACTAAATCTTTTATTCTATTTACTATAAAATGTTTTCTGAGGATTAAAAAAAAATGATCTTCTCATGACATTTGTGAGGTAATTTCTCAAAATGTTCATTATGCTCTTAAGGCAGCACTATTCAATTATTTACTTTAGAGATTATTTTCGACTTTGATTAAAAAAAATTAAAAATTGGCGGACGCTTTTTTTTCGGTTCATGGTTTGGCAACCAGGCTATAAAGAGTCACAGAAATCTAGGACGTCAATGGTTACCCATGGGTTAGTTTACCTACATTTGTGGCCGAGGATTTCCTCTGCAGAAAAGAGCAGTACACTTTTTATTATTTCAGATAATGTGTCAATGTCACTGTCAATCTAATTTATGGCTTCACATTTGCCACCGACCTCTGCCTGGAATATTTCTACGATGTTAGGATCTTTCCATTTTTCTAGATATCAAAACGAATTCTGACGTTTTTTTGTCTGTGCGATTGGTCTTCAACTTGAGTTTAAAGGTGTACAATATAAGATCATGATCACTTTCTGTGTCTGTTCCAGGTTATGTCTTGTTTTGGTTTTATCTATGCCGGATTTGAAGCGTTGAGGTGTGAGGATGTAGGCGATTTGATTATCACTTGTATCATCAGGAGAGTGCCAAGTCAGTTTTCGTGACGGTTTATGTGGGTCGTGATGTGTTTGCAATGCTCAGTTTGTGGGTTTTTAATTCAGAAACGTGAGTGGAGCAGGCACTTATGTTGATAACAACAAGAAATGAAATGAGTAGGAAAGTGCCAGAAGACAATAGAGAATAAGAAGTCAGGAAGAGAAGGCTCTAATAAAAGACTAGGGTTAAAAGCGATCTTTTTTGGGATCACGGATAGCTCTCCTCGGCCAGGCGGAGTTGTCGTACCAGTAAGGTCGCGGGTTCGAGCCCACATCGCCGCCACGAAATTGTTATTCCATATTGTCTTCTGGCACTTTCCTACTCACTTCATTTCTTGTTCCTTTCAGTTTGTGGGTTTGTAGAAAACTCTAGAAGTCCTAACCCTCTATCGTTACTAGTACCTATCCCAAGGCGTCCGACAATGTCTGTCCAGTTGAGATATTGCGGTAGTGGCGTTGTTAAGATGAATAAACAAAAACATTGATTGGCACGAAATAGTACGCTACTTTGCAAGGAAGCACGAAATAAAATAGACAATAGATATTTCAAAAGTGCGCAATTAATAAAGTCAAAAGAGGGGAGGCGGGGAGGAACTGTGTAATGCAGTATCTATAGAAAGTGAAATAAAATTAAGTGTCGACTATTGTTGGAAAATAAATGCAATGGAATTGGAAATAAATACAAAATATAAGGGATGTAGGTATTAGTATAAGGCTAGCACTATTCAGTATCTGATACTGAATAGTGGTTTTGCACTATTCATTATCTGATACTGAATAGTGGTTTTGTACTATTCAGTATATGACACTGAATAGTGGTTTTGCACTATAATACGGTGTTTTTTTTCCGAAACCTGACAAAGTTATGGGAAGAGGGCAGCGGTGGGAGTGAATATGGGACTCAGAGAAGTGTACACCAGTGGGGAGTGAACCTGGGACTGGGTTTTGGCGGGTTTCCAAATAAAAAGCAATTACTTTTTTTACGAAACACGACGACACCTGGCAATATCCGACAAATTTATGAGAGGTAGGCAGCAGCGTGTGTGTGTGTGTGTGTGTGTGTGTGTGTGTGTGTGTGTGTATGTGTAGGGGGGGGGGGGGGAGGAGAGGATGAACCTGAGATTCAGGGAATGATAATAATAATAATAATAATAATAATAATAATAATAATAATAATAATAATAATAATAATAATAATAATAATAATAATAATAATAATAATAATAATAATAATAATAGATCTTTATTGTCCATAAATATGGCAATTTGTCATTTAGTTACACTTGTAACCCATAGATACTCTCACCGTACTCATGTGTAAATAATTACATGGCCGTTAACAGCATTGTCTCTATCGGGAAAGTGTAATATGAGTCCCATATTCACTCCCACAGCTGCCCTCTTCCCATAACTTTGTCAGGTTTCGGAAAAAAAACACCGTATTATAGTGCAAAACCACTATTCAGTGTCAGATACTGAATAGTGCTAGCCTATGGGAAGTGTACACCAGTGGGGAGTGAACCTTGGACTCTGGGTTTTGTAAAAAAGCAATAACAATATGGGGGGGGGGGGGGGATTACATTTTTACGAAACCCGACAATATGCGGCAAAGTTGTGGAAAGTAGGCAAAGCGTGGGGAGTGAACCTGGGACTCAATGAAGTTTACACCAGTGGGGAGTGAACCTGAGACTATGGTTTTCGGCTGGCTTCAGCTAGTTTCATATAAAAGCAATTAATTTTTTACGAAACCCAACGAAACCTGGCAATATCCGAGAAAGTTATGGGTAGTAGGCAACAGTGCTGGGGAGTAAACCTGAGATTCGGGGAAGTGTACACTTGTGGGGAGTGAACCTGGGACTGGGTTTCGGCGGGTTTTGAAAAAAAAAGCAATTACTTTTTGTTTACAAAATGCACCAAATCCAACAAAATGGGGCAAAGTTATGGAAAGTAGGCAAATAATGGGGAGTGAACCTGAGACTAAGGGAAGTGTACACCAGTAGGGAGTGAACCTGAGACTATGGTTTTCGGCGAGTTCAGCGAGTTTCACATAAAAGCATTTACTGTTTTACGAAACCCGGCAATATCCGACAAAGTTATGGGAAGTAGGCAACAGTGGGGAGTGAACCTGAGACTCAGGGAAGTGTACACCAGTGGGGAGTAAACCTGAGACTTTGATTTTCGGCGGGTTTCAGGGAGTTTCACATAAAAGCAATTACTTTTTTACGAAACCAGGCAATATCCGACAAAGTTATGGGAAGTAGGCAACAGTGCCGAATGAACCTGAGATTCATGGAAGTGTACACCAGTGGGGAGTGAACCTGAGACTCTGGTTTTTGGCGGGTTTCAGCGAGTTTCACATAAAAGCAATTAATTTTTTACGAAACCAGGCAATATCCGACAAAGTTGTGGGAAGTAGGCAACAGTGGGGAGTGAACCTGAGACTCAGGGAAGTGTACACCAGTGGGGAGTGAACCTGAGACTATGGTTTTCGACGGGTTTCAGGTAGTTTCATATAAAACAATTACTTTTTTACGAAACCCGGCAATATCAGACAAAGTTGTGGGAAGTAGGCAACAGTGGGGAGTGAACCTGAGACTCAGGGAAGTGTACACCAGTGGGGAGTGAACCTGAGACTAAGGTTTTTGGTGGTTTTCAGCGAGTTTAATATAAAAGCAATTACTTTTTTTACGAAATCCAACGAAACCTGGCAATATCCGACAAAGTTATTGAAGTAGGCAACAGTGGGGGGTGATCTTGAGATTCAGGGAAGTACACTTGTGGGGAGTGAACCTGGGACTCTGGATTTTGTAAAAAAGCAATACCAAGGGGGAGGGGGAATTACTTTTTACGAAACCCGCCACAACCCGACAAGGTTATGGGAAGTAGGCAGCAGTGGGGATTGAATCTGGGACTGCGAGAGGCTGATACCAGTGGACAGTGAGCTCAGAATGTACTTTTATTTCGAAACCTACTGAAATTGTCAAAAGTTATGGAAAGGGGGCACCATTGGGCAATGAACCGGGATTCAGGGAAGTGCACACCGGTTGGGAGTGAACCTGGGACTGTGAGAAGAGGATATCAGTGGAAATGAACCTGGGACTATGGAAGATAGATACTAGTGGGAAATGAAGCCGGACTATGGGAGTTGGGTACCAGACGAGAATGAAGCAATTACTTATTTACAAAACCCACCGAAAAACCATAGACTTAGGTTTACTCCCCAATAGTGTACACTTCCCTGAGTCTCGGGTTCACTCCCCCACTGTTGCCTACTTTCTTTCCATAACTTTGTGGGATATTGTCGGGTTTCATAAAAAAGTAATTGCTTTTTTTTTACGAAAACCAGTCCCAGGTTCACTCCCCAATGGTGTACACTTCCCTGAGTCTCAGGTTCACTCCCCACTGCTACCTACTTCCCATAACTTTGTCGGGGTTCGGCGTGTTTTGGCAGGTTTCGTAAAAAAAGAAACACCCCTAAAAATACCACCTGTATTCAGAAAATAGATGTCAATTGTAGTCTAATATTCAGTATGTCTATTTAAATTATTATTATTATTATTATTATTATTATTATTATTATTATTATTATTATTATTTATTATTATTATTATTATTATTATTATTATTATTATTATTATTATTATTATTATTTATTATTATTATTATTATTATTATTATTATTATTATATTATTATTATTTTTATCATTATTATTATTATTATATTTTATCATTATTATTATTATTATTATTATTATTATTATTATTATTTATTATTATTATTATTATTATTATTATTATTATTATTATTATTATTATTATTATTATTATTATTATTATATTATTATATTATTATTATTATTATTATTTATTATTATTATTATTATTATTATTATTATTATTATTATTATTATTATTATTATTATTATTATTATTATTATTATTATTATTATTATTATTATTATTATATTTTTAAATTTTATTTTATACGGATTATTTACCGTAAATTTTATTAATACGGAATTAATCACGGTCAATTAATAATGGCAGAAATTCTGCAATATATATGAATCGGGTTTGTCTCAGATGAACAAACAAACAAACAAACAAACAAACAAACAAACAAACAAACAAACAAACAAACAAACAACAACAACAACAACAACAACAACAACAACAAATGAGACAAACAAAAAAAAAGCAAGATTTTAAAAAATAATAAACAATAGAAGAGCACATCAATGAAAAACAACAACGAGATTATAACACATAAAAGATATTCGTAATAAATCGATAACTGATTAAATTACTCGAACTACTTGATTAAAAAAAATAATAATCATAATAATGATGATGATGACGATTACAACAACAACAATAATAATAATAATATAATAATAATAATAATAATAATAATAATAATAATAATAATAATAATAATAATAATAATAATAATAATAATAATAATAATAATAATAATAATAATAATAAGTAAGTAGAAAAAAAAATAATAATAATAATAATAATAATAATAATAATAATAATAATAATAATAATAATAATAATAATAATAATAATAAAAGAACAATAGTATAATATCAACATTAAATCATATTACAAGCAAATAAATTTATTAAAACAAAAGTTTAAAAAATATCAATAGACAGAAGGAATTTTTAAAATATTGGGGAAAAAAAAAGTTATCCCTGCCGGGATTTGAACTCTCGAACCTTAAGCTCAGAGCAAGGAATTTACCCAATGGAAACCGTACGGTGCTCTTATTGGCTAACCAACCAGCGGCCTCGATGAGAAAAATATCCGCCATTTTGATGTTGGCTGGGAATCGCGTTACTATAGTAAACAAGCGCTGATCGGCCGTTCATGAAAACAAGTTGCTGCTCGCTCGTTTAACTCAAAATTATTCAAAACGATCTCTCTAAAATGATATAAATGGGACTTCTTAAGGTTTTCTTCACGGTCAAAACCACACAACATTCTATTAATGATTACGTCCGAGGCAAAAAGGAATATTGACAGGTCGACCGAGAGTTGAACTCGTGAGACGACAAACATCAATGCGAAGTGTAGCGAGAGTCAAGCTATTGTTTGTTTTGTCCTATTCTATATAGAGAAAAGGATAAATAGTATAGCCTCGTGTGTGAGTGGTTGCGTGTCATAGTCTTGTTTTTAAATTGTTTCTGTTGTTTATGTGTGTACTGATGACTCTCTCACACTCAATTTCAATGCCGAAAGAGGAATTCCCGCACACAAGAAAGGGGAATTGGGGTAGTATTTGGCATACATATTGTATAGTATCTAGTTCTAAATAGATAACTGATTAGAATTATATTATGATATATAAACACAATGCCAAATACAATTCCGAAGTTTCCTTATTTCAAATGAAGTAAAGCTCCAAAACCTAATGGTAGTGATTGTAGTACTGAGTGTTAGTGAGGTGATGTGGTGTTGGTGGTGGTTGTAGTTGTAGTAGTAATAGTGATGATGATGTGGTGGTGGTGATGATTGTAGTTGTAGTAGTAGTGGTAGTGATGATGATGTGGTGGTGGTTGTAGTAGTAGTGGTAATGGTAATGATATGGTGGTGGTGGTGGTTGTAGTAGTAGTGGTCGTGATGATGATGTGGTGGTGGTGTTTGTAGTAGTAGTGGTAATGATGCGGCTATGTGGTCTAGTAGTATGACACTCGCTTCCGGATCGGAAGGTCCTGGGTTCGAGCCTCGCGCTCGGCGCATAGTTGAGTCCTTGGAAAAGGCTCTTTACTCACATTCTCTCACCGTACTCAGGTGTAAAATGAGTACCTGGCCGTTAACAGAGTTGTCTTTGTCCGAAAAATTGTAATATCGCCTAACAGGCGTCATGTCTCGTCCTACATGTTAAATGTTGACCAGGGACCCCTTGTAAAGCGCTTTGAGCACATTTAGTAGATATTGCACTATATAAAGCTCAATTAAAAAAAAATATTTCAATGATGATGATATGGTGGTGGTGTTTGCAGTAGTAGTAGTGGTAGTGATGATAATGTGGTGGTGGTTGTAGTTGTAATAGTAGTGATAGTGATGATGATGTGGTGGTGGTTGTAGTGGTAGTGGTAGTGATGATGATGTGGTTGTGGTGGTTGTAGTAGTAGTTGTAATGGTGATGATATGGTGGTAGTGGTGGTTGCAGTAGTAGTGGTAGTGATGACGATGTGGTTGTGGTGGTTGTAGTAGTAGTGGTAATGGTAATGATATGGTGGTAGTGGTGGTTGCAGTAGTAGTTGTAATGGTAATGATATGGTGGTGGTTGTAGTAGTAGTGGTCGTGATGACGATGTGGTTGTGGTGGTTGTAGTAGTAGTGGTAGTGATGCTATTGTGGTGGTGGTTGTAGTAGTTGAGGTAGTGATGTGGTGGTGGTTGTAGTAGTAGTGGTGGTGGTGGTTGTGGTAGTAGTGGTAATGATGATGATATGGTGGTGGTGGTTGCAGTAGTAGTGGTAGTGATGACGATGTGGTTGTGGTGATTGTAGTAGTGGTAGTGATGATGATGTGCTGGTGGTGGTGTAGTAGTAGTGGTAGTGATAATGATGTGGGGCTGGTGGTTGTAGTAGTAGTGTTAGTGATGATATTGTGGTGGTGGTTGTAGTAGTAGATGATGTGGTGGTTGGAAAACACATTACAGGTTATTATAATACATGATTACACACATTCTCTAACTTCATTTTTTTGACAGCTTCGTTGTGCCATAAATATACGCAACAGTTCTGAAACATTTTATTGTGGATTTTTTATATTGTTTGTTGTTTTTCTTGTGTCGTTATGTTGACATAGATACCGTATGAATGGTAATTACTACATTCTCAGCCAACAACAAAAATGGCGCTGAATGCTTTCATTGGTGGACACTTTTTAGGCTTCATACGTATTCTCATTCGTTTAATTCTATGGCTCAGAGTCAAACAGCTTATATCCACCAAGCCATGGTGTCACTGAACATTTTGTGACATTTAATCATGTCTATTTAGATATTTAAAAATGTCTTTGAATGCCACTCTTACTTTGATATTTTGAACTATGTTAATTGCACCATAGCAGAAATTAAAAAATTACGATCAAAATATTTTTACAACTTTGAATCGGGCTGTCAGTTACTGCACGTGTTCAATCTGGAAGTAGGTCAGCAGTTCAACCGAGATTGTTGCACTTTTCACTCTCTCTATAAAAAAGAGTTCCTAGTGGATACTGAATAGTGGCAAAGCACTATTCAGTATCAGATACTGAATAACCACTTCCTTAGTATAATCATTAGTGGCAGTAGCAGCTGCGGAAGGAATAGTAGTACTTGTATTATTATTATTATTATTATTATTATTATTATTATTATTATTATTATTATTATTATTATTATTATTATTATTATTATTATTATTATTATTATTATAATCATTATTATCATTATTATTATTGTTATCATTATTATTATTATTATTATTATTATTATTATTATTATTATTATTATTATTATTATTATTATTATTATTATTATCATTAGTAGTAGTAGTGTAGTAGTATAGTAGTAGTAGTAGTAGTAGTAGTAGTAGTAGTAGTCGTCATCGTCGTCGTCGTCGTCGTCGTCGTCGTCGTCGTCGTAGTAGTAGTAGTAGTAGTAGTAGTAGTAGTAGTAGTAGTAGTAGTAGTAGTAGTAGTCATAGTAGTAATTATACTGGTATGTTATTTAAGGAAAAGACGATGGATAACACCGGGAAAGGGGGGGGGGGTAGTCGGAGGGGCAAGATAAAGACAGTATACTATTAGATTTATATAAAATGTCTTTTGCAGGAGGTGACAGAGCGAACGGCTTCTCTTATTTTTGCATTCAGGTGACGTCAAAGACAAGCGCATTTTACAATGGCAATGTCCCAAGTCGATATCCTTAGATTGACATGTTAAATGAAATAAACCTTCGAGAATCATGTCGTACAAAGCCAAAATATATCACCATTTATGTCAAAATTACCCTTTTCTAATGATGACATTATAGCTCAGCTACCAAAGGACGCATAATGTTAAAACGTGTATCAATCTAAACTTGAATATATTCTAGACATGTGGCAAAAATATCGTTTGATGAAAACTTACATAGCTCTCGAGTTATTCAAACCTGAAATGTGTTATTAATTAAAAACACACTGTGAGTGTGTGTGTGTGTGTGTGTGTGTGTGTGTGTGTGTGTGTGTATGCAGTTCATTGTGTTTACTATTAATTAATTCGTCCCATTAGGTTGCCATGTCTATGACGTGATAGCTTCATTAACGCTTCTAATTTTCATGTTATCTTTCCAGCATCTGGCGTACGGGCTGATGTCTTTACCGGTAAGTAAATAGACAAACGGGGTGAATGTCCTGTGAACCAGGCACCCAGGCCATCGAGTCTATCTCTCCCAACCCACCTATCTCGAAAAATGCCCTTTAGAAATTAACGAACCGGCCCTGTCTCCAAGGTGAAGGAGTGCCGTGTTACTCTAAAATTATTCAAGGCTAATATTCACAAAGTTGGAATACAGTACAAAATTCTAACATATCTAAATAGACATTTACTGTATTTGTTTTCCTGGTAAAGAAGGATGGGCTTAAAACGTTTTGTTTCAGCGTGTTTCCCAAAAAAAGGAAAGAAAAATTAGGTCTTTTAAGTTCATATTGATTTTGGTAAGTTTGATGGTGTAATGTGGATCAATGACTAGTGAGAATTAATGTATGACTTTCTTTAGAATAATATTGTAAAAACCCGATGTAAATATTTATGATGATTTTAGAATAACGAGTCTTTGAAATGAGGGGAAGACTTTATGGACACCCTGTATTTTGTGATAATATTGGAGATGAACAAAATTTTTTGACATCTACACGGAGTACTTTAAAAAAAATCTTATTCTACCTTTTGGGGCATTAGATATTACCTAAAAACCAAGAACGTTCCTTTTACTTATTAGTCAGCTCTAGTTCACTAAATGTGCACTTCGTGTGATACGTTTCCTTCCTGCACAAAGGACATGAATCACAGAACAATTTATTGTTCGCATGCAATGTATGAAGTCGAATTCTGCTGTGATCAGGAAAAAAAAAACGATCTTAAAAATCTGGCCAGAAAACTCGTCCTTCAAATATTAATCGGGGTGAACCAGAAGGCCATGAAATGAATATAAAGTTAAAATGATGAAAAAGACTTATTTTGGGTAACCTAAGACCACCTTTTGGTTTCGGTTTAACATAAGAAATGTACTTGAATTATTCTAAGGGAACAACTTTTTAACTTTACCAAGAAGTAGGGTACAGGATGGCTTTCATTACTACCCGAGATAGAATTGAAGTGGCTTAAATACAAAAATTATAGAAACATCTAGCTTTTTTCATAGTTCTTCATCACTATTCAAGTTTTGTGTGGTGAAAATTTCAGGAAGATGCTATAAGCCGCGCTTTCTATAAAGGAGAAATTTGACCCAGGCGATTTTTGACGCAACCATTTGGAGACAAAGAAAAATCGTTCGATCAGTTTTGGTCAAAGTTTATTTAGCACACAAGACAGGGTTTCATACCGTTTAAAGGAAAACCTCTACATAGGATCTTCATCTTCCATTCTCTCTCCACGTATCTAACCGCTTCCTCAATTCTCCACGTATCTAACCGCTTCCTCAACTCTCCACGTATCTAACCGCTTCCTCAACTCTCTCCACATGTTTTGTAGCATTTGAGGATTGAATGTCGCCACAACTTCCCTATCTTGATTTTGAGCGAGTTGCAATCTCTTATTCTGGTGGCATAAATTCTCTATTTAACATACTCCAGAAAAAGAAATCAAGAGGGGTGATATCACGTGATCTGGGTGGCCAATTGATAGGCCCACACCTTCCGATCTATCTAAACACGGGGGTTAATGTGTGATTTTGGCGTGAAACATAAAAATTCGCCCATGCTTGATTTTAGTTAAGCTGATTCCAAAATATCGGGAACCAACTTGAGTCTCAAGTTATCCGCCAAAAATTAAATATTCAAATTGGCCGCCATCAAAAATTAGATTTGTGCCTGTAATTTAGTTATAAATGCCACGATTTCAGTGATTTTGGTGTCTAAACCCATGCTTAAGGTTTTACATTAATAGTATCCTACCAAATTCTTAGTAATATATTTGGTAAATTGGAGTTTTTGGTAATACTTAATGCTCAAAATCCCTGGATCAATCGTCACCAATTTTTGCATGGTGTTTATAATTGACATGAAGATGATTTGCACGTTTTATAAGATTGGTTAGACATCGTGATTATTTTACCTAAAAATCACATTTGTTTCCTCAAATCCCATCGAAAACATACTCCATCGTTTTTAGCACGTGGATTGTTTGTCAACCTTCCGGCCAGTATTATGACAATGTTTATAATGAACCATTTTCCGTTATAAACATTGAGGAAGAATTCTACGATAAGTTGGCAAAATATATTAGATGTTAAATGCAGAAAATATCTCTCCGTGCCAAAATATAGATGACGGTGGGGTTCTCTTACGAATTCTAAAAACGTATTGTCTATTAAGACAATATAAATTGAATTCAAATGTCATTCAACACTTGAATTATGAATATTGAGTTGATCGACTAATCACCACGTTCATTGAATGTAATTAAGCAATCATCATCCATTGTGGCTTGTGTACTCTTGAGCACGTTGCAGATCAGCTGTCTCCGCGTATCACAATCCTCTGCGGACCGCATGTAATCTGCGTTTCTTTTAAAATCACTTTTGGTCATTCTTAGGTTATTTAAATATGTTATACTCTGTCTTGCTCTTGCTCTTTTTCCTTCAATCATCCAAGATGTTATCAAATTCTAGTCTCTATTCCGTCTCTTCTTCATGTCTCAGAAACCGTAACTGCCTCTTTCTGATGTTATCTATCAATATCCTTCCTTTTCTGACAGTCGCCAACATTTCATTGTTCATACTTGTCTGTCAATGATAACCACAACGTTCTATACATCCACATCTCAAATACCTCGAACCTCCTAGTATATTCTTTGTCAAGCGTCCACGTTTCACAACCGTATATATATATATATATATATATATATATATATATATATATATATATATATATATATATATATATATATACATATATATGGGTACTTATAACATATGTTTCACGACTTTCAGTCTGGTCTTCAACTTTAGGTTGTTGTTTGACACAACTGGTCGCATTTTATAAAACACATTTTTGCTGTTACTATGCTTTGTTTTATATCCTCTATGTCACGTTAAAGAATAGGGTACATGCAAAGTGTAAATGCAATTTTTACATTGAAAATAATAATGCAAAGGTCAATCGAAAAACAAAAATCACTTAATCTATGCTTCATTGATTATTCCAAGATTTTGAATCAGTACAACACGAAACGCTCTTCAATATCTTAGAAAAGATCAGTGTAGACAGTAAAGACCTTCGAATTGTGAAAAACTTACTGGATCAAACAGCGTGTGTCAAACTTGATACCGAAACATCGGACTTCTTTAACACCGTGAAGGGAGTAAGACAAGGTTGCGTCTTATCACAGTACTAATTTAAACATACAATATAGTGAAATAATATTCGTCGTCGTGGAACGGGGGTAGGGGGGGGGGGGGGAGGGGGCAGAATATGAATAACATAAGATACGGAGACGATGGTGCTCTGATGGCATACTCGCTAGAAAACGTGCAAGACAATTTAGATGTACTGTTGTGCAAAAGTGAAGAGATGGACCTGAAATTAAATGCAAGGTGGACTCAAAGAATGACAACGACACGACCTTCCACTTGACATGTAAAGGAGAGTCCATCAAACAAGTAAAGAAAATTAAATATTTAGGCACACGGGACATAGAGGATATAAAACAATCATACAGTGTTTAAAAAATTCAAATTGATCACCGTTTACCAGATTTGCACCATCATATATTATAAGCAGATTCCTATGACCATGACATCAGCAACCATGCAGATGTCTTGCAAAAGCAATGTAACAATTCTGTTCATGCAAAAATCAAAAGTTTATAACAGGAAGAAAGTTAGTTTAGCTGCTCTCATCCTGAAGAAAAATAATCGGATTTTTGCTTGAGGTTATTATGAAGGGTCTCATTACTACAAAAATCACAGCAATCCAAAACCATGGTGTTTGACCTCGCAGTTTGACCATGTAGGTATAGGTATTGAAAAAAAAATAATATTCCCAAATTCAAATCAGCGCTGATTTCTTCCTGGTGAAACCCTTTTTGTTTAAAACATGGGCAGAATAGTATTTACGGTACATTGACGGTGTTCATGCTGTACCTTGGTTCATATTTGTCTATTACACTGATCTGAACAGACGCATTACAATGGTTTTCTGTTTGTACACGATGTTTTGCATACATTTCAATAGTTCTTAACATGCTTCTGGATGAATGGTTTAGTATGGAGTCCATGTAGAATTAGCTGTTTCCCTCTGCCAACCTCACATTTAAGCATTGTGCGGTACACCCTGCCTACACAAAATACCCTCTATGAAGAATATTCCTATAAAAAGTTTTGAGTATCATGAAAGATAAGCAACATCCTCTATTTTTAGATTATAAAACGTCAGGTAGATCAGGCAGAGTGATAAGTTTAAAATCCAGAAAAGAACGTTTTAAAAATTTATTTATACTCTCTACATCAAGGAGATTTTTTCGAAGTGGCATTAAGATGGAGATCAATGACAATGTCGATGGGTGAATATTATACGTAATTATAGATAGAACGAAGATGACGTCACTTTGGTCTTTGTTATTGTTTTTTGCCATCCACGTTTATGAGAAGTTATCACTTAACTGTATGAACCAGACTATAAAAGTTCATGGTTACACAGAGTTTTGTGTGTTGGTCCGTTATACTTCCGGATGGCAATGTGAGCTTCTTAGCCAAGCGCATACTATCTAGAGAGAATAAAAAGGTACGGAATTAGGGTGATGCGAAAGAAGAAGAGCATGTGTTTGTCTCTCTCTCTCTCTCTCTCTCTCTCTCTTTCATTTCCTCACTCCTTCACATACAGAGAGAGAGAGAGAGAGAGAGAAAGAAAGAAAGAGAGAGAGAGAGAGAGAGAGAGAGAGAGAGAGAGAGAGAGAGAGAGAGAGAGATAAACACATGCTCTTCTTCTTTCGTATCACCCTAATCCCGTACCTTTTTATTCTCTCTCTCTCTCTCTCTCTCTCTCTCTCTCTCTCTCTCTCTGTATGTGAAGGAGTGAGGAAATGAAAGAGAGAGAGAGAGAGAGAGAGAGAGAGAGAGAGAGAGAGAAAGAGTGTGAGAGGGGTATTAATATGATATATATATATATATATATATATATATATATATATAAAATGA
This sequence comes from Berghia stephanieae, assembly GCF_034508935.2. Lineage (NCBI taxonomy): Eukaryota > Metazoa > Mollusca > Gastropoda > Nudibranchia > Aeolidiidae > Berghia > Berghia stephanieae. The sequence goes on from NC_088361.1 coordinate 52,018,597, forward strand.
AAGAAGATATATATATATATATATATATATATATATAGAGAGAGAGGAGAAGAGAGAGAGAGAGAGAGAGAGAGAGAGATAGATAAGAGAGAGAGAGAGAGAGATGAGAGAAGGAGAGAAGAGAGGAGAGGGGGAGATAGGCTATAGTAGAGAGAGAGGGGTATGAAAAGGATGGAATTTTTTATGTGTTTAGTTTTGTTAAGCTCTTTGTTGGTTTACTTCTATGTCATTGTATTTCCTTCATATCCTTTAATTGCTTAACTATTGTCAGAAATGCAACAGTCTATGGAAATACCCAATGTACATTTTCCATAAATTATTAAAGTTAATCTTATCTGATCTCCTTTCTATGCCGTACGTATTCTAATTTTGTTTTCCTGTTATATTTGCGTGTTTGAATTTTTTGTTCCAGTTGTTGCTTTAACAACGGCCAGATGTTATGGAGAACTTTTCATTATTTAGATGCATTCCGGTCGTACTCATAAATTGAATTGTTCTGTTCTTGTTAATTTCTGTTTCACCTTTTGTTAACAATAAAACGCCAACGTCTGGCTTTAAAATGGAACGATGCTTTCTTATAGACATTCTTTGTGATGGTAAAAACTGAAGGTAAAGAATATTTATGCAGGTCTCCTAAGATAAATTCGTGTCATACATCCATCCATCCGTTCATATCAAGAAAGTCTATTTCAGGAAATATTCATACTAATGTAACAAAGGTAAAATGTTATATTTTGACATGACACCATGTTCTAAAATAGTGCACAATGTACAGAACTGGAGTGTCAATTTGGACATTCATCATCATAGCTTGTCGCTCCAACACCGAACCCACTCCACAGCATCTGTGGAGCAGACTCTTAACTCGTGTTCAGTGCAGCTGGGCATCCACACGTACACAAACTAGTCTCAGCCAGCCCCCACTTTTTCATACTTCCAGCTGTTCTCCCAATGTTTGCCCGTGCTCAGTTCAGTGTTACCGATTCATTCCTGTGGACTTCAGTTCTTCTCCCGGATCTTCAACGGCTTCATTTGCATGATTGTCCCACTCCCTCCATGTGGAAAGTCTGTATACATCTGCATGGTCAGGGTTGATGCTTTCTTCCGTTATGAAGCTCTTTCTCGACTACAGTCTACTTGTCGTTGGGTTCTGTTTCTGTTTCTATTTCTGGACTTTGGAAGCAGTGGCTCTTCGAATGGAGGACTGGAACTGCAGTCGATTTAAATTTACCAGTGATGATCCGGCATGTGTTATGTAGCTCACGCTCTTTTTGGCATGACAAGATCTTGCCCAGACTGGTGACGCGTATTCGGCTGATGAATAACAGAGGGCTAGTGCGGTTGTCCTGACTGTTTTTGGATTTGCTCCCCAAGTAATGTTTTCCAGTTTTCTTAGGAGGTTGTTTCTTGTGTCCACCTTTGCTTTTGTTTTCTTTGTGTGCTGAGAGAAGGACAGTGTGCGGTCTAAGATGACACCGAGATACACGGGGAATATGTTGTTCTCCAATATGTTCCCATTCCAGGAGATGTTTAGTTTCCTGTTGGCTTGGTGTTTTCTAATGGAAGGCACACACTTTTTCCTGGGTTGACATTTGGTGTGTTCTTTAAATAATAATCAGAGAGTGTCTTCAGGGCGTCCGTTAATCTCTCCTCAATGCTCATGAAATCAGAGGGAGGCAAAACACAGATCATCGGCATATAATAATAATAATAATAATAATAATAATAATAATAATAATAATAATAATAATAATAATAATAATAATAATAATAATAATAAATAATAATAATAATAATAATAATAATAATAATAATAATAATAATAATAATAATAATAATAATAATAATAATAATAATGATAATAATAATAATAATAATAATAATAATAATAATAATAATAATAATAATAATAATAATAATAATAATAATAATAATAATAATAATAACAATAATATTAATAATAATAATAATAATAATAATAATAATAATAATAATAATAATAATAATAATAATAATAATAATAATAATAATAATAATAATAATTATAATAATAATAATAATAAAAAATCAATTCCTTGTCTATAAGCCACTTCGTTGCCGTTTGTTATAAGGCCTTGAAGAGCAGTGTCATCTGCAAACGTTATTAAAGGTACACTCAGGTTTTGACTTCTACAGTTATTCATGTATATCGTGAATGATACAGGGGATAATACACAACCTTGAGGAGCACCGGTATTTGTAGTTATACAGGAAGATATGTTTTTTTAACATACTGTGGTCCCTTCCTTAAGCAATTCGAGCACCCAAGCAATTATATAATTGTTTAAATTCAGACTAGTCAATTTTTGAACAACCATCTGAGGTTGCATTGTCTCGAATGCTGAAGAAAAATCTGCAAAACGCAATCTGCAATAGCTCTTAGCGTGATCATGATGCCTGTAGATGTTGTTTGTAAACAACATAATGGTATCCTCTAGGCCATGTCCTGATTTGTACGCAAATTGATGACTATCACTCTATGGCATAAACTGGTCCCTAATTTTAACAAGAACAAGTTTTTCTAAAGATATCATGACTATTGAAGTCAGTGCAACAGGTCTGAGATCGTTCATTGCTACAATTTTTTCTTTTTTTTTGGAACAGGAATAAATTTTGATGTTTTCCAATTTTCAGGGATCGAAACGCATTGGAGGGACATGTTAAAAATATGTGTATAAATGGGGGGAAGCTGATGGCACATTCTTTTAATAATTTTCCTTTCAATCCATCCGGCTCGGCAACCTTCCTCTCGTTTAATTTCGAAAATACAAATCTCGTTTCTTCTTCATTGACCTCGATAGTCCTTTCATCTTCCAAAGCCCTTTTTAATTTATGTTTTACATTTTCAATGTCAAATTTGTTTGCTGTGTCGAAACGTGAATAAAATGTGTTTAGAGTTTCAATTTCGATGTCTTCTGGTATAAATCGTGGGCTTTGGATTATAGTTAACAGCAGTTTTAAGCCCCCACCACGTGTCCTTTATATCACCAGAAGAAAAGCACTTTTCAATCTTATTTTTGTATTTGTCTCTGCAGCTAGATATTACTCTCTTTATCTCTTTTAGTTTTGTTTTAAGATCTTTTTTGTTTCCACTAGTAAAGAGAGTTTTCTTTTGGTTTAATAAAAGTTTTAGTTCTTTTGTTATCCAAGGCTTGTTGTTAGGATAGTATCTTATTTTTTTTTTCAACACACCAGCTGTTCACAAAATTTTAAATACTCACTCACACAGGCATTCAGCTCATCCACACTATCACATGATTCGATAAAAAACATTCCAGTCAGTGCATTCAGAACAACCACGCAAATCTTCACACACACACACACACACACACACACACACACACACACACACTTCCATTCCAGAACTGTACACTGGATGTCTCAAATTCAGGTTGGTCGTTGGTATAAAGGTTGAAAAGGACAGGTGCAAGTACCGATCCTTGAGGGAGTCCATTCTTTTGTGTTCTCCATCTGCTTTTCTTCCTATCCATTTCCACAAAAAAACGACGGTTTGACATAAGGGATTTTATTATTGCAACTACTTTTGTGTTACGCGTTACCATTGCAACCTTAAGGAGCAGTTTCCTGTGATTTACTGTGCCATAGGCAGCTGTCAGGTCCACTAACACGGCCCCTGTAATTTTTTTGTTCTCATAGCCATCTTCAATGTATTGTGTCAAGTTCAGGAGTTGGTCACAGCATGATCTTCCAGGGCGGCAACGAGCTTGGTCAGGTGACAGATGTTCATCTACTGTTTGGGAAATCCTGGCTAGTATCATGCGCTCATATACTTTGCACTGTGGGCAGAGGTGGGATATTGGTCTGAGGCTCTTGCTGCTATTTGGGTCTTTTCCAGGCTTAAGTAGAGCTATCACTCTTGCTTGTCGCCAAAGATTTGGTATTGTGCACGATTCAGAACAGTTGTTGATAAGAGTTAGTAATCATGTTTTTGTTGAGGGACCGCAGTGATGCCATCTATACTAGCAGCTTTAGGGTTTGGAGTGTTTAAGAGCTGATTCCAGTTCTTTGATACAGAAAGGGTCTACTTCCTCTTCACTTCCTTGGGCGATCTTTTCCATTTCCCTTTTCATTTCCTTCAGTTTGCCCTTTTCTCTGTCTGTTGGTTTTCCCTTTTTGATAAGTTGGTTTGCTATATCTTTTGGTGTCACCGCTGCAACCCTGGTTTGTTTGTTATTTTCTGTATTTCGTTTTTTCATAGTTGACCAAGCTTTCTTGCTGTTGTGGGTGGTGTTTGTGCTGGTTATCATTTCCTCCCAGCTGTCTGATTTTGATTCGGCAATGAAAGTCATTAAGGTCTCACCAAGTTGAACAGTTTCTTCAGCTATTGGATCTGTTTCGTAAGCTGTTTATAAAGTTCCTTACTGTCGTTACTGTCGTGCTGTAGGCATGGTATATAGGACTTCCTGCAACCTCTAGGTATTTGTTTTTAAGCAATTCTCCAAACAAGCTGCTGGAACTGGTCGTAGATTTTGGGAACTGGATCGATGGTGCTGATGCTGACATTTATGACTGACGAGAATTTTTCCAACTTTGCCTTCTGAAAATTTAATCTGGGTTTGTTTTCGCGGGATCTGATGACTGGTCCTACCTCAATGATGATAGGTCTATGCTGTGATTTTAGTATGGGGTTGCCGACAAATTTCTGTATGTTTTGGAGATGTCTGGAAGACACAGATGCAAGGTCTGTGTTGTAGCCTCTTCTCCAGCGAGCGCTTGAAAATGATGGTTTGTCTTTTGCGTCATGGAGGAGTATCAGATTGTATTGGTCAGCTCATTCCTCATCTTCGTTGTTATCATTGTATCCCCATTTGGTGCTTTGGCTTTTTAAGTCACTGGTTTCTCACTAGTGGTGGATGTAACTGGACATTTGAATGGCGTTGGTGGAGGTTTGTTGACATATATCACATTGAGGTGTCTACTTTCAATTCTGAGAATTTCCACCTCACTTACTGTCATGTCCTGGTTGTATAATGTCACTATTGATTTGTCTTTGACGTAGTGAACGCTACCGTGAATGTTGCTTTCGTGTTGTATGACTAAATGCATGCCCGGGATGTTTAGTGCCACGGTCTTGTGCGTCTCTTGTAGACAGAGTTGCGTCGCTGGAGACCGATTGCTACAACACGCACAACACCAACATTTTGCAAGTATCTTTAATACTTTTATTAACCATTAAACGATGATATTGAAAACAACAACAACGACAACAACAACAATAATAATAATAATAATAATAATAATAATAATAATAATAATAATAATGATAATGATAATAATAATAATAATAATAATAATAATAATAATAATAATAATAATAATAATAATAATAATAATAATAATAATAATAATAATTAATATTATCATTATTATTGAGAATAATATTAGTAGTAGAGGTCTTGTAGTAGAAATAGTAATACGTAGTAACAGTTGGACCAAGTACATAATCATGAATATCTATATAGCGCATTTCTACAGATAGCCAATACCTTCTTTTGATATCGGACAAAAAAATAAAATCCTTGTACTCGACTTATTCAAATAGAACCAATTTCTTATTTTCTCGGCAATTATATTCCCAATTTCATTAAGGTATTTTTTCGGTAAACATAAGGTTACAATAATAATATAGTAATATTGAAATCACATTGGATTTAGAAGACACAGTTTGGCGGAATATGTAAGAGGTGTTTTATTTTAACTAAATGCTGGTTGTCAATAAAAACCATCCATCCGCCCATTTTGTGCTCATAAACATAAATATGTGACCATAAATACTGCTATTAAATAGTTATCCATCTTGTAATTCACATGTAGCCTATTCGTTATGTATACATCGTCCCGATGACTGATTACAAACTTTCAATAAGTTTTGAACAAGAAAAGATGAAGGTGTGACGTCACAACTTCTCTGCCCTAGAATTCAACAGCATATATGACTGTTCAATTTAAAGTACAATCAAACCTTGACCATAGCTGCATATACTCCTACAGATGTTGCAACAGATGAATACGACTACTACAGATGTTGCAACAGATGAATACGTGTTCTAATACAGCGCACTTCAGAGAACCATTGACAGTAACCCATGTTCTCATGCCAGTCGACTTCATGGCTAGATTGGGTTGAAACAATGAGAACAGGGAGAATATCATGGTCAAGCATGTTTTAGGGAACGTCACCATTGAAGATGGGACATCTGATCAATGTTTGCGAAATGATCAATTTTGTGATTGGATGAACACTATTAACGCACTGATCATATTTACAAGCTAACACGGATCTCAAATGACGGAAAGACCCAAAGTCAAAATGATCATGTTGATATCAACAACAAATATCAATGGCAACACTGGTTGCTGGGGGCGCAGACATAAAAAGTAACCACAACCTTTTAAAAAAACTGACTCTCAAGTTGAGAAAATCCAAAATAGGTTTTAAAAACGCTTTGATGTGGAGCAACTAAAAGACCCAGTTACAAAACAATCTTTCTTTAAAAATAGTCTTAATTAACTGATTACGTACCCTACAGCAACGAGAGTGATTCAGGCAGCCTCAGAACCGATTGGCACTAGATCCAAATAGATAACAACTAAGACATTATCAATATTAGACGACAGGAAGCAATTAAAGAAGAAAATACTTTTATGTAGCAATTCACCGCGTCTTAAAGTTGTAGCCGACTCAATATAAAGTGAAAGGCAAATAAATAAAGAGCAAAAGAAAAGACATATGGATAAATGTGAATTAACTTGCAGAGAAGGTTCAGCCAGCGTTGAACACAAAGACACAAAACAATCTACATGATAGCCAAGAATCTTGGAGTAAACAGATTTACTAACCAAAATTTTACACGTAAAGAGCAAGGATGTCTCAATGATTATAGAGCTAGAGGAATACAGCAAATTAAAAAGATAGAAAGAGCACACCCAGAAAATCCTTAACAGAGGAGACACGAGCTCCTTCCAAAATGTTTGCCTATTTGGACAATAAAGATCATTATTATTAAAATAGTATCGAAGCAGATGAGGCCATTGAAGTTCATATGGATGAAATTATAGTAGGGAAAAATAGGGAGTGCAATCAAAAAGTTGAATAATGGGAAAGCGTCTGGAGATTATGGTATCTGCACGTCCTGGGAACTTTTTTTGAAATTTCAAACGCGTGTGTTTAAGTTTATTCAATCTTAGGCTTTCGCCAATAAATCAACAATTTGATGACAACATACATGAAAGTGGGAAAAAAACCCAAACAATCTTAAAAATAAAAATGGTAAATGGAACCAAAAAGTAAACTGATACACCACACAAAAAAATACAACAATCGTAATACCACCAATAGTACAATAATAATAATAATAATAATAATAATAATAATAATAATAATAATAATAATAATAATAATAATAATAATAATAATAATAATAATAATAATAATAATAATAATAATAATAATAATAATAATAATAATGATAATAATAATAATAATAATAATAATAATAATAATAAGAAGAAGAAGAAGAAGAAGAAGAAGAAGAAGAAGAAGAAGAAGAAGAAGAAGAAGAAGAAGAAGAAGAAGAAGAAGAAGAAGAAGAAGAAGAAGAAGAAGAAGAAGAGGAAGAAGAATAACAATAATAATTACAACAATAACAATAATAATAACAATAATAATATTACCATCATCAAAACTACCACAATCATCACCATTACCACCACCACCATTACTACCATCACCATCACTTTTACTTTTCCAATCAGTTTTTCTCATTAAAAAAATTTTGATATCCATCACAACAGACCTCCTTACTACTTCGAAAATTTCCGTAGAACTACGGCTAAAGCCCGAGCTGGATATAATAAAGGTATTTAATTAAATGCCATTTCTTGAAAACGCAGTTCTGGTGCCAGAGCTATCACATAGAGTTAAAAATATTTTACCCCACGCATTATAAGGACAAACTGGTGATTTTTATGGGTAGTTAAAATGTCTACAATGTTATTTACCCTAAAAACTACTTATTACATTTTCCTATTTCAAGTAAGCAGGTCTGCTATGATAAGTATCAGTTCCATAGTCAAAATAAGACAAACAAAATTAACTTTGATTTTAATCAATAATCCATACAATTTGATGACAACATACATGGAAGTGAGAAAAAAGGTAAATGAAACCAAAGCATAAAATGATACCATAAATAATCATAAAAAAACAACATTGTAATACCACTACCAATAATAATAATAATAATAATAATAATAATAATAATAATAATAATAATAATAATAATAATAATAATAATAATAATAATAATGATAATTGCAAAAATAACAGAAGCGCCATAGCAATAATATCTAGTATTGTATTCGTAAATGAGGACCACGCTTATACCCCATTCGTTGACAATAAAGAAGATAGGAATTATATCATGGTAATTCTGTTTCGGATAATAAAGTTATTGACATTTAGTAGTACTAGGTGCTCCAAAATGCTTTGGTCTGGGGGATTCTCGGGGAAATTCCAAAATGATAAATAACCCACCACTTATTTAACACATTTCTATCGTTGATTAAATTTCTAGAAGAATGGGATTTTGCGAAGATTGCCTAGAAGTTACAGCAGACATATTAGTTTAACGTATTGTTTGGTAGAATTACAGAATTCATTCCCAAAGACGAATAAATGAATCTTTTAGAATATAACAAACATTTAAGTAATTTTCCGTACTGATATAGTCTAGAGCGAAAGAACCTTATGTACTCCAATTATTCCATGTCAAGGGTTGGTTTCTTTGTTTTTAAGAATTTTACGGCGTTTGTCGTTTGTGACGCATGTAGGTCATTTCAGGGCATTGAAAGAACAGAAAATGTATAAGGTAGTCTAAAAGTATACTTTTGTCAAAGGCACCTGCGTATAAATAAGGCAAAGGTAAATGGTGCGGATAGGGCACCAAGAGCACCCCTCGGTGTACTTAGTTTGAAATAGCTTAGAAGTCAAAGACAAAAGGAAAGGATCCTAACAAGTGAAATACAATACTTCTTTTACAAATCATATCAAAACAGCATCAACCAAAAAAAAAAAAAAAAAAAAAAAAAAAAAAAGAAAAAAAGTATTACAATTCATTATCGAGAGATAATTTTACAATGGAAGACAGAAAACATTAATAATAAACATATACTGCTAAAACTAATACTATACATCTGACTGTTTCCCCGTAGCCAATGACTCCGACCAGTGTCAGGACAAATCAATTAATCTAATTCCGAGACAGAGATAACAGGTCATTCGGACAACATATACGTGGACAAAAAAAAACCACAGCCAGTGATATCCTGTCCATTATTGTTCTGGCATGATTGGTGATGGCCAATGTATTGGTATTTTATTTTGAATCACATCATGAGAGGCTTCTCACAATTGAAACTCCTGTTTGGATATCGATGTGCACTTCTATATTTTAGGACTAAATGAACTTGCACGTTGGGATTCATTTACACTGCTTTTATTTATTTGGCCAAAAGCGTGTCTCTATTGTTTCTTTAAAGGTATCATACGACATATTCCTATGTTCGGGAGCAGTGTCTGAAGCCCAGTATAAGTAAGATACTCAATAAATCTTGGGGTATTCAAAGACGAGCGATAGTACTGCTTCTCGAACTCAAGGATATGTCAACGAGCGTTTAGTTTTCATTTCTCTATCTAGTATCAAATACAGAAGAAACATTACATCTCTGAAAGGTAATTTATAAATTAAATAACGTACTGCCATCAATTTTGTTTAAGTTTACTAAAGGCGAAGTTTTAATATATATATATATATATATATATATATATATATATATATATATATATATAAAATATATATATATATATATATATATATATATATATATATATATATATAAATGTATATTCAATAGCCTATTGTTTATACCAGTTATTTTAGATTTTACATTGCCATATGATATATGTTCATTACGTTCAAAAGATAATACTCGTACACGCTATCTGAGATATGTTTTATGTGCTATCATTAAATAAGGTATTCAAAGTAAAACTCTTATTCAGCTTAAACAAAATAAGATAAGATAATAATACTGGTTATGATATCAATGCTGATAATAATAATAATATTAATAATAATAATAATTATAATAATAATAATAATAATAATAATAATAATAATAATAATAATAATAATAATAATAATAATAATAAGAACAACAACAACAACAACAACAACAACAACAATAATAATAATAATAATAATAATAATAATAATAATAATAATAATAATAATAATAATAA
>NC_088361.1:52038959-52056459 GCF_034508935.2 Berghia stephanieae
TTCTATTATTTAGAGTTTCAAGATTTGATATGCTTTTATATAAGCTTAAAATATGTTATCTACATGCGTTAAAAAAAACACAAAAGTTTTAAAAATCCAACCGTGTCGGAAATTACATCGTATGTTTGAGGTACATGCATGAGGTTGCCGAGAAAAGCACCAAAATCAATGTTTACATTCTATAATAAGACACTTGGTTTCCATGAAATAAAGGTTGCTGACCAATTCGAATTACGGTCTCTTCTTCTTTATAACTTAATTTACGTTAGCTACCGCCGTAACAGCCAAACTGGTCAAAATATCTCACGTAAGCCCTACTATTTACTTGCAGGATCGTAAGATTTATAATTTACTTATAGAGATCTCGAATTCACCCGGAATTGGTATCGTTCTCTTTGCGTGCGAAGCAAATGCTCTACCAACTTCATTATCTATTAACAGGTTTCAGTTAAAACAAGACTTTGATAGACATCAAATCATTACCCTTCTTCTTTGTTTATTTATATTTTCTTTTCTTTTCTATACTACTCTAACCAACTCCTGCATCTACAACGGTTATGCATCTGTTTTGCCTTTTCATATGCTATTTTTTCTATTGAGCAAATAATATCAATAAAAAAGATATTTGGATACGCGCACAACACAACACACGCAATAGATACACACATACGCACACAACACTCTCTCACACACATACACACACATATATATATATATATATATATATATATATATATATATATATATATATATAAATTATATATATACTATTATATTTATATGTATATATAAATATGTATATATATATATATATATATATATATATATATATATATATATATATATATATATATATATATATATATATGTATATATGAATACGCATGGTCGGGATTGCTCACCTTACCTGTTTTTTATGACCTCATTTTTTAAACACATGACTTAAATTCCTTACCTTGTTATTTTGGAGACAAACATGCCATACACCAATTTGAAAAAGGAAAGTAAAATGCTTTCGTCCTTGGATTGTTAAATCATGCCAATTAGGCAATTCAGTAAGATTTACACTCATCTGAACTTGTGTTTACAATGTCACGATGCAGAGCAATGATCTTAAGTTTTAAATCCTTAAGCATACTTAAACCTTGTTTGTCTTTCTGGCAGTTTGCATTTTGAAAGCAAGTAAACAACCGTTTGGCGAAGTGTAGAAAAAAAAAAGAGAAAAGAAAATGACAAAGCATAAATGGCACGGCGCAAATGAAAACTGCGAATCTAAAAAAATGGTACCTATCTTATTTTATATATATATATATATATATATATATATATATATATATATATATATATATATATATATATTATAATATTTTTTATGAAAAAAAAACATAAATTCGACAGGTAAAAAAAACTTCACGTAGTCTGAAAAGTACCAAGATAAGCTCAAGACAAGGAATGTGATGTGAATTAACCTTGGAGATTTCACCCTTGACGAAGAGAGAGGGAGAGAGAGAGAGAGAGAGAGAGAGAGAGAGAGAGAGAGAGAGAGAGAGAGAGAGAGAGAGAGAGAGAGAGAGAGAGAGAGAGAGAGAGATGAGAGAGAGAGAGAGAGAGAGAGAGAGAGAGAGAGAGAGAGAGAGAGAGAGAGAGAGAGAGGGAGAGGGTCCGAATGCAAAATATAATATTTAAAAAATATACATATTTTGGTCACATTATATTTTAGAAACATAACATTATATGTGGAATTGTAATTAATATAAACGATTCAGTATCTCCACATATGTTAATTAAGTCATATTCACATGGAAATTTAATCATGGAAAAATAAACAAAAGTAATTCGTTAAAATATGATTACTACTCATTATGGTATTGAAGTAACCATTCATTAAGGTGATAGACTAATGACGCCTTTAACTTTAAATATGAAGGGAAAATGAAATAATAAATATTAAATACAATAAATTATACAAGTTTTTCTCTGCGAATACAATAGGGCTACAAACCTAAGGTATTTTTTAACATGACTCATAATTACTAAAATGAAACATCAAAACTTAGATCCCTGGTGCGTTAACTGTCGAAAATGTAATAAGGACAATCCAGTAAAATACACGATGGGCTTGAACCCGAAACTTATATATAAAAAATAGCACAGTTAAAACTGTATCATGATAAACGATATAGTTAAAACGATACCACAGTCAGGGTTAGAACCTCCGCGTATGAAAAAGAAACTGAAAACGAATGATGAATGATTCTACTAATCAAAAGACGCCAACATTTTTATTTTGTTCACACTGAGAAGAATTATAAATAACAATAACAATGCCGACAGTTGACATGATTATAAATAACAACAATGATAAAAATGAAATAACGAGTGACAAAAACTGACAAAGAGTGACAACTGAGAACTAAACAATAATAATAAACAAGCAATAATAAACAATTCTGGTCTAACCAGACCAGCGATTTGGCTCGGGCCTCATTTTTACTTGTCTGCAATTTCCAGGTCAATCGTTTGTCAACTGTGACTACAAGGTATTTGGGGCTATTTTCTTGGGGACATGATTGACCATTATTTTTTAATGCTATCCGTGGCCTTTGGAAGAAAAGCTGAAGATGGTGTAGGTGGTTTTAGCCTCGTTTATTTTGGGAAGTCAATGTTTTGTCCAGTTTTCTAAATTTGTCAGGGCCTGTTGAATCCTGTAGCAGGATGTGGTGGTATATTCTTCAGAACACCAGATCACAACGTCGTATGCATACATGTCTCCATGTACATTGCAGGAAAGATCCTTTACAATGTTATTGACAAAGATTAGAAAGATTGATGGGCATAAAACGCGTCCTAGGGGAACTCCCTGTTTAAAGATCTTCTTGCGGCTGTGGGGTCTATCTACAAAGATATCCTGGCTTTCCGGTTGTTAAGATATTGTAAAATCAATTTCTTCATGTTGCCATTCACTCCAATTTGGTAAGTTGATGTTTCAACCCTTCCTTCCATACTTTGTCGAATGCCTTTGCCATGTCTATCCAAACAGCTACAGTTTATTTCTTCTCCCGGAAAGCGTCCTCTAGTTTTGTGAGACATATGTCACTTGATCCTCAGTGAAGCGGTTTTGTCGGCAGCCTGCTTGTTCGTTTGCGAGGATGTGGTTCTTTTCTGGGTATCAGGAGAGTCTGGTGTTGACAATCCTTTCCATCAATTTCTCTACGCAACTTCTGAGGCGGATTGGACGATAGATGCTGGCTTTGTGTTTGCCTTTTTTATGGGTATGCACCATATCTGCTTCTCTCCATATTTGAGGAATTCATCCTTAATTCCACCTGCTATTGATTATTCCTAGCAGTTTCTTTTGGGAATGTGTTCCTATGTGCAGTAGCATTTCATTTGTTATGTTATCTGGTTCAAGTGATTTATGCTGATTAAGGCTGTTTAGGCGTTTCATGAGCTCTTTCATGTGTAGGTTTTCTGTCATATTGTTCTCAGTTTCCAGACAGGGCTGGGTATGTATCATTTCTTCCTGTACTTTTCTCTTCCGACCCTATCGTCTTGGATGAAGATTCCACTGACCTCTGCGTAATTATCCACGAATCAGTTGACTGCCTGTTTCCCTGATAGTATTATGGATTCCTTTTCCGGAGTAACTGTTGTAGATTTTGTTGATTCACCGTTTAGTGGCTTTGCCAGTTTTCAGAGTTTTTTCCCATCCTTATTCATATTGAGATCTTCTGGGTTTTTTTTTCTCTCCAGCTGGCCCTTGCAGCTTCATATAAGCCAGTTTGTACTTTGCTTCACATGCCTTGTAGGCAGAATTGTTTCCAATTGTTGGGTCTCCTTCAACCTTTTCTCTTGAAATTGACACTTCATCTTCTAGTTCTTGGAGTTGCAGTGTCCTGTATGGCTTGTAGTTTTTCCGACCCCCTCGAGGGATTGATTGCTTTCAAGACAGCATTATTGAAGTGTTCCACTACTATATCGATATTTATGTAGTTCTCGTGAATTTTCTTTGAGTACTGATCAGTCAGGACAGAAAACTGTTCTCACCTCTCTTGTAATTCCATCTTGCAAAGGTTTTGAAATGTCGTGGCCTATGGTTCAGGTCAATGGTTTGCTTGATTGGTCTGTGATCTCTCTCTCCCAATTGACTTGGCACTGTTCTCTCGGTAACTTGGGATATATTGTTAGTTGCAAAAGCAAAAATCAGGAGACTACGTGGTCAGCCATCTTCTCAAGTAAAAGGAAGGCGGGTCACCTGGTTAGTTGATTAGTACCTCCATTTTTGTGTCGATTTTCCCGTCCTCTATTGCATCACCTCTTCTATCAATTTCTTTATAGCCCAAGTTAGTAGAGTGGCTGTTTAGGTCTCCCCTAGGATACCGTTTTCCCCAGGGATGCTTCATGTATGTAGCGACAGGTCCTTATAAGGTGGGCCATCTATTTGGAATTTTGTCCCATTGATCTCTGTCTCTTTGTTTCTGTCTACGTGTACTTCAGAGGCCGGTATGTTATTCTTTGCAAGCAGGAGAACTCGTCGTTTGTGTTGGCCTTCTCTATCCACCATCGGAAGGTTTGATATCCTCTGACATTCAATAGCAGGTTGGGCTTCAGGTGAGTCTCTTGAATACAAGCAATGTCTTTTCCTTCTGTTAATAAACGTTGCACCAGAGGGATTTTCTTATGAAAGATACCTTCGGAATTCCATTGGAGGATTGAAAAAGGCCAGTATCTTCATCTATTTTTGGATGCCTGATTCGTGCTTAAGTTATATGTGGAGCATAGAACTAACAAGATTATGGTCATATTAATAACTAGCAAATCCACTACACATTTAATGTAAAAATAATCTTTGACATGTATACTATCACCGCTATACAGGCGCTAAATCTGTATAAACCGATTAAAGAGACATACGTGTAATCAAATTTATAAATGGCCCAATGTATCAATAAACCATGAAAAAACATTAATCTCGTAGTTGCTTTGGTCAAACATCTACTGGTTAACATTCTATAGTTTTTCCCAACCCACCCTCTCTCTCTCTCTCTCTCTCTCTCTCTCTCTCTCTCTCTCTCTTTTCCTTCTGTTAATAAACGTTGCACCAGAGGGATTTTCTTATGAAAGATACCTTCGGAATTACATTGGAGGATTGAAAAAGGCCACTATCTCCATCTATTTTTGGATGCCTGATTCGTGCTTAAGTTATATGTGGAGCATAGAACTAACAAGAATGTCCTTGAAGATTCGGAGAAGCTGCATAAAGACACGAACTATTGCTTACAATTGTTAAAAGACGGAAACTTGCATGGTTTGGACATCTGGTCAGACATAAAGGCGTGTGCAAGACAGTTATGCAAGGCACAATGTAAGGTCAAGAAAGAAGAGGAAGACAACGGAAAATGAGGCCGGATACCATCAAGGAATGGACAGGATTGACATTGTTCTTGTCAGAGAAGGCCAATGACCTATAAGAGTGGCACCGTGTTGTAAATGTTGCATTCCTCAAGTCCCCCCCCCCCCCCTGTAAGTCATGGGAATGAGGGAGTGAATAAGTGAGGGAAAAACCCCTCATGTTGCTCCACCGCACAAAACGACGGTCGAGCCAGTATCTTATCCTTTCGTTTCTGGTGATCAAGGGGGCCTATCATCTAGCAGTAAAGTCAGAAGATTAGATAATCAAATTATGTCGACCATTTTTCATTGCAAAGCGCACTGAACATGTTTAGTGGATATTGCTCTATGCAAATGCTCAAGGTTTTTTTTTCCATTCCTTATTCAAATTGTCCCCAATGTGAATGGGCATTGAAGGAAATTGTAAGAATATTATATGGACAAAAGTGTCTAAAACCGATGTTTCGTTTTTCAACACTTTTCTCGGGAAATAAACTTCCGATGAGTGTTTTGATGTATTTATCCTTATTCTTAAGATTGAGAATACTTTGAGCTCCTCACCTTAGCGCGTATGACGAATTATGAATTGGTTACTCAAGATAATTCAGTTTTAAGGGTTCTTCTCGAGCAGATACAGTATTTGACTTAATGGGATGGATCTTGATTTAAACAACGTGCTTTAATTGCTTTAGGAAATTGTATTCTTAGTTATTCTAAGATAGGTATTATCTTAATAATATTAACTGTGATAATGATTCCTCTGACATACAAGGAACTTTAAGGCAATATGACTGGATGACGATTATGGTCATATTAATAACTAGCAAATCCACTACACATTTGATGTAAAAATAATCTTTGACATGTATACTATCACCGCTATACAGGCGCTAAATCTGTATAAACCGATTAAAGAGACATACGTGTAATCAAATTTATAAATGGCCAATGTATCAATAAACCATGAAAAAACATTAATCTCGTAGTTGCTTTGGTCAAACATCTACTGGTTAACATTCTATAGTTTTTCCCACCCCCCCCTCTCTCTCTCTCTCTCTCTCTCTCTCTCTCTCCCTCTCTCTCTCTCTCTCTCTCTCTCTCTCTCTTTTCCTTCTGTTAATAAACGTTGCACCAGAGGGATTTTCTTATGAAAGATACCTTCGGAATTCCATTGGAGGATTGAAAAAGGCCAGTATCTTCATCTATTTTTGGATGCCTGATTCGTGCTTAAGTTATATGTGGAGCATAGAACTAACAAGAATGTCCTTGAAGATTCGGAGAAGCTGCATAAAGACACGAACTATTGCTTACAATTGTTAAAAGACGGAAACTTGCATGGTTTGGACATCTGGTCAGACATAAAGGCGTGTGCAAGACAGTTATGCAAGGCACAATGTAAGGTCAAGAAAGAAGAGGAAGACAACGGAAAATGAGGCCGGATACCATCAAGGAATGGACAGGATTGACATTGTTCTTGTCAGAGAAGGCCAATGACCTATAAGAGTGGCACCGTGTTGTAAATGTTGCATTCCTCAAGTCCCCCCCCCCCCCTGTAAGTCATGGGAATGAGGGAGTGAATAAGTGAGGGAAAAAACCCCTCATGTTGCTCCACCGCACAAAACGACGGTCGAGCCAGTATCTTATCCTTTCGTTTCTGGTGATCAAGGGGGCCTATCATCTAGCAGTAAAGTCAGAAGATTAGATAATCAAATTATGTCGACCATTTTTCATTGCAAAGCGCACTGAACATGTTTAGTGGATATTGCTCTATGCAAATGCTCAAGGTTTTTTTTTCCATTCCTTATTCAAATTGTCCCAATGTGAATGGGCATTGAAGGAAATTGTAAGAATATTATATGGACAAAAGTGTCTAAAACCGATGTTTCGTTTTTCAACACTTTTCTCGGGAAATAAACTTCCGATGAGTGTTTTGATGTATTTATCCTTATTCTTAAGATTGAGAATACTTTGAGCTCCTCACCTTAGCGCGTATGACGAATTATGAATTGGTTACTCAAGATAATTCAGTTTTAAGGGTTCTTCTCGAGCAGATACAGTATTTGACTTAATGGGATGGATCTTGATTTAAACAACGTGCTTTAATTGCTTTAGGAAATTGTATTCTTAGTTATTCTAAGATAGGTATTATCTTAATAATATTAACTGTGATAATGATTCCTCTGACATACAAGGAACTTTAAGGCAATATGACTGGATGACGATTATGGTCATATTAATAACTAGCAAATCCACTACACATTTGATGTAAAAATAATCTTTGACATGTATACTATCACCGCTATACAGGCGCTAAATCTGTATAAACCGATTAAAGAGACATACGTGTAATCAAATTTATAAATGGCCCAATGTATCAATAAACCATGAAAAAACATTAATCTCGTAGTTGCTTTGGTCAAACATCTACTGGTTAACATTCTATAGTTTTTCCCAACCCACCCTCTCTCTCTCTCTCTCTCTCTCTCTCTCTCCCTCTCTCTCTCTCTCTCCTCTCTCTCTCTCTTTTCTTCTGTTAATAAACGTTGCACCAGAGGATTTTCTTAGAAAGATACCTTCGGAATTCCATAGTGAATTGAAAATAGGCCATACTTCATCTATTTTTGGATGCCTGAAATCGTGCTAAGTTATATGTGGAGCATAAACTAACATAGAATGTCCTTGAAGATTCGGAGAAGCTGCATAAAGACACGAACTATTGCTTACAATTGTTAAAAGACGGAAACTTGCATGTTTGGACATCTGTCAGAAAAGGGTGTGCAAGACAGTTATGCAAGGCACAATGTAAAAGTCAAGTGAAATGAGAGTACAACGGGAAAATGAGGCCGATACCATCAAGGAATGGACAGATTGACATGTTCTTGTCAGAGAAGGCCAATGACTATAAGAGTGGCACCTGTTGTAAAGTTGCATTCCTCAAGTCCCCTTCCCCCCCTGTAAGTCATGGAATGAGGGAGTGAATAAGTGAGGAAAAACCCCTCATGTTGCTCCACCGCACAAAACGACGGTCGAGCCAGTATCTTATCCTTTCGTTTACTGGTGATCAAGGGGGCCTATCATCTACAGTAAAGTCAGAAGATTAGTAATCAATATGTCGACCATTTTCATTGCAAAGCGCATGAAAGTTTAGTGGATATTGCTCTTGACATCATCAAGGTTTTTTTTCCATTCCTTATTCAAAATGTCCCCAAGTGAATGGCATTGAAGGAAATTAAGATATTTTAAACAAAAGTGTCTAAAAACCGATGTTCGTTTTTAACACTTTCTCAAATAACTTCCGATGAGTGTTTGGAGATTTATCTTATTCTTAAGATTGAGAATTACCTTGAGCTCTCTAACCTTAGCGCGTATGACGAAACTTTAATTGTTACTCAAGATAATTCAGTTTTAAGGATTCTTCTCGAGCAGAACAGTATTTGACTTAATGGGATGGATCTTTATAAACAACGTGCTTTAATTGCTTTAGGAAATTGTATTCTTAATTATTCTAAGATAGGTATTATCTTACAATATTAACTGTATAATGATTCTCTGACATACAGGAACTTAATGCAATATGACTGGATGACGATTATGGTCATATTAATAACTAGCAAATCCACTACACATTTGATGTAAAAATAATCTTTGACATGTATACTATCACCGCTATACAGGCGCTAAATCTGTATAAACCGATTAAAGAGACATACGTGTAATCAAATTTATAAATGGCCCAATGTATCAATAAACCATGAAAAAACATTAATCTCGTAGTTGCTTTGGTCAAACATCTACTGGTTAACATTCTATAGTTTTTCCCAACCCCCCCTCTCTCTCTCTCTCTCTCTCTCTCTCTCTCTCTCTCTCTCTCTCTCTTGCGAGCGCTCTCTCTCTCTCTCTGTGTTTTGTTTTGGTGTTATGCGTTTAGGTAAAACACTCACATATACCTGCCCCTACCAACACGTCTTAATCATTTATTTTAGTCATAACTAATCCCAAAACTCACAGTCAAAAATCAATAACAAAGAGCTGAGTGAAGTCGAATTCTTTCCTTCTATGCACTCTACTGATAGGAGGAGAGAGTGGACATAGTTCTTGGATATTGTATATATTTGTAATCAGTATTGAATTTCAACCATCAAAACATAATGTTGGACTTTAAACTTTGAAGGATGTATGAGTGTATTGTATTGCTTCCTCCTTTAAATATCGTTGTAAATGTTAGATGTTAGAGATTAAATAAAATTGATTTAAGTTTTTATGTGGCCATTGTAAAATTGACCTAAATCGCAAGAATCTCGACGTCTTGCAATGGAAAGATAAACATTTTAACGAAGTGGCTAAGTTTAATAGCAGAAAATAGTCTGGTTTTCCCTGTAGTCGACACACGCAAACACAGACACTCTTTCTTTTATTAATATAGAAGATTGAAGATGGTGGTGGTAACGATAATAACAGCGATGATTATGATGACGATCATGATGATAATGATGATGATGATGATAGTGATTTTGATGACAATGATGATAGCAGTAATGAAAAAGACGTCGCGAGGTTCCAGGTTTGAGAGTTTTTGCCGAGATGGCTGTCATTCAAATCAATCGATTTTTGAAGGACGAGTTTTAAACACATGCCTTTCCAAAGCACGGCAGTTAACTAGTTAAGCTATCTTTATAACACCAAAACAATCGAATAGCATAAATCAAGACATGATAGAATGTAACGTATATTATGTTACTTTCTAACCACACTGCTTGTACTGTTCTTGCTTTCCGCCAGACAGAGAGGAAGAAAGCATTTATTTAACCAGTTAAATGCCGTACCCCGGAAAGACAGATATTTAAATATTTGGACAGAAAACCCGTCCCTTAAATATCAATCGATTTCAATGATCCTTATCTCGGCAAAAACTCTTAAACATGAGACCTCGAGGTCCCAGGCTCGAGAATTTTGCCAGTATGATGGCCATTTAAATCAATCAATATTTGAAGGACGAGTTTTCTGGCCAAATTTTGAAATACGAGCTTTTCCAGAGTACGGCAGTTAACTGGTTAAACAATATGGGAGTAATATAATGTTATTGGGATTTTTTTTTGTAAACGAACGTCGGTGCCAATCAGATTAGCAGGGCAAACGGATTTATACAACAAGATGTAGAACGAACGTTCTTTTTGAGTGAAATACTGGAAATCATAGAACTCAATTTAAGTAAATATATCTAGTCGTTGTGCTAAAGTTGTTTCACTACAGTAAATATGATTTTTCCCTATTCTGTAATTTAATTACCTCGCTCTGACGTGCAAGATGTATTAGTACGCCTAATGGCAGAGTTTAATTAAAAAAATATTGCTTAACGTGTATCTTGTATTTTATAATATTGTGGTAAATCCCCCACTTCAATATTTATCTTGTCCTCACCTAGTTTAGTGTTTAGCCCACATCAGCAAAACGGATCGATTTATCTGATGCACATGTGGGCTGATTCATTTCCATGGCATTTTCGGTTAGTTTTAGTGTTCGCCATTTGCCTTTGTTTTTAAGCAATTAAGTAGGAGCTGCCAGTACTCTTGCTCATGTTGCTTGTAGTGGTGGTGTTATTGTTGCGATTGTTTCTGTTGTTGTTATTGCATCATGTTGGTGTGGTGTTCACAGCTTTGAAGCAAGTGATAACCTAATGAGGTGAGATGGGCGATGATGATGATGATGATGATGATTATGATGATGATGATGATGATGATGATGATGATGATGATGGTGATGATAGGAATGATGATGATCATTTTGACATTGATGATGGTGAAGTGGCCGAGTGGTTAAGGAATGGTACTGTGACCCAGAAAGTTCGAGGCCCGCTTCAGGCACTCTCTGTTTTTCCTTGGCAAAGAGTATTAACCCCCCCCCCCCCCCCCCCCACTCTCCCCCAACTTCCTCACTGTGGACAAATGGTTGATATTTTTGGTGGATTATCTATATTATTCCTTCATGGAATGCCAAGGCGACGGTATCTAATGATGCCGTGATGGACGGGTGTCTTTATTAAAATGATGATGACAATTATTTTGATGATATCGATGAGGAAGGGTAGGAGGTGGTGGTGGAGGAGAAGGAGGAAGAGGAGGAGGAGAGGAGAGGAGAGGAGGAGGAGGAGGAGCAGGGCAATGATGATGATGATGATGATGATGATGGTGATGATGATGATGATGATGATGGTGATGATGATGATGATGATGATGATGATGATGACGATGATGATGACGATGACGATGATGATGCTGCTGCTGCTGCTGCTGATGATGATGATGATGATGATGATGATTATGGTGAAGATGATGATGGTGGTGATGGTGATTATGATATTGCTTATGATGGCAATGTCGACGACAAGCGATGCAATGATTATGACGGCGAAAATGATTTTAGTTCTTATTTTCAAAAATTATATAAAGATAATAATAAAACAATCATCAAAGCACAATGTTAAGTACTCATTAAATAGTGATGAAACGTGTTTTATTTGTAAATACACTGTAATCGAATTTCTTTTTTCGTTTTGTTATTATGAGCACAGGTAGAAGATGAGAGTTTCTCTTATCGCTTAAGAGCTGCATTCTTTCATAATAATTTGCGGTGCAAAATATTGCTCGTTTACCGTAGGATAAAATAAAAGCAAAAAACAAATCACACACACACACACACACACACACACACACACATACACACACACACAAACACAACACACAATCAAAAACACACTGATATGTAAAAATAGAGACATGTGCGAGTGATAGCGCAAAATACACCTGCTGGTTTGATTGTGTGTCAAGGTCACTTGTTTTCTTCCCTCTTGGAATGAAAACGTCACCATTTCTCATAATTCATAATTGCCATTCCTTTTGAACCGATAAACTTCATACAAAGTCTTAACACACATAAACATGTCAATAATTATAAAAATTTAGTAACAAGAAACCACATTTTGCAGAACAAATAGAATGTCTTGTAAAAGCATTCCTCAGTTTCTGCAATCAGGTATGTAGGAAACATGATTCTTCTCCAAAAATATTATAAATTGCAAACATCTGCTGCTAAATACATCATCGGGTTGATTTGTTTGTTTGTTATAACATTTTTAGATGACTTACTCTATTTGTATATGATAAAGTATGCCAATATTATATAAAGACGGGACTGTAAGTATCTCATATTAGCAGATATTTACCGATTTGTCACAGAGACAATAGTAATTTGAACGAAATGTATCATTGTAATGCTTGTTACTAAATTAGTAAAAAGGTACTTACTCAAATTAAGGTGAAACAAAAAACAAACTTTAAAAAAAAACTAACGCTAAGAGGAAGTTTAAGCATTTTAAAATTAATGTAAATAAATGAAAGCTCAAATAGGTTGAAAAAAAATCAATAATTAAAAGATTTTGGTAATGCAGCTTCCTAGTCTTTTATGGCCCTGGTGTCCTGGATGTCTTAACTTTGGGTCGGTGTACATGTTGATTCCCTTCAGATATTATGTCCACGCGCTGGATCTCTCAGAGGAGTGGATGCGTCTCTTCCTGGTTATAACTTTCAGAGGCATGTTGGCTAAGGTGCGGTTTCTGTTAAGAAGTGTCATAGCGCCTAGGGATGGATGAGATACGCCAAATAATTTCAATAGTTCTTGACATGCACAGGTTGCTTCTGGAAGAGTGGTCCAGTATGGGGTTCATGTAGAATTAACTGCTTCTCTCTGCCAATTTTAATTACCATAATCAATACACTTATTATGACTATCGTAATTATTAACATCACGATCATATCATATCATCATCATTGTTATTGGTTCCACTATTGGACCATCTATCTTCCAAATAATAACACAAAAGGCATCATTATGTCCATTATGAATCACAATATATAGTCATGTGCAAAAGTAAGTTCACACTTAATTCTTTTATACATTCAGTGACTGTAATTATTTTCCTACTTTTACATTCAATCAAAAGATACAATGCTTAGCCCTCTCCTTACCAACCATAGGAAAATCGTTACATTCGTTACGATGCAACCATTAACATCAAAGAAAATATTTTTTTACAGCTCTAAAACCTTGCCACTGTAATTCAGAGCTCATTTTGGTGGACAATATTATATATTAAAGAATTAATCTATTTTTGTTAAGAGTGAGTGTAAAAATTTTGATAACATTCTGAAAACCGGCTGGCAAGGAGAGGGTTAGAATTTGAAACACTGAAAATGATGAGCAGGTAAGGGAAAGCACTGCCTCAGGCAACTGGAGACATTTAATTGATAGGAATTTTACACCAATTGCTGATTCCATAACCTATAAGAACTGTCACCGCTAAAATGCAAATTAAGACACCTTCTTCACACTCTTAGCTACTGCAATAAAATAGTTTAAACCTCAAGCACTGAAACAAGTAATGAGTACACATGGCTTGAATGCTGTATCATCTTATTGCACACAAGAAGAAGCCGATACTAAAATCTTGTTCAATGCTTCTCATTCATTCCGTCATGGCTTCAACAAGATGATGATGCATTCAACAGATACTGATGTGGTGGTGATCATCACAGTAGCAGTATCAAGTGTTTTTCTGGACTGTGAAGTTTCGGACATGGTAAATGCTACAGCTATGTCACCGAATTGCAAGTGAATTAAGAAACGATGCATCTTGCAGACTTCTCTTTTCCCCCCACTGTATCAGGATTTGATACTGTTTCAGCACTCTGTGAAATTGGAAAGTAAATATTCTGGGCTATTTAGCGCAGTATGCCTTACTTATATCACGTCTTTTCTCGGCTGTCCCCTGCACCAAATCAAATATTCCCAGAGGATTTAAAGCAGATGTAACTATTTTTTGTTCTTTTATATATAAGCACGGTAAATGATGCCAGAAAGTTAAGGTTTACGCAAAATCGGAGAATGGACATCATTATACCAAACACTACATGTCCTTGAAAACCATGTGAAAAGGGCTGTGTACCAAGCTGGGCAAATCTAGAGACGATCACTTGTAGAAAAGCCTGAACTTCAACCACCACATATGTGGGGTTGGCAGGGATAATTCTACATGGACCCCATACTGAACGACTCTTCCAGGGCAGCTGTGTATGTCAAGAACTATTGAAATGTGGATGCAAAACTCTTGTACAAACAGATGAAGGTGTTTTAAAGCAATTATTCAGTGTACATTGTTGAACATCTATTCAGGGCAGTGCAATCGACATATTTGAATCAAGGTATAGCATGAACGTCGCCAATGTACCGTAAGGACTATTCTTTCCACGTTCTAAACAGGAAAAGGGCAGCAC
Source organism: Berghia stephanieae (assembly GCF_034508935.2). Classification (NCBI taxonomy): domain Eukaryota; kingdom Metazoa; phylum Mollusca; class Gastropoda; order Nudibranchia; family Aeolidiidae; genus Berghia; species Berghia stephanieae. The sequence continues at coordinate 52,053,677 of NC_088361.1, forward strand.
TACCTATTTAGTGAGACTTCTGGTTTGATCAATACTTGCATTTACATTGTCATAATGTGAGGTCAAAACCATGGCTTCGGATTGCTGTGATTTTTTAACTAATATTTCATAATTACCCAAGTAAAAATTCAGAATACTTTCCTTCACGATGGGAGCTGCTAAACATACTCTCTTCCTGATACAAACTACTGAATCATACATGAACATAACAGATTTTTACATTGCTCATACAAAAATTAAGACATCTGCATGGTTGCTGAGCTCATGGTCATAGTAATCTGCTGAGAACCTATGCTATGATGGTGCAAGTCTGGTAAACGGTGGTCAATATGAGTCTTTTAAACACTGTATGTTTATTAATTGACATGCAATGAACGTGATGATATGACGATCAATTAAAGATTAATGATCCAAGTTTTAAAAAAAATTTAACTCAATTTCTACATTTTCCGACTTTGAAAGATTACCCCTAGGAGCTTTTTATTTGAGCACGGAGAGAGATATTCTGCATTTAATATCTGATATATTTCGCTCATTTATCGTAGCATTCTTTCTTTACGTTAAGAAGGGAAAGCGGTTCATAGTAATTTTAAGAAATTGATTACATTAAATTGATTGTATTATAGGGACGGATCACTATTGGTTGATTTGGTGCGATGCACATCTTCTACTTCATGTTTATAAATAAAAACAGAATCATTTTAAAAATAAAATGAAATAAGATACTGTCTTTTGTCAAAGTCCGACACATACTCTTTTAATTGTTGATGAAAATATTATATTCTTCCCCCATATCACTGTGAGCGCAATCCAATTGAGGTCATTCGGCCTAAGTAGAGGGAAAGATTGAGAGGAGGAACACCAAATTTACTCACACCGACGAGGCAATAAATGATAAAGAGTAGACTGAGAAAAAGCATGCCTCAACCTTCGCAAACTAGAGGAAAATTACATTTCATTGGATAGAGTGATGCTCGGAATCTTTCTGTAGTCGAGTCATTTCTCCTTTTCACCATCCTCGTCATAAGACAGTGCTGATTGGTGTGTCCAGTATTTCTTGGTTGTTGTTGTTGTTGTTGTTATTGTTGTAGTTGTTGTTGTTGTTATTGTTGGACATATAATTGTGGAGACGCTGTCTCATAATTGATGAATTTTTACTTTTGACCAGTCTACATAAATTTATGTAATCCTCTCTGGCTATTTCTCAAACTTTTACAATCCAAATTATATTGGAAGCGCGTTATGTTCACTTTCGTTTGTATTCACCAGTAATATGTATTGATAGTTATAAAATGTAGATGTCTGATAGTTAATAATTGCTATTCGTTGCTTCATATTAAAATACTGCACGTATATAATTTAATCTTCAATTAACCGAACACTCCAGTTTAACGAATTCCTTCAAAATGGATATGCGGAAAATTCATATTGTTTGGTAATGTAAATCTTCTATGAGTTCCGATCCTCACGTGTTATCGATTTTAATTTTTTTTTAATAAACGAAATCATTTCCTATTGTTTTAAAATTCATGATAAAATATATTTTTATTAAGACAAATTGATTCAGAGGTTCATACAAATGTTTGCAGCAATGCATTGGGGGGCAGCTGAGAAAAAGAAGCAAAACACACGTGCCATTTATTAAAAATCTGACTATAGTTATCATTGTTTATGCATTGCCATTTTGAACTGGAACAGAGGAAGATGTGACGTCACGACTATTCTGCCCTATTGCTTAAAATGAATAGGATGTGTGCCATCATAATATGGATTGCTGGATACATGGATAAAACATTACCCAGCACATTGACCACGTAAGCCGTGGCAATACGCAGCATAAATTAATGAGCTTAACGTGCAATTGTACAAATTCTGTTCACTCATGTCAAAAACAGAGTTAAAATATTCATGTTTCCATTCTTTTTTGAAGCATAAATAGAATTGATGTTTTTCTGTGAGGTTTTGAAATCCAAGAAGCACTCTTGATAATGGGGCGATCTATTTTTGGCCGTCTTCAGCCAATAACATTGATCTAATGATTAGTAGCTCTTCAACAATTTGATCTCTCTCAGGTAAAGTATGCACAGAGATCTGTTTATTGGTCGACAGAAAAAAATATATAAAGACAACTATTCAGACATATAAAATGACATGCACTAGACGTCTATAATATATATATGATATTATCATTTAAAAAATCACTCTATCGTATTATCAACAAAATTTAAAGATGAGAATAAGAAATTATTTTCTAAAATGTAAATTAGTGTAAATATGTTCTATGAGGCGACAGGACAAAAATATTGTACATAAGTCTGTGGTATATTATGAAGATTGCTTATCCATTCTTTTTCAACCAATTTTTTTTTATAAATAAAGGCTCAATTTGCTATTTCTACATGAATACCATATGCATACAACAGAAAGAGATTATTTTTAATTTTCTTTTAAAAACTGCTTCAGGATTACCAATTGGTAATGTTAGAGCGCAGATTGAATTGCAAAGATTTCCACACTGTTTGACTCTGCAAACTGAGTGCATTCATTTTTCTATCCGGTCCCTGTTTGACCCCTCGCCCAATCAGCATGAAAATACGAGAAAGACGGATGTGATACGTTTTTGACTCCGTCGACTATCAGTTCGTCATCAATGCGCATTATATTGAGTAATTGGTGTTCAGGGTTGTGGCATTATAAAAATGTAATAAATTTGGTTTCATATTTTTCTATTTTGACTTCAGATTCGTAAACAGCGTAACATTTATAATAGGTTTGATACCAAG
>NC_088361.1:52058959-52061459 GCF_034508935.2 Berghia stephanieae
GGTGTTCCTCAAGGCTCTGTTTTGGGTCCAATTCTTTTTGTTTTGTATACTTCTCCATTATCTAATGTCATCACTGGTCATGGGCTGCGCTATCATCTCTATGCAGATGATACGCAACTTTATGCTACTGATAAAACTAAAAATCTCGGAAATATTGTGAAACGTGTGGAAGAATAGAAGTTGAAAATGAATGAGTCAAAAACAGAAGTGATGATTGTGGGAAATAGAGGGCAGTTGAAGGTGAATGATGGTCTTGAGGTGTTGATTGGGGGTGAAAAGATCAAAGTTTCAAAGACTGTGAAAAATTTGGGTGTCTATTTTGATTCAGAAATGAGAATGTCAGCTCACATTTCTGCTCTCTGTAAATCTTTATACTTTCAATTGAAGAAAATCAGTTCGATCTGTCAGTATATTGCAATTGGAACATGTAAAACATTGGTTGTTTCTCTCATTTTTTCGAAACTAGATTATTGTAACTCGCTGCTTGTCAACTTGCCTCAGGCTTCTATTAAACAATTACAACTGCTGCAAAACAGTGCAGCAAGATTAGTTTTTGGCAAAAAAAATTTGATCATGCAACCCCTTTGTTGGCATCTCTCCATTGGTTGCCCATTAAAAAGCGCACATATTACAAAGCAGCGTGTCTTGTTTATAAGTGTTTGGCTGGTATAGGACCGGCATATCTCACAGATCACGTGGTCATGTGCAAATTTGAAAATTACACTTTAAGATGATGTAATGACCAAACGAAAATTTCGGAAAAAAGATCAAGAACAAAATTTGGGGATAGATCGTTTGCTTGTTTCGGCCCCAAGATTTGGAATGAACTGCCACGTGGTCTGAGGGAGTGCAAGTCTTTACCTACTTTTAAAAAAGAATCTCAAGACACATTTTTACTGTATTTGTTTTTCTTGACTCTATATGAATCCTTGATTTGGCTATGAATTGTTATTGTTGTTATTATTTTGTTTCACTTAAAATTGATATTTATATTGTAAAGTGCCCAGAGATTGTGATTTACACGAGAATGAGCGCTATATAAATGTGTATTATTATTATTATTATTATTACTACTACTACTACTACTACTACTACTACTACTACTACTACTACTACTACTACTACTACTACTACTACTAATAATAATAATAATAATAATAATGATGATGATGGTTGGTGACGATAATGATAATAATAATAATATAATGATAATAATAATAATAATAATAATAATAATAATAATAATAATAATAATAATAATAATAATAATAATAATAATAATAATAATGATAATAATAATAATGATATTAATAATGATAATAATAATAATAATAATAATAATAATAATAATAATAATAATAATAATAATAATAATAATAATAATAATAATAATAATAATAATAATAATAATAATAATAATAATAATGATGATGATGGTGATGATGATGATGATGATGATGATGATGATGATGATGATGATGATGATGATGATGATGATGATGATGATGATGATGATGATGATGTTAATAATAACAATAATAATGATAATAATATTATTAATATTAATAAAATGATGTTGATGATGATAATAATGATGATGATGATGATGATGATGATGATGATGATGATAATGATGATGATGATGATGATGATGATAATAATAATAATAACATATCATACTAAGGGTTGTCTAGTCCTATACCTATTACCCTGTCAAAAAATAAGTAGGGTTTGGGTAAAAAAAATCCAAGATCTGATATGATAACTAAGATCATCATTTACATCATAAGCAATAAAAAAATATATCTCTCTAAAACCAATTCATCAAATTCATATTTCAAGTCATGTAGCTCCCTATCGATTACATTTTTGAAATTATTTATTGTTTGGAGTTTTTACTTACTGTCCTTACAATGAAATGATTTTGCCGGTCAAATTTAGAAGAATTTGTCATAAAAAATGTGTATTTATCTCCACGGGTAAATTTTACATGAGAATACTTGATAAGGGTAGTGTGGTCATTTTCATCAAAGTCTTGAACAATTTTATGTAACTAAATAAGGTTACCCCTACTTCTGTATTTCTAGAGATGGGAGGCTAAGTAGTTTAATCTTTCCTCAAAAGTCATATTTTCTGTTTCGTTCAAAATCTTTGTTGCCCGTCTTTGGACATTTTCTTTAAACAATTGACTGTCGTTTGAATAAGTGGCTCCGTACACAGTTTCTATATTCGAATATTGGTCTTATGACCTTTTTATATAATTACATTCAAATAATAAAAAATCTTACGAATAATACCAATCATCCTGCTTTCTCATATTAATACAATCATGGATATGAACTTTGAAGTTTAATTCTCGATCAAAACTCACACCAATATCCTTCTCTGTATCAGTGACAGATAGTAAATCAGAGTCAACTGAGTTCAAGTATTAATCATAAGAAGGGTTTCTTCTACTAATATGTAATGCTTTGCATTTTTTCAAAATTAAAGCTTAATT
>NC_088361.1:52076459-52123959 GCF_034508935.2 Berghia stephanieae
AAATGTAACCAATTTCTAACTTTGTTCACAATTATATTTTAAATTTCATTAAGGTCCTTTTCGGTAAACATGAGATTACAAAAATAAAACATTAGAATTGAAAAGCACATTGAACTCAAAAGACACAGTTTGGCTGAAGACGGCAGAGGGGAAAAATCTAAAAGGTTCATATTGTTTCTAAATTTTTCGATTATCGTTTTTCGTTGATGTTCATCACTTTTGTTTGTCAGGTTGATGTTGTGTCCTAATTACGTGTAAAATTCTTCTTTTTCTAATGTTGGTATTTCATGTTGTTGTATTGTTACTGTTGGTAATTTGAATTTTTTGTTCCAGTTGTTACCTGAACGTTGGCCAGATGTTATGGCGCATTTTGGGGGTTTTATATTCATTCCCTTTGCATTCATAAATTGAGTTGTTTTATTTCACAATTGATTCATTACTTCTTCACTTTTTGCTAGTAACGTGACGTCGTCAACGTAACCTTGGATGGGTAGTGGCATCTGCGGAGAGGTATGGTTTTGTTCGATCCATCTTAGCCATTTATCTATTCCTTGTTCAAAGACAATTACAGACCATGGACATCCTTGGATTATACCTTTGTCTCTGTAGATTGTATTTGTGAGGTGATTTCGGACTTTTACTTGAAATGATGCTTTGTTATAAATATCCTTAGTAATGTTGATGAATACTGAAGGATATGAATATTCATTAAGTTGACGTAGCATGAATTCGTGATCTATACTTCCAAATGCATCTTTAATGTCTACAAAGCATAAATATAATTTTCCCGATGAGTGTAAAAAATCTGATACTGCACATTTTAACGAAAACACATGTTCTTGTAGGCCGTTTCTAGGTAATGAACCTTTCTGTGAAAGTGACAGTCTCTCCGTGTCGACAATCCATTGCATGTGTCGATTTTGTATGAGTTTCATGAATATTTTATAGGACGTTAGTAATAAGGCGATAGGTCGCCAGTCGTCGACGTTGTCCTTGTTTCCATTCTTTTTGGTACTAGTGTTATGATACTGTGTTTCCAGTCTGGGGGACTTTTTGATATTTTAAACAGGTGTTAAAGATGGTCGTAAAAATTGGTGCCAGTTTGTTTATATTTTGTTTTATATATTTATAGGTGACACCGTCTGCCCCGGGTGACTTTTCATATGGTAATTTTTTAACACAGCTTGTGAGTTCGTCGATTGTAAACTCACTTGTTGATGGAGTCCATGCGGGAGGGGGGATAGTGACATCATCGGACCAGGGTGTGTCACTAATGTTTATATTGTTTCGTTGACATTTTTCTTTATAGGCAGTCTCTACTGTGTTGATATCTATCTCACAACTTGAGTGTGTTTGTTTACATCCGTTTCTAATAATATCAATAGCTTTTCGTTGGTGGTTTACGAATATTGCTGTGAGTTCTTGTCACCTCTTTTTCCTCCTGTGCTCTTGGTGTGTTGTTTTGAATAAGGGAGGGCATAATGGAGGACTTTATATCTATTATTTTTATTTCGATGTATTTTAATAGAGCTTCATAATTGTTGATCGGGTCTTTTATAATTTTTTTAATCGGTCCATCTGGGAATTTTGTTAAGATTCGTTTGCAGTAGCGGAGAAATTCAATGCTAAACGGCTGTCCATTATCGGGTCTTTGGATTTGGAATGTGTTGTTTTTGATGAAAACACTGTGTAGTGTTGAAAATAATTTTATCCAATTTGATGGGTTGGAGTGACAAAAAGTTGGTTTAATTTTAATGGGTTGTGTAGATATAGTATGTCTGAACAAACCTTCTTGTTGTATAAACTTATTCCAAGAAGAATTACTGGTCGGTACATACATACATACATACATACATACATACATACATACATACATACATACATACATACATACATACATACATACATACATACATACATACATACATACATACATACATACATACATACATACATACATACATACATACATACATACATACATACATACATACATACATACATAAATACACACACATACATACATACATACATACATACATACATACATACATACATACATACATACATACATGCATGCATGCATGCATGCATGCATGCATGCATGCATGCATGCATGCATGCATGCATGCATGCATGCATGCATGCATGCATGCATGCATGCATGCATACATACATACATACATACATACATACATACATACATACATACATACATACATACATACATACATACATACATACATACATACATACATACATACATACATACATACACACATACATACATACATACATGCATGCATACATACATACATAGACACACGTATATACACACATACATTTAAATATGTATATAAGCTGATAATTTTTCACAATATCTACTTATCAATGAGGACAATGTGTTTCATAAATTGTGTGTCCAACCTATTAGGCAACATTTCATGTTCAGGAAGGTAATTTCAGGTAAAAGGGCTAATCTTAGAGAAGTCTCTGTCCCTGTAAGATTTCAATTTTGTACGGGAACAGTACTCTTGGGGCACTATGGGTGGTATATATGAAATCTTGTATGCTGATTTATAACCCAAACAAATACCTGATACACGATGCGGGACTTTACAGCAAGACAGTATATCGACGTAGTTCTGTTAAAAAAGTTGTTCCCATGATTTATCATTGGAAAAAAAATTACTTGTAATGATTGCAACGTGTAAGAAGTTATCTAGATTGCCTTTGAAACCTTGAGTCTGTTTGAGAGTAAAAGAAAATCGATTTGAAATTTCACAATTGCATTAACACATCAAAGACATCTTTTTATTTCAGGAAGATGAACAACGCCGATCATAGGAAGGAATTTAGTAAAACACAACATCGCTAACATGTAGCGCTGAATATTGGCAACCATTCCACAGCAATAAATGCGTCTACATTCTTTGAAAAACCACACTTCTAATTGTCTCTAACGTATATTTTTTACTCGTGTATTATATTTTAGCGTAAATCTATCATAATGTGAAAATTCAAATAATTATCAACTTGTTTAAATTCTGTAAAAGAATGTAAAGTGCTTTCTCTTGAAAATTAATTTAGGATATCCGCTATGATTATGAAGAAATTACTGTGCAGGCTATTAAATCTACTCACTGACCCAAAAAGTGACACCGGAACAAACATCCATCATTTTGTTATAAGAAAAGAATAACATTTTACATTTAACACACCCAAATCACAATATGCTGACAGAAGTGGTTATTGGATTATTATCGGTTCTAGATAATCTGCTTTCAAGAAATGCAAAGCTATCAAAGTAGTAGTAGTAGTAGTAGTAAGCTTCGCAGTCTGAATGACGCTTGCTGAGAATTGTGTGGTTCAGTCATCGTCGATGAGTATAGCTAGTAGCTGCTCTCTCCATCCATGTTGTTAATTGTCTCCATTGGTCACGGTCCTGGACAAGAGTTTTGAGGCTGTCAAGATCTTGTTTTGACTTAAGGACGGAGGGCACTGCAGTATTTCTTTGTTCTTCAGGGATTAATTCGGCCTCATCTGAATCCAGAAATTTCTGATATGTAGAGAGATCCTGGTTCAGGGTAGTTACTATTGCTGTTGGTCGTCTCCCTACATGTTTGTTGCCATGAAGGAAATATTCTGTCATTGCGGTTTGGGCTGGGATGTAATCTTGTCGACGTAAGATGTGACCAAATAGCTTCCATCGCTGTTCTTTTATTACTGTACTCAGGCGTTGGACCCTGTTTTTTTCATAGAGATCAGTATTAGTAATTGTCTCTGGCCAATAGTTTCCAATTACGTAATCGTTTGCGGTTGTATGAATAAAGACTTTCTAAGTTCTTTTTTTTGTGAGGCCACAGATTTCACAATAATATGTCAATATCGGAATAATCAGTGCCTTGTAAATTTGTATTCGTTTCTTCTCACTGATTATGTTATTTCTATTCCATAAATTTTGGAGTTGGTTGAATGCATTGGTGACCAGCTGCTTTCGTTTTCTGATGTCTTCATTTTCGTTGATCAAATTGCCTAGTTTACGTACACTTTGTATATGCTGTTTTGGATTGATTCACTTTCAGATTCCATGCTTCAAAGACGCCTTGACATTGTTAAATTGGAATGTCGTCCTCGCCCCTATTCAGCCACTCACTAAATAGTTTCAAAATTGCCTCCTTCATGGCTTGAATGTCATTGACAGTTCTACACGTAGATTGTGATTTAGAAATTTCCAGAGGTGAAAGCTGAATGGACTCAAATCTGGACCATCGAGACTTCAAGGGTGATATGTACCAGGACTGATTTTTTTCTGACACCAAAATGGTTGTTGACCCAACGTATGACTGTTTTGGCAACGTAAAGTGTGCCCAAGTCTGTTGGAGTCACTAGTGTTCTCTTGTTGACTCCTAAGAATCGCCTTAGTCTTTTCCAAAACTTTGAGAAGACGCCATGATATTTTGCTTGTTTCCATCACATAATATTGAGAAACAGCGCTGATCCTATCGTGAATGTGTTGTATGAACGTTTGTCATAGCTTTGAGTTATCCTAGAGTTTGAATTTTGATTTTCGAGGGATCCAGACAGTTCGTCTCAATATTGTATTCTTGGGAGTTACTTTGTTACTTTGTTTTTTCAAAAATCATTGGCAAATTCGTTTGCAAGTGTGGCTTGGTTTGTTTTTGACATATTTTTTCATGAGGTAAGTTTTAACTGGATAAACAGGCAATGTATAATATATCTACGTTCATGTAATAACGCTCTACAGTCCGGCCAAGAAAAAAGATACCACAGACAGTAAAAAATTATATATTAAAATCATACAACGAAGTTATAAACATAAAACCAACCAAAGAAGTTAATTCAAAGCGCATTTTTTATTGTTTAAAGGTTGCAACCCTCTTAATCAAGGCAATAGTAATTTTTGTAGGACTAATATTTGACCTTTCCTGTATGGACGCGGATTTTTTTTACTTCTGCGAACCAGCAAATTCTTTATGTGGAGCGTCACCGGTCCGACGACCAGCGGCTGAGAGCCGCTGTTCTAGAAGACAAAAGCTTTAAGAAATGAACCAGAAACCAGATTAAATATGGCTTCAGAAACATTCCTTTCTGCAACTTTGAATTTTATTGTACAGCTGAAGTTCCTAATGTTTGCAAAAAATAAATCACAGTCATATGTGGCCTGTCGCTTCTTAAATGTATTTTGTGGGTTGGTTTAGACTAAAAAAATAATATTGTAGTCAAGAGTATAACGATAATAACAGCAATTCAACAATACAGGAGGGTGATATTCTCCTTGCAACAACCTTCCTAAAAAGGAAAATGTATCATCATCATCATCATCATTATCATCATCATCATCATCATCATCATCATCATCCCCAACATGCCATGCTGTACACTTGCTTGTGATTTACCTCATACACTTATACTATCCGTCGCTTCCCATAATACCTGTCCTTTTCCTCGTACATACCTGATTCGATTACAGTGAGTATGGATTTTCATATTCTTTGTGAGGAATATCGTCTACATTACCTGGGATGGTTCAGGCACTTTTAATTTTTTCCTTGGGCAAGACTATGAACACCAATTTGCTCGGTTTGAAAAACATGGGCGATTCCCGTCGACATCAGACCTTTGTTTGATTGATTATCTCTATTTCCTTTATTTATTGAATGCCTAGGCGAGACATTTATTTCATTATTAACACGTTTCATAACATTCAAAATTACTACAGCCAGCTGTTAGGTCAATGCGGGATTGACAAGAAGATCAGTCATTGACTCAGACATAGGTAGGCGAGGAACATTGAAATAATCACTATTCTGTTTTCTTGAATCAGTAAAATAAGGTAGGGTTCTCCAAATATGAGATCCATTGTGTAATTATTTTCCTTTTTGGTACAATTTTGGAATGAACTATTTGAGAGGCTCAGTCTTCAACTCTGACGCCTCTTCAAAGCACCAAGACAAGTTACTTTTTAGTAAGTTATACTATGCTGCTGAAAGCTGTGGACTGTAAAAGTAATTAAAAACAAAGAATATAACAACAAAATACCAAACACGGAAAGTTTCGAGCTCAAAACCATTCTTCGTCCAACAAACAAAACAACAAAACAAAACAAACAAAACAAAAAAAAAAAAAACCCCACAAACCCCCCCCCCCCCCCCCCCCCCCCCAACAAAAATAAACATAATATGTAATGTATTTATGTTTTTATTTATTGTTATTGTTGTTGGCTGAAGAAGGGTTCTGAGCTCGAAGCGTTCCGTGTTTGATAAATTCTTCTTTTTTGCAGCTGTTATATTCATTTTATGTTTATTATTTAATATGCATTACGATAACAAGTAATAATAGGAAATAGAAGTTTAATTTGGTAGATGTGGATGGAAGTGTGTAGGCTATAGCTGTGTGTGGATGTGGAAGATGATATCACAGGGGCTGCACTGGTGAAAGCAAGGAGGAGACATTAAAATAAAAAAGTTAAGTGTAAATTGTGTGTGTAAATAAACACAGAGAGCAGATGAGGTTTTTTATTCAACCAAAAAATCTTGCGATTGTTATAATCATAATTCGTATTTAACTTTCAAATAAAACATTACTTAAAATTGAATTTGAACGTATTATATTGCATGAATGATAAAATGTGTTTGAATCATTTTGTGGTTGCTGAAAATATTTTTCAATTCTTGATATGCTGGGCTGGAACTCAAAACCGCCAATGCCCTTGTAAATATATTGCTTATTTAGCCGAAAATTTAATTAAATAAAAAACACATTAAAATTAAGATGGGCATAAACTCAAATTTCTATAAGTGGCAGGTTAACTCTCTCTTTATTGGCCATTTTCAAGATTTTCCTCCAAACTTCAATACAGCCAACATAAAAATTGATTTTTTTTTTACTGAAACACAAAAGCAGTTAATTCCAAGTCTATACTACTCTATTAAATGGTTTGCGGTTGCAAGTTGGCTGAGGGTATTAAAATGTGAATTGGTGGCCGGTTTCACCTGAAATGACTGTCTACGAATGAAATTGAGTATTATGTCAAAATGACATGAAATGAAAATTAAGAGTTTTGAAGATAGATATAAAATTCACTCTCTCCAGTAAAACAGAGAATATGGAAAAATGCAAGATGAAAACAGACAATACAAATCGAAAGTTCACATGGTTGGGCTAATCACTCAACTGTTGAGAGAAGTACACACGCCACCCGATAGGTAGTAAGTTTGAATGCTATAATTTTGTGTGGTTGGATAGCTCAGTGAATAATGCAACTACTCGCCAACCTCTCTCACTCTCATACTCAGCCAAGCCTTTGGTGTCGTATCAATAGGGCAGATAAATCGTGACGTCACACCTTCTCCGGTTCCAAACTACTTGGACGTGTTATGTAACCATCCTTCCGATGACTACTCATCACTACAAAAATGTACTCTCAGGATTTCGGGACAGATTTCATTTAAAAGAACGAGGATGGATCATCCTTATCGATGCCCAACATATATTTAGACTAGAAAATAAGATGCCATCACTCTGAAACCAGAAAACTAATTACACAAGGTATGTTTTCAGTTCTCAGAACAGTGGTTTTACACTCCCAATGACATCGCACTTTTGGTCCCTAATGAATCCCTGGTTTGGTCATGGTATTTTTGTTCTTTGTTTACATCTAGCACTTCACCATATTCTTTATTTCTCATCAATATTGATATAAGTGCCCGTCCCACACTTTCTGAATTTATTCTTTTGAATAAACTCATTATTTTACCTCAAAAGAGAGAAAGAGAGAGAGAGAAAGAGAGAGAGAGAGAGAGAGAGAGAGAGAGAGAGAGAGAGAGAGAGAGGGTGAGCGAAGAAATTGTGTGTGTGTGTGTGTGTGTGTGTGCGTGTGTTTGTGTGTGTGTGTGCGTGTTTCTTCGCTGACAAACATACTCACAATCATAGACATAACTTGGGTGATAATGGAGAAAGAGAAACGTGTGTGTTTGTCTATATGGTATGCAAAATGTGTCACACACACACACAAACACACACACACACACACACACACACAGAGAGAGAGAGAGAGAGAGAGAGAGAGAGAGAGAGAGAGAGAGAGAGAGAGAGAGAGAGAGAGAGAGAGAGAGGATCATAATACCCGATGAGCGTAGGCGGGGAAAACCTGAACCGAGAATTTGGACTTTGGTATTGTGGGATAGGGTATGTCACCTCGTTATACAGATGTTGTTTACAAACTATGGATAGAATGATAACATCAATAACCTGTTTGTGTTTGCTTTTATGATCAGTCGAGCTATGTAAATGTGATATCATCGAAGCGGGCAATCCTGCATACCCCGTGGCCGTGCATAAAGATGAAGCCGTGGGATTTAGAGAATATTCTGGATTGATCACCTTATAAGAACTGTAAATATCATGTCAGAATACTATAAGACAAAAATTATTCAAGTGTATGACATGGCGTTGTTTGTATCAGTGCGATTTGGCTAAGCAGATAAGGCATTGCACTTATACCTAGAGTACCAGGATTCAAACACAGGTGCCGTCATTTTTTTCCTGTTCTATAAACTCCGTATAGTTTGCGGTGCTCCAATGAGGCTGACGCGTAGATTATATAAGTTCTTATTTTTTATGATTAACCTTATATAAAATAATATTTAAATGGATTAAAAACTGTTCACGAATCAATTCTTTTTAAAAAAATAGGGTTGGGCATCAACACGTTCCGTACAGTTAATGCTACAGTTTTATCATCGAGCACAAAATTACTGGCAAATCTAAAAATGATAAGACTACACGTATATTTCACAGATTGATATACAGGTTACTTGCTAAACTTTCTTAAATCAAGGGTTATTGTCTTAACCATTTCGAATCAGACTATGAAAAAATCTAAAATAGTCTATTCAGACCTTTATTGGGTCTTGATGATGCCTTTTGTCAATGGAACAATAAATGCCATTCCGTGCCATACTTTATTCATTCCTCATCGAACGAAGTTACAAGGCTCCATTTGACTTTCTGTAGGTGGGCAGTTAGGCTCAGATTGTCAAATCTCATTTAACTAGTTAACTGCCGTACTCTGGTAAACCAAAATTTGGCTAGAAAACTCGACATTTGAATATCGATAGATTGAAATGACTTTCATCTTGGCGAAAACTGACAAACCTGGGAGCACGCAATCAAGCCATGTAGATTGACGTTTGATTGATGGATCGGGTGTCTTCCGGAAGACCAAGGAAATGCTTGGAACTGATACCAAGATTGCACAATTCCACCCATCATTGGAAGTTGAGATAACGTGTGCCTCATCAGAAGTTGTCAAATGTCCTGTCTCATTGTTATTTACACAGCAATGAACGACCTATTGCTAACGCATCGAAAACGATTGCTACCTTTCAACGGAAGTACAGTCAAATACAGAGAGAAGCATAGGCCATCATCTTTGCTTTGAACAAATTCCATCAGTTCTTATATGGCCGATAATTTATTTTGGTGACAGACCACAGCCGCTGATCTCTGTTACGACCACTGAAATGCTGAGGCCCTGAGTCGTTTGCCGTCAGGACATGACCAAACGTTCGATAAATGAGAGACCGGACATGATTCGTCGACGATCTGCGCCATTCAGATGGCATCTCCCTCTCATCCTGATGAGATGACTAAATAATATCAGAATGATTCAGTGCTATCGGCTGTCTTCAAATACTTGGATGGCCAAAGACGATGACACACAACAAACAAGAATATTGGTCAGTTGGGTCGTTCAGCAGAATAAAAGACTTCCTTACCTCATCAACTGGTTTCTTGTTCTATGGTGATCGTGTAATGGTTCCGAAGAAGCTTCAAGAACGCATTCTTTAAGTGCTACATCTGGGCCATTTTTAGAATGCAATGAATGAAACAGTTAGCCAGAACAGCTGTATACTGGCCTGGAATCGATACAGCAAGTGTGAACATCACCAGAGGATGCATGTCGTGTGCTGAGAACCAGAACATGCCGCCAAAACAGCCAGTACAGCCATAGATTCGACCATGCTCTGAGTTTCAAAGGATACAACTGACCCGTGACACATACTCCAAATATCCGTATGTCCTCCAGAATTACACCCATCACCACGAAGGCAACTATTCAAAAATTGGACGAGGATTTTGTGCACTTTGGCGACCCATACAACATCTTAACTGAGAATGCGCGGTGCTTCTCGTCAGCTGAGCTTGCCAAATTCTGCGATAGCCGGGGCATTCAACACCTACAAGGAGCCCCGTATCATCCAGAGACCAACGGTGCAGCGGAGAGTCTGGTACAGTCATTTAAAAAGTCGCTAAGGAAGTCCAGTCTCAGTACCAGTGAGGCATTACATTCTTGATCCAGTATCGGAGAACTCCCCTGCTCAGCGGCTACAGCTCAAGAGAACTTCTGATTGGTCGACAGATACGAGCGAAGATGATGTGCTCCCGACTCACAGCTGTGAGAATCTTCTCTCGTCTATGAAATCGATGTTCAACGTGAATGGCCAATGCCATGCTCCGTCTTTTCAGAGGAGGCGTAAGGACAAGTGGGTGGCAGCGGTCGTAACATCAGTAATTGGAAATCAAACATTTAATGTATAAATTGTGCCAAATGGACCTACTTTGAGAAAACATGTCGACCAACATCGTACACGGCACAGTGTAGTCAATTAACAGTATATACATGAGGTGGTTATGATATAATAATAATTGTGACAATGAGATTCACGATATTTTGTAACAGCGATTATTCCAGTGCATGGACTGCCACGTAGACTTTGATATAGTGTATTTGATCACCAAAGACATTTGAAATGGTATTCAATTTGTACGGACTTTTAAATATATAATCCAGCCGTATTGCATTGGACAACGCCATAATTTGATAAGACAGTCTGCTTTGAAAACTGTTTCTGGTTTGTTTCTTTTCACTAGGAGTATAGTTTGGCCGAATGGTCAGAATATGTAGTGCACCGAATTGTAGCGCTGTCCAATGCAATACGGCGGGGTGCTTCAAGGAAAGGCAGCAAACGGTTCTTTAGCCGTTCTTCAAACACCTCTGCATTGACCCCAGAATGAAAGTCTCTACCTTCCAAATGATGCAGAAAAGAAAGAAAATGGTATGGCATTCCTCTAAATCCCATTATCTTCACCACCTGCACGTCGTTTCAAACTGGTGATCTTTCCGTCGTATTTCTATAATCATCTTCTCGGGGTTGATTGTGAAATTCTAATTCCATAGCCGTCCTCTTTAAGGGCTTATCGGTAGATACAAGTAGTTTTCTTTTCGCGGCTTTACGAGAGTGTCGTATTGTATCGTGTAGTTTAAAAGCGTATATGTTTTAAAAGCCTTTAAATGCTCTGTGAAACGTTTGTGCATAGATACAACTTTTCAAAGTTATATACTTAAACAGCATTCATTGTTAATATGACAATATTGTGTATATTATAATCAGTATTTCAAATGATTTAAAACTAGAGATTTCATATCGGTAATTGGATTCAATATTCTGAGTCACGTCGCCCAGCAACGGCGGCCATCGTGGTTCTAAACAAAGAAAATCGGCAGTTTTATTCTTCATGCTGGCTAGAACTTTTCATATGTCTTGTGATCAGAATGTGTAAAAGTCAAAACATAATCAGATTTATAATGTTTTTTTCCCCTCTGGATACGCTTTTATGCTCGTCAGAGAAATATTTCATAAGGGCGTCCGCCATTGTTCCAATAGTTTAGAGCCAGTTACCAAGTTACCATGCGTCATTACGAGGGAAGTGACGTTACAACTGTTGAAGCGTATTGCGACAGGATGTAGGTAATATATAAAATATATATATATATATATATATATATATATATATAATATATATATATATATAAATATATATATATATATATATTAATATATATATATATATATATATATATATATAATATATATATATATATATATATATATATATACCATACCTTGACAAGCATAGCAAGAAGAGGTCACAGAGGTACCATGTTCGAAAACTGGTGCAATCTTCATGATCCAATATTGCCGGAGTAAAATAAATAAAATAAATAAAATACCCTTCATTCATACCATAGGGGAAATTTTTCTCTTGGGAAAGACTGGAATAACCCAGGCGCCGCAAAATGAGCTGGGGGCGAGGTGACTTGCTCAAGGCCACCACAGTGCAGTTATTACTTGAATGTTTAACAGCATTTAACGAAATCAATTCATGGCAGCATGCTTTATCAGTTCGACCATGTGCAAATTGGGGCCGATAATTAATATGGAACAACTGTGACGTCAATCAGGTCTTTCTTATTGTTTTTTGCTATCCATGTGGATAAACATGGATAGCAAAAAACTCTAAACTCTAAACTGAATTAACGTTCTAGGTTACACATAGTTTTGTGTTGGTCCGTTAAATTTCCGGATGGCAATGCTGTGAGTTTCTTGGACAAGCGCACAGCATCTTAAAGCAAAAGTTTGAATGAGAAAAGATTGCCTACCACACGACGGCGGCTATGCATTTCTCTAAAAAACAAACAACTTCCGCCAGCCGGATTTAACATACCAGTACAGAAAAATATCTGTAACCTTAACCGTTTATAGTCTGATTAACATAATTTAGTGAGAACTACTCATAAACATGGCTTGCTAAAAACAATAACAAAGTTAATAGCCGGCAGGATTGCCAAGACATTCCGGTAAAATTGCTTGCGCGTGTTGCCGGCACTACTACTACTACTACTACTACTACTACTACTACTACTACTACTACTACTACTACTACTACTACTACTACTACTACTACTACTACTACTACAACCACAATCAATGTGCCACTGTGTACTCTTGTGGTATGACACTCAATTTTGGATCGGAAGGTCCAGGTTCGATCCTCGTTAGGCACATATTTAACTCCTTGCAAAAGGCTCTTTACTCTTATTCTCTCACCGTATTGAGGGGTAAACTGAGTACCCGAGCGTTAACAGCGTTGTCTCTGTCGGAAAAATAAATGTAATAACGCCAAACAGGTATCATGTCTCGTTCTACATATTACGTGCTGCTGTTAGTTAGGGACCCATTGTAAAGCACTTTTAGCTTCTTGTTATTTTCTTACCGTTTTCCGTTTTATATTGGATTCTTGTTTTTTTAAAAATCTGTTTTGCTTTCATTAAAATGCAAATAGTTAACAAGTCAAAAATGTTAAGCCTCCGGTGCAATTAGTTCTGAGCCAGCAGTCGAGCACATCATTTCTTTTACATCTTCTCAATACTCGCTAGCAGAGATTGACATCAACTTTGATTATTTTCTGACAAAGAATAAAATATTTATTAAATATCAAATCGCCATTAAAGCAAAAGTGGTGCACATCTCATGTCAAGTATAATATATGTTTATAAAATGCTTCAGTTGTTCCCTTGGCTTAAGCTTTTCCACGTTTGTGTGGCCTTTGATAAATAAATAAACGTCTCGCTCCATTATCTCCAATGTGTGACAAACGAGTTTCTGCAAAGCTGAAGGGGAAAATATATACAACAGTTGTAAGACCAGCAATGTTATATGGAATAGAGACAGCAGCTATAACAAAGAAACAAGATAAAGAAGTTGAAGTGGCAGAATGAGAATGTTGAGATGGTCACTTGGTTTGACAAGAAAAGATAAAGTGAGAAATGTGCGAATTCGAAGGTTGACTGAAGTATCAATAAATATGGAAGAAGATAGCTTGAAATGATTCGTACATGTAAAGAGATGAGAGAGGGAGTACGTGGGGAGGAAAGTTTTGGACTTACAAATAGTGGGAAAGAGGAAAAAGGGACGCCCAAAGACTAGATGGTGGGATAAGGAAAAGGATGATTTGAAAGAACTGGGCCTGGAGGAAGATGATGCACTGAACCGAGATTCATGGAGAGGTGGCATTCATTATGGCAACTCTGCAAAATGCGGGATAAGCTGAAAGATGAAGTAATGCATGTAAATATAGCGCCAGTATCTACCAGTTCTCAATGGTGCTTTACATTAGCAATCCAAAACAAATAGCTATTGAGAGCAATCATACATACACGATAGAGTCACGAAATAAATTAAGAAAAAGGCATTAACGATTTATGTGATAGGCAGATCCGATGAACACATAATATATTGAAGTAATTTTAAAGGTATCAACGGAATGGCTATTTCTTGTGGAAGTATTAAATGGCTCCACGCAGCAGAGCAGACAAGGCAAATGTTCAGAGCTTTTGTTTTTGGGAACTTCTGTGGAGAAGAAAAAAAAACGTAAGATCGCCTTGCGGGCGCCGTGTCTCGTTCTACGTGTTATGTGTGTTACGGTTGGTCAGGGAACCCTTGTGAAGGGCTTTGAGCACGTTTAGTTGATATTGCGCTATCTAAAAGCTCTAGTTAGTTTTTGTTTGTTTTACACTTCAAATGAGATTGGAACCAGTATTTTGACATGACAAATGTTCCCAATTATTTAGGCCATTTATAGATATATGAGCCCCGTGTTATTTACCTAGCGAGTATATTTTTATTTTGTACCATGGTAATATCGATATGAATAGGTAGTGTATGATATTTTAAGTTCCTGTCTTATTCGATACGAGTGCTGTTTTCTTTTCATGATTTAAAAAAAATATATATTTAATAAAAACTCTTTTCTTTATTATTGTCGTAAGAAAAGCAGTCAATTTTTAATTATCTGTAAGAATAATTTATATCCGCACATACTTACCTTTCTTCTTTCTCAGTTAAAAAAAATATGTCAGGGAAATATCCCGCCTACTCTTGTATCTATTCTGCGTTTGAATGCACTCATTTGCATTGTTATATTGGTAGTATCGTGTCCAGCTATATATGCTTGCGATTCGATTTGTTTATCACAGATATGGTTATTTTTATTTTTTTTAAATGTGCATTGTGTCGATCGACTGATGTCAAAAGGTTTAGGAGATTATGGACATCAAGGATCAAACACCGACTGACGATATCTATCACGCGATCATTCTAGTTATACGTAATAGGGAAGAAAAGCGTGATGTCAGAAAGCTGGTTCCTATTTCATTGGAAGAGTAAAATTACTTTTATGGGGGACTGGATTCATACCTTGTGTAATTCATCTTCTGGTGTCACGACTTTTCTCTCATATAAAAGTGTCACTATGGGATATTTGATTGGTTGTCACAATACAAATATTTAGGTGGCCTTATTTCTTTCTTGATGAGGCAAATAACCCGAGACATGGTAGATTTGACCCAAAGAAATGTTATGCGTATTCAACAAAACTAATGCGTAATTGTTACCAAGCAGATTTACACAAAGTTTCACGATCCATTTATATTATTTTTGTTAAAATGTCAGCCAAGCTTTACTTATCTCATCTCGAGAGAGAGAAAAGTAATGGAATACACTTGATACTAACTCAGATGTTCAACTAATCAAGCAGCCAAACTCGGAAATGTAAAATTATTTTTTCAGTAAAGCATCTACAGAAGACCTTGAATTTGTTGTGAGCACTTGGATAACGATGTAATCAACATATACTGAGTTGTATATATATCATTAACATGAATTCATTGAGGCCTCTGATAAATCTGAATTGACCCCCTTGTTCCACCTAATATTTTGTATCCAATGCCCTTGGTGCAACTTAATTTGATCTGGATCTCGATCTGAAACTTAAAGTTGCTAAAATGCCCAGGAGCGCACTGCAATTTTACACAGTAAAATAATCACACTGAAATAAGAAACATATGCTAATAAGAGGAACATAGAGTTCTATATTTGCGCCACTTTTATTGTTAGTCAATTTACATAGTTCACATTTTCACACAACCTATCTGAAAATAAAATCAATTCGAACGGAATATTAACAGATGTTATGAAATACCAATAATTTATTGGAATTCCAATCGACCAAATATTTTTACGCGTATCTATCAATATTACGAACTGTGAAGAAAAATAAACTTTTACACGAATGTGAAACAACTCGAGTTTTTTTTTCACTAGACGGTCACTCTACTATTGTATTGTGATTGATATGTCACCATTTAAGGGCATTTTACTCTCATCATCTTTATTGTGAAAGAAAGGAAATGCGTCAAAATCGATAATTATAACTAGGTATTGTGCAGTCAAAGTATCCATTAAATATTCAATCATGTCTATCATGTAATTTTGACAAGGCCACCTCCTACGCAGTACTACTGCGAATAGTGAATTTCTCTATTCACAGTAGTACTGCGAATACGGATTTCCTCTATAGATAGCGTTCGTATTCGTTATTCGCACTAGTACTGCAAATAGTAGTTAGCATTCATTTCAGTTATTTGCAGTAGTAGCCTTCGAGCCTAGAGCTTTATTGTAAAGAGGATTGGGAGCAGAATAAAATAAACTACATTATTATTATTACTATTATGTTTTTAAAATTTATTATTATTATTATTATTATTATTATTATTATTATTATTATTATTATTATTATTATTATTATTATTATTATTATCATTATTATTATTATTATTATTATTAT
Organism: Berghia stephanieae; assembly: GCF_034508935.2. Lineage (NCBI taxonomy): Eukaryota > Metazoa > Mollusca > Gastropoda > Nudibranchia > Aeolidiidae > Berghia > Berghia stephanieae. The sequence goes on from NC_088361.1 coordinate 52,093,014, forward strand.
TATTATTATTATTATTATTATTATTATTATTATTATTATTTAATTTTATTTTTTATTTTTATTTTTAAAAATATTACTAGAATTCTATTATTGTTATTGTTTCGTTCACGATCACGATGTGTCTGTTGTTGTGTAGTGATGGTGGTGTTGATGTGGTGGTTGTGATTGTAGTGGTGGTGTTGATGATGAAGTAGTGGTAGTGATGATGACTATAATGATAATGATGATGATGATGTAATTGTGAGATGGCGGCTGCTGTAGTTTTGATAACGATGTGGTAACTGTGGTACTGGTAGTAATGAAGTAATAATGATGATGTAATGGTTGTGATTTTAGTGTCGGTGGTAGCGATGATGACGAGGAGGATGATGTTGTAACGGTGGTGGTGGTTGCTATAGTTTTGATAACGATGTGGAGGTTGCTGTGGTAGTAGTAGTAATGATGATGTAGTAGTCGTGGTAGTTTATTGATGGTAACTTTTATTATTTGCAGGAGCACTGAGAGTAAGTCGAGCAACGGCGAGAGAGATAGATAGATAGATAGATAGATAGATAGATAGAGAAAGAGAGAGAGAGAGAGAGAGAGAGAGAGAGAGGGAGAGAGAGAGAGAGAGAGAGAGAGAGAGAGAGAGAGAGAGAGAGAGAGAGAGATATTCCTGGAAGTTTATAAATTATATTTAACTTACTGTAAATAATACAATAAACGGGGACGGAGCTCTTCTCATTAAAGCAATCTGACAGATAAGCTGCTAGATTTCAAGATGTGAACGAATGATCAAAAAGTCGGAGAAGTGGGGACGGTGAAATTTTCATGGATTGGATTGGGGTAACAAAAAACAAAACAAAACACGTTCTTGTCAAGTTTTAGACTTGAAGGAGAAGTTGAAAAGTTCAAAATTTCAATTCTCAGTCACACAAAATGTTTCAATCATCCCTCCTTTTCTTTCCTTCTCAAACTAATACACTCATTCAACTTCAAGCCATTCGACAACACACCATTTTTAACAGAAAATAGTTTTATGTTCAGTGAGGGGACAAAAGCTCATTTTCAGAGACGGGAGAGCGCTTCTATTACTGCGAATAGTGTTTCCACGGTGGTCCCACTATTCACAGTACAACTACTACTACGAATAAGGACTTCGTTTTGACACAACAAACGTTTTTAAAAAGAACTTAACAGTGTAACAGGCCGTGCCTGTTGGCTACATCAGTCCTCGAGAAGTGAAGGATTGGGAGATGTATGTGGCATCTTACAACAAAATCCTTCATGACCAGTATTTCAAGACTTTTGTCGACGAGACATAAAGCAGGGACTCTTTTAACAGAAATTTCCCAACAACATAAATAATTTCTACATTCATCATTTCATTTAATTCTTTACATTCCGTGTGGAGCACAGGGCATCAACAGTACATTTCCACTGTATTCTGTTCAGTGTCTACTTCATCTCTTACCAGGACATTCCAGCGAACTTCACCCCTTCCTCACAAAACCTTCTCCATGTTTTCTTTAGCCTCCCAACCTTGCTTTTTTCTGAGTCTGAGGGTTCCAGTCCACGGCTACACGAGAGAGTATTTTGTGTATGTTAATAGCAGCAACAGAACAACAATTTGGGTCAGAACATGTATGTCTAAGAACATTAATATTAGTCCGTTGGCTTAGCGGCCCGTTTCGTGCGTTTTGTGCACTTTGTGTAACCAGCAAACAAAGTACACAAATTGGTGCAGAAAATTATGAAAATTCGTAAAATAGGTGGCTCCAAATACAATTTTTATTGAAAAGTTCTTAAAATTTGTCGTAAATGTAGATGAAAACGCGCACTTTGCGATGTTTGTTTTAATGTTTTCCATTATTACTCAGCAAATTTCTAGCTTTTAATTATTTCAAATAGATTTTTTTGTCTTCTGACCGCAAAAAAACCCCAATAAACCTCCTTCCGCACTAGAACAAAACTGTCCCAGGACAAATTTGTCCTGTCCCACTGGAGAAAACTTCTATTCAAAAGGGGTTCCGCACTAGGACAGGATTGTCCCAGGACACACATCGCGTATCGCTTGCGCAAATGCATTATCAACATAATAATAATAATAATAATAATAATAATAATAATAATAATAATAATAATAATAATAATAATAATAATAATAATAATAATAATAATAATAATAATAATAATAATAATAATAATAGTAAAAAAAAATCTTTACTGTCCTAAAAAAAGTGGCAATTTGTCATTTGGTTACACATTTATGACAATACAATATTGACATAGGCACACTCACACAGATGCACACAAGTAACATCGTAGTCATCGAAAAAACAAAAAACGGCATCAACAACAAGATCATCATCATCATCATCATGATCATCACCATCTTCATCATCATCATCGCAACAACCTTCCCAATATTTTCGTTACAATCCTTCACTTTCACCATTCCCTTATAACACCATCACCATCTTCATCATACTCCATATTATATTATTTCCTGTAACAAGCTATGAGAGGGAAAGCCTGTGGTCCTCCTCCCCCCCCCCCCTCTCTCTCTCTCCTCTCTATCTCCCCCCCCCCCCCCCTTCTCTATCTTTCTCTCTTACACACACAAAAAACAAACACGTACGTACACACACACATATACACACATACACACATACATACATGCACGCACAGAGTTCCTGTCATCCTGCTCTTTCACATTTATTCAAAGAAGTGATAGATATATATATATATATATATATATATATATATATATATATATATATATATATATATATATATATAATGCAATTAAGTTACAGTAAAGTTGCATATAATGAGATTCCCACAACAAATTTACATTTTAGATTATAATTTGGGTTCCAAACACTATTTAATATTATCAACACATCCACAGAAACTTACACACAAATTCATAAAGCTCCAGCGCTCTCTCTCTCTCTCTCTCTCTCTCTCTCTCTCTCTCTCTCTCTCTTCCTCTCTCTCTCTCTCTCTGTCTCTCTCTCTCTCTCTCTCTCTCTCTCTCTCTCTTCTCTCTCTCTCTCTCTCTCTCTGTCTCTCTCTCTCTCTCTCTCTCTCTCATATATATATATATATATATATATAATATATATATATATCAATAAAGATGTATTATTATTAAATGGATGAAATGGAGATTGCATATTTCTGTGCTTTACTACGTAGAAAAAAAGACAAATGGAAAGAGGAAATAATATTGGGTGCATCCTTTAATGACCCAAAGATTGCTCAAGGGTCAAATCAATCCGATCTTATCCTAAAATTTTTTTCTTGGAATCAACTCACTATACCCAGGTGAAAATGAGTACCAGTTCGCTGATTAAAGTAATCTTTGACAGACTAGCGTCCTTTAATGAGGTTAATAGAGGGTCTGCATGGCTCGGCGGTAAGGTCTTTGCTTCGTACCCGAAAGGTACCAGGTTCGATCACTGCGCTGTGTGGCCTTGAGCAAGTCACCTCGCCCTAGCTCAATTTGCGGCGCTGCACTGCGCTGACGCCTGGATTATACTTCGCCCTAGCTCAATTTGCGGCGCTGCATTACGGCTGACGTTTGGGTTATTCCAGTTTTCCCTTGGAATAGACCCTCGAGAAAAAATTCCCCTATGGGATGAATTAAGGGAATTTTATTTTTTTTTATTTTAAACTGTTATCTGTCTGCTCAACGCTACAGAAACATGAATAAGTTCCGGATTTATAAGCTTAGGAGGCCGAATGGTTAGCGCGTTGTACTCTGGACTCAGAGGTTCTGTGTTCGATTCCGACCGAAGCCAATTTTGTACTTTCCTAGGACAAGAAAATTTACTCAAATCACTCACTCCATTCAGGTGTAAAAGGGTACCTGTCAAGCTGGGATAGTAATCTGCGATAGACTAGCGTCCAGTTCAAAGGTTTTCAAGCAAATACGTTAATTGTCCGCTTCACGCTATTGAAACCGGGGTAACTCCTGCACCATTGGCTACAAGGCTCTATAGGACTCAATTTGTCTTACAATGAGCCCAAGTGGCTCAGAAGGACTCACTTTAAAAATGTTTTCATTAAGAATTCCCGAAATAAATAACGATAAAGATAATTGATCCCACAAGTTACCGAATAGATGTGCGACCGGTTCTAAAACCGGTTACTGCTGTGTCACAAAGTGTGACACTTCATAAATTATATTTTTAAACATACGTTATTACTTTGTGATGACGCACGAATTAAAATAGAGCAATATAAATTTATAAAAGGTGTGCAATTAATTAAGTCAAAAGAGGGGAGGCGGGGAGGAAATATGTAAAGCAGTATAGAAAGTTAAATAAAATAAAGTGTGGACTAGTGTTGGAAAATAACTACAATGGAATTGGAAATAAATACAAAATATAAGGGATGTCAGTATTAATATATTAGTGGCATTAGCAGAAGCAGAAGCAACAGTAGAAATAGTAGTAGTAGTAGTAGTAGTAGTAGTAGTAGTAGTAGTAGTAGTAGTAGTAGTAGTAGTAGTAGTAGTAGTAGTAGTAGTAGTAGTAGTAGTAGTAGTAGTAGTAGTAGTAGTAGTAGTAGTAGTAGTAGTAGTAGTAGTATTAGTAGTAGGGATACAGAAAATAAAGACAGGCATTGCAACTTTGACACGGCGCCGCCAAGTCTGGGACTTTTTTTTTCTCACAACGGGACTGTTTTGTCCCGTCCCAATAGGTGCGGTAGGTTTCTCTAAATTATATATGTTACAGATTTGGGACAGGACTGTCCCAGGACTGTCCTGCGACAGTCCTGTCCCAAATCTGTAACATATGTAATTTAGAGAAACCTACCGCACCTATTGGGACAGGACAAAAAGTCCCGTTGTGTCCCAAGCCGTTGTGAAATGCTACAAAATCAACGGGACAGGACTGTCCCAGTCCCGTGTTCATATCGTTTGTGATAGTAGAAAAATATAGCAGTCTTCCGCACTAGGACAAAATTTCATGCTGGTTACACGGTTTGCACAATTTTTCCACTAAACCAACGGACTATTATCATTATATAGAGTTAGTGATATTATATCTATTGTGTAAGTAAACATGTATGCATTTATCATTACATTGACGATGAGCGAAGCTGGCAGCTTAATCAAGGTTTCACTGTATCGGTATGTTTACATTTCTAAAATAACTGTACTAACTCAACTCAGGAAACAGGAAAGTTTGGATGATAATAAATGTCATAATAAAAATAAATTCCAACGGAATGGGGCATTTAATGATAAAATATATTTGTGGAAGTCTTTACAATGAAATATAAAATAAATGACATTAAAAAAAACCAATTTCGTCATCCCTAGGAACATTTTTTATTCTGGGTTTATCAAGAGAAAAGACCAAAAAAAAAAAACAATCCAATTGTAAGCCACTGCAAAAAGCAATAAGAATTAATAATTTTTGTTTAAAAAAGAGATCTGGGCAGCAGGGCTTGAGCTTAAGTCCTCAAAGATGAAGATTTATAGCCTTACTCACTTGGCCATCTCACTCCAATATATTCTCGTGTACTATATTTTACTTAAGATTAATATTAGAACATCATAACCGAAGGAGCAGCATTTGTTGGGATTGAACTGATCTCATATCCAATCCTGTGATTTAGTGTTATTTACTCCCTATGCGTTGACTTGCATTAAAAAAAAAATTCTTAAAAAACCATTGTCCCAAAGGACGTGGTTCTCCCTGTTTCTTTATGCTCTCATTATAAATAAGAGCTTTTATAGAGTGTTAATTTGCTCAAAGCACTTAACTAGAGGCCCCCGGCTAACAAAAACGCTTAACATGATGAACGAGATATGACTCCTGTAAGTTGTCCTTCAGAGCCATTGGGTCCATAAAACCGAGTATCATCCCTTTTCTATAGCGTGAAACGGACAATAGCAACTGTTAGCTACCCCTTGGATACGACGCTAGACTATAGCAAAGTATTTTTTCCCCAAATTAAACAGACTTAGCTACCCAATCACTGCTAGTCAGTACCTGGCTAAGTTAGAGTGCGAGAACAAAATGAAAGTCTAACAGGATTTTTCTATTGTAAAAATGAAATTTGATTGCCTGTGGTATGCAAAGCGACAATAATTGCATTAGTGGTCGTCATAGGCAAACAATTCAGCGTTATACATTGTATACATTGTAAGAAGAATCTGATCAGTGATCGCACAGATGGGAGTGATTCCAGAGCTTGGATTCTTTCAATGTGTCTTTGGGTAAAGAATTTTAAATACAAGAGTATCTAACATATAAAAGTACAAAAATGAAATGGCACGCAAGATGAATTATAATGCATTTATTATTTCAAGGTAACTTTGAAATTATTAACCGACATATTTTTTGTATCATCAATTTTATTAGAAATAGAAACCAACCAGTTTTCATAAAGAGACCAGTGAGTCAGTGCGAGTCAGTTTTCAAAAATTCTAAAAATTGTTTGATGTGTTTAAATGCTATCTGGTAATTTCTCAATCCTTTTTCACACAGTTCAAGCCAATAAAATACTTAACAGCTTGTATTATTGTTCCTTGGCCCCTTTCCAGGAACCATATACAGCTATTATTACCTGAACTAGAATTTCATTCTGAATTAACAAATCAATTTACATTAGCGCATTCTGTTAAGACAATCTTATTTCGTTTGCGTTTGATTGCATATTGCACAATACTCATAACATGATATGACATGTGTGAAAAGATAAACACGGATGTTTAATAAATCTAAATTTTCGGAATTCCTTCGATATCGGTTACCCAATCGGTTTAATTCGTTATGTTGATTTCCTCTTTACGATTAGCTTATTATAAAGGGAATTCCAAATTCCATCATTAGGGAGGGGACATGTAATGTGATAACTACATAATATGTAGCCTGTCGTCTCCAAACAGTATTATTTAGGGATATCCGACCCGGAAAAGTGAATTTAAATGATAAGTTTTTGTATATGTTGTTTTTTTTTCCAAGTGTTATGGTCCAAGAGATATTTTTATCTCCTTCCTAACGTATTAAGAGTTATCTTTGGTCACTCTAACGCACGGACCTTGGTTTTAATTGATTAAATATCAGTTTTTGTCTAGTCAAGATAGCGTATGGGGGTATGTGGAACGATCGGTTGCTCGAATATGTATTAAACGTTATTGTTTTTATATTGATGTTTGTAAGTAAGTCGTCCTGGATATGTATGCATCGCTCTAATAAATGTTTAATTGTTAACACCGTTGTGGTATTGATTTTGTAATATTAATTACCTTGTTGATCTATCGGCTGCTTTGTACTTAGAGCTGGACTCTTACAGATGATGAGTCATCTGCTTCTTTCACTTTATCTTACTCGCTCCTCTCATTCTCCCTATCTTGGCTCACCACATGTTGTGAGCCTTGAGACTTCTATCTGTAGTTCCTTCTAATTTTACGGGCCGCATTTTGTCTATTATCTTATGACAATGCGGTTTTCTTGAACCCTCTATATAACAGCTCGTAACAGCAATGTTAGATATAGATATATTATCCACCATATCGAGAGAAAGTAACCACAAGTTTCCATTTGAGGCTAAAAATTATATTTCCAGTACCTAGTTTATCTGGACATGGTGTGCTTTGAGACGTGGGCCACGAGTCACGTTTTTGTCTAAAGTCATCTACAAAAATTTGACTTCGATGTACATAATGCTGTTGAGTAAATATCACCTCGCTAACAAATCCTTGCTGTCTAAGATATAGAACTGAACAACTGTGTATAAAAGGTGCCAGACAAAGCAAGAAAGAAAAATACAAGAAAGAAACCATCCTAAAAAATCAGTTGACCGCGACTGGGGATCGAACCTCAGACCTTCTGATTACATTGCTAACTTCTGCGTAATGTTTTGAAAGAAAATATAATTCATGATCTATTTATTATTGCGAAAATACGTGTTCTCCGCCTTAATGACCATTTTAAATGGGAGACATTCTTGTTCTACCTCAATGGTTGTCAATCTGAGAAAAATACATGTTATTTACAACATAACACAGGGTAAGCCTACTTGTTGGTAGAGTTCGAAATGAAAAGACATAATATTGGACGCATAAGTATTTAAAGAATAAAATAATTCGGGCGGTGTATAAAATCGTTCTTGAATCCATAATATTGTGATTGGGTCCGGTGTCGACTGAGCTTTTAACCTTCTCCAATCTTAACTCTACAAAATACAAGCAGCGGGAAGCGCAAGACTATTTCAATGTGGTTGAGAGATGAATAGTGTTAAGTGATGTCTGATGGATCTCAAGTCTTCCGTGTTTTCCTTTCAGCTTTCAAAATGTCTATCATATCATCTACAATGTAAAAAAAATTTAATATTTAAGAATAACATCAGTGGTAAAGAAGGTGGTGGGGAGGGGAAAAGAAGAAGGAGAAGAAGAAGAGGAAGAAAAAGAAGAAGGAGGAGGAGGAGGAGAAGAAGAAGAAGAAGAAGAAGAAGAAGAAGAAGAAGAAGAAGAAGAAGAAGAAGAAGAAGAAGAAGAAGAAGAAGAAGAAGAAGAAGAAGCAGAAGAAGAAGAAGAAGAAGAAGAAGAAGAAGAAGAAGAAGAAGAAGAAGAAGAAAAAGGAGGAGGAGGAGGAGTAGAAGAAGAAGATGTTTTGTTTCTTATGTTTTTAAGGGTTTTGCGGTGCTTGCAACACATTTAGGTTATATCAGCGCCAGTAAAAAGGAAGAAAATGGGATAGTAAAAAGTTCTCGAATTACAAGTAAAACACCCAAGAGAAAGCAGGACAAAGGGGAACTGGGAAAATAGGGATCAGATGTAGATTCCAAGAGTACCACCAATGTACTTAGTTTGAGATCAACTATAAGTCTCATCAGGATACAAGCACAAGATCCAACAAAGAGGAATACACTCGAATGCTTGCATTATACATTCAAAATAACAATTATAATAAAACATAACAGAGAGATGATTTACAAGGAAAAAATATCGTCTCCCAGAACAATAACTATGCATTTGACTGTTTCGCTTCCAGCTAGGACTCTAGCCATGGCCAGGACACAACCAAGTATTCTCATTCCAAGACAAAGACAGAATGCATGTTGGAAAACAGGTACAGGGGGATAGAAGTCACAGCAAGTACCTCCCTGTCCACGTCGGGAGGTAGGGAACCCCACCCTAAAGAAGAAGAAGAAGTAGTAGTAGTAGTAGTAGTAGTAGTAGTAGTGGTGGTAGTAATAGTAGTAGTAGTAGTAGTAGTAGTAGTAGTAGTAGAAGAAGAAGAAGAAGAAGAAGAAGAAGAAGAAGAAGAAGAAGAAGAAGAAGAAGAAGAAGAAGAAGAGAAGAGAAGAGGAAGAAGAAGAAGAAGAAGAAGAAGAAGAAGAAGAAGAAGAAGAAGAAGAAGAAGAAGAAGAAGAAGAAGAAGAAGAAGAAGAAGAAGAAGAAGAAGAAGAAGAAGAAGAAGAAGAAGAAGAAGAAGAAAAAGAAGAAGAAGAAAAAGAAGAAGAAGAAGAAGAAGAAGAAGAAGAAGAAGAAGAAGAAGAAGAATATTCATGAAAAAAATAACACAGAGAATTCAAAGTTTTACTGCAAATGCAATAATCATAAAATATATTAAGATGAGAAACAGATTTTCTGTTAAAATATATCAAAAATACCACAAGGAAGAAGCTGCTGCGTCGTTGATTGTATAAACAAATAATTCAGATTCATTTTGAGCAAATGTAGTTGATTATCTGTTTTACAAGGTAAATAAAACTCACTACATTAATATTGAAGTGTTTTTTACTTCAAACATTACAATACCATTGCGGAATATCTCTTGTATTTAAAAAACAACAAAGATATCACCCCTTTCAGTGAACTTCGTTTTCTGTGATGCGATGTTGCTACCCCCCCCCCCCCCCCCCCCCCCCCAAGAAAATGTAATTGAAAGGTATCTGCTTTTGATACAGTCGATGTGTAATGTCAGTTGTAAGGTAAATAATCAAATAATTGTTATTTAGAAAAGAAATCACTACATTAATATTGAAGCGTTTTTTACTTCAAACATTACAATACCATTGCGGAATATCTTTTGTATTTAAAAAAACAACAAAGATATCACCCCTTTTGGAATCTGTGATTGATGTCATGTTCTGCATTCCCGTCGTTTGTTATTTTGGATCCAAGGTATGAGAACTCTGTTACCTCCTCAATTATATGCTCATCTATCCTTATCCACACATTACAAAATTACCCATTATACCAATCGTAAGTCTGCACGAATGTTTTCGCAACCAGGAATGTGGAATATAAACAATCAGTAATTTTGCAGAAAAAAACTCCAACTGAAAACTCTAATGTTGTTCATTTTGTTGTTTTTAATGCATATGAGTGGTGTGTGGTCCGTTTCAAGAACAAATGTCTTCAGAAAGATATCTGCTTAATGATTTCAGAAAATAATTCCCAATTATTAGCGTTCTATCACTGATTATTGTGTTTTACTGTCTAGGTTTCTGTTTGTGTGCTGGCATGGCATTACTGTATCGTCATATTATTGTAATAAAACAACTGCAATTCTGCTGCAGGATGTATCTGTTTAAATATATGTTTTTTTCAATTTAAATATGGCAACTTTAATATTGGCTCACAACATAGAGCTGATGTAAGATTGTTGAAGCTATCTTCACATTCATTTGCCCAGTTTATTTTGTTTGGCATTGATCTCTTTGTGATATATTTTATTGGTACTCAAATACATAGGACATATCGACCTATTCTGCTCTATGATTTTAATGTTCACTGACATAGATCGGCCTTCTCTATGCACGCTATAATTTTTGGTCACTCGTTTGATCACGCTTACAGATCGGCCTTTTCTATACTATGATTTATTGGTCACTCGTTGGAACGTCCGATTCACACAACACAGTAACCTGCGCTATACTTTGCTATTATCCGGCCCTTAACGTTACACACACAACCAACCATGCGTTGTGCGATCAAGAATGCACGTGATGATTTGCAGCCTGTCGTGAGTTTATACACCATGGTGAAAACTCACTGGACGACCGAGAAGGATTGTCAACACAAGATTGCCTAGCAACATGTTTGAAAATACGTAAACAACTCATGGTCGCTTTAACTCATTCAACCCTAACACCGAATATATCCGTTGTATACCCCGGATTACTTTTGTCCCATGCCTATTTATTACTTTTTTCCGAGACAAATTATAGGCATAGTATCAAAGCTAATGTTTTTCATTTTTACATGTTCATGGTCGTTGAATAATAATATATATGCACATGTTCATTTTTAATACATTATTTCCAATTTTGAAAGTAGCAAAAATCTCTAGGATTGAGTGAGTTAAGCTAGTTTCCAACTACAGTAACGTAACAATAATGATATATTTAATGTCAGATTACTACAAATGTAACAAATTGAAAACGAAATACATCTATGTTGTGTGTGTGTGTGTGTGTGTGTGTGTGTGTATGTGTGTGTGTGTGAGACACATCGTTATAAAAATAATGATAATTCACACGCTTCTTCTGTCATCATCTCCAACGTCATCATCATCATCATCATCACGATCTTCATCACCATCATTGGCATCATCATTGCCCCCGTAGTAGTAATGATCATGATCGCCACTGTCTTCATCTTGCTGATTAATTTGTTTTGTTGTTATCTATTCATATTTGCTTCCCTGCTTAGAAGTAATGTTTGCTTCTACTTTATTGATGAGTTAAGTTTTAGCATATGAGGAGTTCCCTAACAGGGCCTCAGTCACATTGTTCGATGCAGGTAGAGGAAGTAAGTAGAGAGAGAGAGAGAGAGAGAGAGAGAGAGAGAGAGAGAGGGAGTGAGAGATGGAAGGAGAGAGAGAGAGAAAGAGAGAGAGAAAGAGAGAGAGAGAGAGAGAGAGAGAGAGAGAGAGAGAGAGAGAGGGAGTGAGAGATGGAAGGAGAGAGAGAAAGAGAGAGAGAAAGAGAGAGAGAGAGAGAGAGAGAGAGAGAGAGAGAGAGAGAGAGAGAGGGAGAGAGAGGTTGTGCAGCCTAATTTAATGTTGTGAAACAAATATTAATAATAAAGCTTATATATTCATCAATAGACTGTGTTTTTTTATGTAGTCATATTCTTGTACACGAACTGAAATTAATTCTCCACATACTGGTGTCGAAAGGCGGAAAAGACTTTTAGATTTCAGTTTATATAAAGTTTAAGTGCGACAAACAGTGATTGTGCATTATTTTAATATGGCTAAGTATTTCCATTCACCGAACCGTGCAGTGTTACAAAAACGAAGCGTAGCATTAAGAGGCTGGCTGACCAGAGCCATTGATAGATTGAAAATATCCATTGAAACAATTTTGGTAAAGATATAAAGATATAGAACAATGTTTGAATGAAGTTTTAAAAAGATGTGATTCGTTGAAAATAATAAAAGAAAAGTTTGAATTGACGTTAACTTCGTGGGTGAAGCTGAAGAATACATCAGCCAATCATACGCCATTATTGCTTTGGCCCTGCGAAAACTAAATGAACTGACAACGCCGATTCAGGGTCCAAGGAGCTCCCTGTCAAGTTCATCATCATCCTTGGGGCTCTGTCACGGTGGAGCTATACCACAACTTCCAAGTTAAGTTCAACGGCAACTGCAAAATGGCCTTCATTAAGAAGAATTAAACGATTTATTAACGGAGAAGAACTTTGACATACTATTTATAGTAGAGACATGGCTCTCACAGTCTGGAGACGACCCAGTTGAAAAAGCTATGACACCCCCTGGGTACCAATTTAGATCGTATCCAAGGAAAGATCAGCGAGGGGGTGGCATTGGCGTATTTTATAAAACAAAATTATATAAACATGTGGAAATCCTCGAAATGCGCTGCAAAACAATGGAGTATCCCTCCAGAATACAAGATACAACTTCAACTGCATCTACCGACCGCCAGCAAACAAGAAAAACAAAATAAAATTACCTGATGTTAGGAAGGAAATCAACGAGATGCTAACTTTGCAACACACGCGTCCTGGCCATTCAATTATACTCGGCGACTTTAATTTTCACTTCGACAACGTCACAGACACCGCTAAATTGCACGAGTCATTATCGGAGAACAACATGTGCCAGATCGTAACAGCGCCAACCCACTCTGCTGGTCATCTTTTAGATTGGGTAATTGTAGAAAATTCAGAGTCCCAAAAAAACCAACGCCATCGTCGATTATCTCCCCTTTTCGGACCACTCCCTCATTTCTTTCAATCTTGACGTTTCAAAACCATGCCAAGAAACCACCACCACACCAACCAGAAATTTGGACAATTTCAGAGGCGATTTAGAAACAAAACTTACTAAAAATTCAATGATTTCTCCAGACCAGTGGAATAGTTGTCTCATCGAAACGCTTGACAAACATGCGCCATTCCAAACAAGGACCGTCACCAACCGCAAGTATGCTCCGTGGTATACGTCGGACGTTAAAGAAGCTAAAACGAAGTGTCGGAGAGCAGAAAGACTGCTGAAAACATCAGGCCTTACGATTCATCGTGAAATATTCAGAACACATTTCGTGCCTGGAAGACAACAATAAAAAAGGCAAAGACCGCGTATTTTCTTTCAAAATTCGAAACTTGTAAATCTTGCAAACAATTATTTAACATCTACAATGATCTACTTGGACGTGAAAGATGCACTTCATTACCATCTACAACCAGTCAAAGAGACTTGCCAAACACATTTGTCAACTTTTTAAAATACAAAATCCATAACATTCGTTCAGAACTAGATCGGCATGAACCATTTATAGATACAAATACATTCTGTGGTATCCCTTTAGACAAGTTCCAACCAGTTTCACCTAGTTTCATAAACGAGTTGATAAAAAAGGCCCCCATTAAATCCTGCGACCTTGATCCCCTACCAGCACAGCTTTTGGCCAGCTCCATCGATACATTATTACCATCCATTACATCAATCATAAATACATCCATACTGACTGGCGAAGTTCCATCGTGCTTCAAAAGTGCCCTCGTCAAACCACATTTGAAGAAACCATCAGTGGACCACAGTATATTAAACAATTATCGTCCTGTATCAAATTTACCTTTTTTGTCAAAACTTTTGGAGAAGGTAGTTTTTACACAGTTAACATCTCATCTTAAGAACAACAGTTTGGAACAACCCTTCCAGTCAGCCTACAAACATCAACACAGTACTGAAATGGCGCTTCTTAAAATCTTTAATGACTTGTTATGTAATGCTGATGTTAACAATATCAATGTGTTATGCCTTTTAGATCTTTCAGCTGCCTTTGACCATGACATTTTGTTAAAAAGACTAGAAAATACGTTCGGCATAAAAGGAATTGCCCTTAAATGGTTTACATCATATTTACAGGATCGATGGCAGACTGTCGTGGTGAATAGTGTTCAGTCAGAACAAGTTTTACTAAATTTTGGAGTGCCACAAGGCCCTGCTCTTGGCCCTGTCCTTTTTACTGTATATATGCAGCCCCTTTCTAGTGTGATATCCAGATTCAATCTGAGTTATCATTATTAATGCAGATGATACGCAAATATATGATTCAGCACCCCTTAGTAATTTACAGTTCTTAATACAACGAAGTATGAGCTGTTTAAATGAGATTAAATCTTGGATGTACCACAATAAGTTAAAATTAAATGATAGTAAAACTGAGATTTTAATGTGTGGAAGGCCGAGTATCCTTAAACAGGCAAATAAATCACCTATTACTCTCGGAAATAGCACAATAGAATTTTCAAATAAAGCAAAAAACCTTGGCGTCATCATTGATAAAGATCTTTCCATGACAAGCCACGTGAATAACACCATAGAATCTATGTACATAGAAATGAAAAAATAAGCAAAATTCGTAATTTAATACCGAAGCATATAGCAGAACTTTTAATCAATTCCCTGGTTTTATCTAAATTGTACTAGTGTAACTCCTTTTGGGCGAATTTAGCTAAAGACAAAATTAGCAAACTTCAGGTTGCTCAAAATAACGCAGCCAGGCTCATTGTACGCAATTACAAAAAATACCCGTCAGCAACTCTTCTTCATCGTGAGTTACATTGGCTTCCTGTGGAAAAAAGAGTTGCCTATAAGATTTGTACTGTTGTCTACAAATCCCGGAGCACGAACAGTCCCTTCTATATTAAAGACCTTCTAAACATATATGTCCCCAATAGAAACTTGAGGTCAAGCAATGACCAATCAATCCTTGTCAAACCTAAGCCATTGCGTAAAATAGGTGAACAGTCTTTTCAATTTTCGGCCCCCCATTTTTGAAACTCTCTCCCATCACACGTGAGATGCTCGGATTCGTTGACAACGTTCAAATCTCGCTTAAAGTTTTATCTTTTTACGTCATAATGTTGCAATATTATTTTCATATTTTGTTGTTGTTAAATTGAATTCGTATCACGTGTCATTCACACTTGTCTCACTGTAATATGTTTTGTTTTATATCACTGTAAAGCGCTTAGAGCCTGTGACAACGGGGTAAAGCGCTATATAAATGCCATTTATTATTATTATTATTATTATTATTATTATTATTATTATTATTATTATTATTATTATTATTATTATTTTGACAGATTTTTGGCCATAATTGACAAAACGACGTTATCAGATCTTTCCAAGTTTAGCTACCTGCAGGCTTCTCTTCTTGGAAAAGCAAAAACAGCAATTGAAGGCCTTGCTCACTAAAAAAAAACTATAGAATTGCCATGAATATCTCAAATGACCGTTCTGGACGAAAAAGTATCCCTTTTGGACATGTGAAAAACATTGACAACCGTCGACTTTCGTAGAGCAAAAAAATATCAAAACCTTATGGGCCGTCTTCACAAAACAAATTATGGACAGGTTCTCATCCAGCTTATCGTTAGTCGCTTACCTCCGGACATCAGACTCATGTGGGCAAGGAAAAGTCATTAAAAGGAAGAATATTTAGCGTTCCTTATGGACTTTTTGCACAAAATCGAGAATAGTGAACGTTCAGAGAGCAAAATCATCGTGAATGCAAAGCAAATCCAAACATTCGTTCTACTACCTCAGCTCTTACATTGTCATAATGCAATGAATATTCTTTTCATTCTGTGTTGGAAAACATGGCAATAACAAATGTAGAAATGTTTTTACCATGAAGACAGAAAATGATAAAGCTAAGATCAAAGAGAATAATCTTTGTTGGGTTTGCTTCACAAAATCCATGTTGCGAATTGTGCTACTCAAAATGTAAAATTTGTGACCATAAACACAATGAGAGGTTTTATAGTAACGTGCAAATGAAAACAGAAACAGGCAATGCAAATTTGAACTCCAGTTTTGCTCAAACTGAGAATCCTGAAAGTTTCAATCTGGTATTTTCTCGAAGCAAGCTTACAAACAAAAACACAATGTTGCAAACAATGAAAATTAATATAAAGGGTGTCTCTTTGACAGTTTTGTTGAACAGTGGATCACATCTCGAACAGAACTGTCAAAAGAATACAAACCTTCCTTTTATGGAAGGGAAAGCTTGAATGTGCCTGCCTTTGATCAGATAAACCTTCAGGCAAGGTATTGAGAAATGTTTATGCTCTGAGATTTGATTTGCCCTTTGGAGGGAAAGATACCTTATTACTTGTACGGCTATGTAATCTTGTGGTATTACAATCGCTTCCAAATCGGAAGGACCTTGGTTTGAGCCTGGCTCGGCGCATAGTTGAGTCCTTGGAAAAGTCTCTTTGCTCACAGTCTCTCCCCATAGTCAGGTGTAAAAACAATAACTGGCCGTTAACAGTGTTGTCTCTGTCGGAAATATGTAATATCGCCTAACAGGGGTCATGTCTCGTTCTATTTGTGTCCCTGACCCCTTGTAAAGCATTTTGAGCACGTTTAGTGGATATTGCGCTACATAAATGCTCTAGTCTTTTTTTTTACTGATTGAGGTTAAGATAATTTGCGCTGCAATGTTCAGGCCGGCAATACCTAGTCAATTATTATCATATTTTCAAATATTCATATTTTCAGAAGATGTCCATTGTGATTAAAACGTACGCATTGATATCTTGATTGGTCAGGATTACTATTGCAAACTCATCGAGACAGATTCCTGCGAGCGTAGTCCGTCTGGGCTTGTTGCGCAAGAAACTATCTTGGGATCATAGGTCCTCTCAGGTGCGTATTCGAAACCAAGTAACAAACCACTCGACTCCTTCAGCAACTGCTCTGCTTGACAGACATTAGACAATCTGACTTTAGAAAATTGTGGGATATAGAATGCTTAGAATGCAGTCATGATAAGAATGCACAATACGATTCCAGTGTCATCATATTCATCAACATCATCATCATCATCATCATCATCATCATCATCATCATCATCACCATCATCATCATCATCAGATTTTTGCTTTACTAACTGAGCTATCAGGATCCCATCATTATCAATGGACGTCACCATATTTATGTGATTTTTCTACGCTCATGAGATTAACATAGTTCATTAATCAAATTGAAATGAATAACGTATTAGTAACAACAAGTAATAAAAGTGCATTTAAAACGTCATAGAATGGCCCGGATAAAACCAGAAACATAAGTCAAGCCAAATTGTATAGTTAATAAATAAATAAATTCTATTCATTGCCGTGGCCAACCAAAGTCATTGAAGGGCATCGCATAGGATATGTGGACTCCTCTGAGCGCGTAGCGAAACTTAATTAACACTTTTGTCTCAAGAATGCACCTGCGAAATAACTTGAGCATGTATATATATATATATATATATATATATATATATATATATATATATATATATATATATATATATATATATATATATAAAAATCAACAACACAAAGGAAGTAAGGACTCAAGAAATAAACATTGACCCCTCGAATGAAAAAAGCACATTACGGCCATTATGCCGACTGACGACATGGAGATAATCGAAACATATGTATCGGTAAAATATGTGAGTGACTGACTCTCTCTCTCTCTCTCTCTCTCTCTCTCTCTCTCTCTCTATATATATATATATATATATATATATATATATATATATATATATATACATATATATATATATAAGTATATATATATATATATATATATATATATAATATCCACTAAACGTGATCAAAGTGATTTACAAGGGATCTCAAGCCAACAGCAACACTTAACATGTAGAACGAGTCATGACACATGGCAGGCGATATTTCAAGCTGTTTTTCCTGACAAAGACAACGGTGGTATCAGCCAGGTAACCATTATATGCCTGTGTACGAATAAAGAACCTTTACCTAAGACTCAACTTTGCGCCGCTCAGAGCGGGACCGGCCCAAAGGCGAGTTATACCATAAGACCACATTGCCGCACAAATAGCACAAAATTAGGTTTTATTAGGTATTATGGATCCGGGAGTCAAGATTATAAGCTAAGAAGATTTAAATGTAACGAAAATATAAAGAGCAGAACGCATTTCTTATAGTAAAACAAAACAAAAATATGACGTCACATGTGTGTTTGTTTTTACTTTACGAGTGGAGAACCCGTATTATTGAGATTTTTTATATTCCACCCTTTATCTTGGAAAACCCTATCATTTCTTAGTAAAAATGTAATCGTTGAATAATTTTTCGAACCCGTGGTATAAAATATTTATTCACCAATCGCAGAATACTTTCGCTTAATTCATAGTCTTGAATAAACTTTGACAAGACAGCTGATTGGTCATTTAAAATAAACAGTGCGTATGAATACCATTCCAACGTTTTTTTATGGGTCAAAGTCAAAGTCAGAAAAACTCAAATGGCCAATCGAAGGTATCAATGCTGTGCATCAAAACCATTTAATTTCGCCACCAATTACTTATTCTTTCTGAATAGTCTTCTGCTGGAGACCCTCTGCCACACACACACACACACACACACACACACACACACACACACACACTCACACACACAGAACAATAAAATTATCGGCAATAGATAAACATCAACCTTCAACGTTACGATCGTCAAATTGATTTGAAAGAGCACAGCTTTCCATCCTGTGAGAGCAAAAAAAAAAAAAAAAAAAAAAACAACAAAACAAAACAAAAAAAAAAGAAAACAACAAAAAAAAAAAAAAAAAAAAGAAACAAATACAAATCTCACTCACACATTACTAGAATACAATTGTAATACCTTCAATTTCATTACGTCTTCATTGGTGTACATCGATAATTCACAATTCGGAAAACAAGATTATCCAACATTGAAAGAAAAGTCTCCCAGCTCTAGCACACAATAACAAAAAAAAAAAAAATGGCCGACACACGTCTACAATGTTGCCAGGTGCCTTTGAAAAAAAATCACGCCAACTCTATGCCAGAAATCCGCCAAAATCTGCCAACTTTATCCTACTTCACCTGCGACATTTGCCCAAAGTCCGCCGGGTGCCATTTGATTATAAACACTTAAAATCAACAATAGTGTATTGTCTCAAAATAAAATTAAGCTACTCAACGTTATTCACCTATTTACAACTGTTTCCTTTTTAAAGACATGAACAATGATTCGGAGTTTCGATTTTGTTTGAGTGGGAGTTAGACTGTTAGAAATTGTTTATTCTTCGGTTAATCTGAATTAGGTGTATAATATAGATCTAGGCCAACAGTACACTCTCAGTGCTCCTTAAAGTCACTTCAGGGGGAAGAAAGAAGAAATGATTAAACTAGATTGCTATAATTTTACTTTTATAAATGGTATACAAATCATCAGGCATCAGCAAAAAAAAAAAAAAAAAACAAAAAAAAAAAAAAAAAACAAAAAAACAAAAAAAAACAACAACAAACCAATCCGCAATCAGCCAGGCCATTTCCCCCCGATCAAAATCCGCCAGTTTGGCGGAAAACCCGCCAAACTTGCAACACTGTGTGGTTAGGCTTGTAGACGATTTTCTAGTGACAGATCAATTTTTAAAATAATGCCAAACAAAATTTACTGAACTATTTGAACTGGTCTAAGTAAATGCCAAAATTTTAGAGGATCACATAGTCTAGTATATTCCCGTATAGTAGAAGTGGATGACAATCTTGAATTGCTTATCCCATTTCCATGGTTAGTGTCTAGGCAAGACAATTTTTTTGTTTAATGATAATTTTTAAGTAACCATTCCAAAAATTGCATTAAAGGTACCAATTTGGCATTTTGCTAGTGACGTCTATAGGGTTAGGGTGCGATGTGCAACTTGAATTTTTTTGAGGGATGGAATAAAAGTATTCTTTGACGGGTTTGGATTTATTAAATTCGTTATATTTTTTATGACGTAAGCTCGTGAGTTATTTGGCGCGATAACCCCCCCCCCCCCCCCCCATTCCTTTAATAAATCCGAACCTGTGAATGAATCCTTTACTATTTGCGGAGAAATAAATAGGGCCAGACACTCATCTATTTTAATTATTATATTACTATTGTGTGGAAATGTCTAGATCGAGACGAATCTTTTGAGCCATCAACTATAATGATCCGGTAATAAAGTCTGTAGGTGCTTGCGACCTTATGAATCTGGCAACATGGCGGCCAGCATTCCATTCTCAACGTCAAATAACCTACTGGTATCGGTATTCCATCGCTTCCCAGACGGCAGTGAAACACCGATAGCCAATGTTTCTAAAATATTGAACGATACTCAGCAAAGCTGCAGTCGGAATCAGAAGGAAGCGTTATCAATCATTTTTGCGATTAGTAAGTTTCATCAATTTCTTTACCGTCGTAATTTCATACTCGTCACCGATCATAAGCCCTTATTATCGCTCAGTACCTGTTTTAGCTGCCAACCGCTAGCCAGATGGACCTTTACTCTCAATCAGTATGATTATAGAATTGGATATCGTAAGTCAGTTCACCATGGCAATGCTGATGCACTGAGCAGACTTCATGCAAGTGCCGACCCAGTCTTCGACAGAGAGGAAGTCCACGAAGGTATCAACACTGTGTTTAAAATATCTAGAATTGGAAAACACTTACGATCCATTGATCCCAGAATCATCGCTAGCGATTCCACAAAAGACGACGTCATATCCGTTGTCACGAGAAAAACTAGTCGTAAATGGTCTAAATCACATTCCAAAACGAGCAATCTTAAACTGTTCTTTAAGATAGCAGATACACTGTCAACGTCTGATGCATGTTTACTCTACGGATCAAGAATCGTTATACACCCAACAGCTTACAACGTGACGTCCTCAATATCCTGCACCACGGTCATTTCGGCATGCAACGCATGAAACAAATAGCGCGGTATTGGGCCAAGTATTGCTTCTGACATCGTCAAAGCGTGTCGTGGATGTTTTGCATGTGCAGAACATCAAAATAATCCGCCAAAAGAGCCAAACCATCAAGGGATAACGCCTGACTTACCGTGGAGTCGAGCAGTGAATGTTATGTGCAATAACTGGTTAGTAATGGTCAAGGCGTACTCAACTAACCCATGCATTCATGCAACCAGTTCGACATAAACGATGGCAACAACTAGTCTTCTGGAAGATGATTTCACTCACTCAAGCTATCCTTTTGCAATCCTGTCGGACAACGATTTTTGCGGTAAAGAGGCCTACCATTGTAAATTACTCCAGACATATAATTTACCCATGAGTTGCGTTGTTGACACGAATAAGGGCAACAATCTCTGCTATGGCAGTCGATAAATGAAACATGCAGGCATACATTAGAATAAGTGCAGGAAAATATGCATTGCACTCAATTATTCCCAATTAACTTAGAACAATATATGGTAAGCCAATTAAGGGTTATAACGCCCATCCGTAATCACCCCCCCCCTTCCCCCTTAAAAACAAACAAACCCAAAAACAAGCATTTAAGCAATATCGACTAAACGTGCTCAAAGCGCTTTTCAGCCGCTCCCTAGTCAACAGCAACACTTAACAACCTAGACTTGACATAATAAATTAGAAGAAGATATACTTTTAAAAGAATTTGCTGAATAATTTTAAAGATTAGAAAACGGCGATGAGTTTCAAGACACCCAGGAACACATAAAGGCTTATTTGATCTCCATTTTATTTGGAAATTATTGTATCCAAGTAGTGTGAAATTACGTAATTTACAGTTACATTTTGCTTTAATTTTGTTCTCATGTTATATCGGAGTTATCAATAATTATTAACCTAAAGGATACAATGATCATTTGCATTTTGCCTATACAATCATGATGAGAAAAATAGGGTATGGAGAAGTGCCAGATAAAAACATAGAACAAAAGTCAAGGGGTCAGTGCCAAACTCAGGATCCAATTGACACGACACCCTCCGCCGGGATGAGAGGGAGAGAGAGAGAGAGAGAGAGAGAGAGAGAGAGAGAGAGAGAGAGAGAGAGAGAGAGAGAGAGAGAGAGAGAGAGAGAGAGAGAGAGAGAGAGAGAAAGAAAGAGAGAGAGAGAGAGAGAGAGAGAGAGAGAGAGAGAGAGAGAGAGAGAGAGCGGTAGCATAACCGACTGAACTATCTAGTCACACTAGGACTGTTTTTTCTGTGTATTATTACATCTTTAGCGTGTTTTGATATACTACATTTATTGTCTTGTTTAAAGCTTCCATGAAATTATCAAATATTTTCTGAGATTTTTTTTTTCGAATCTGCTATTCGTGACACAGTTAAGACTTTTTGCCCAAATAGCAACACATTAAAAAAAATTCTAAAAATGCCCATGTTTAATGTGGTTTATCTCATCGTCATT
Source organism: Berghia stephanieae (assembly GCF_034508935.2). Lineage (NCBI taxonomy): Eukaryota > Metazoa > Mollusca > Gastropoda > Nudibranchia > Aeolidiidae > Berghia > Berghia stephanieae. The sequence continues at coordinate 52,115,725 of NC_088361.1, forward strand.
TGCTCAAACATTGGTAAATAGAATATGGCATACCGCTTAACAACGTGATATTTCTTAATTTTGATGCACCATTGACTATCATAAAATCGTATCTCCTTTCATTAAAGGCCTCTGTTTTCCCCCTTACAACATAGAGTTTAAGTGCCCATGTTCAAGTCTATTTAGAATATGGGATGGCTAGAGAAAGCAGTTTCTATGTAAAGGGAGGTTATGCTGTCAATTATGCTTTCCCGGATAATACAAAGCATTGCATCCCTTCGGCTTAAAATATTGCAATAATATCTCAATAATAGTGGACAAGATTATTGAAAAAATAGCAATATCAGGGGCGACCTGTGGCTATTCCACCGACAGATAAAACCACGCCTCTTCCTTTTTAGCAAAATGAAATGTGCAAAATGACAGTAAACTATGAGTTTGAAATTGACCTCACTTTGACATTTCAAATTAATATACTACTGTATGTTGTTTGCTTAGTGCGGTGAACAAAATAAATGCTTTGTTTAGAGGAAAAAAGATGGAATGAATTGAAAACATTTTGGAGGTAATTGCCTCTTTCATCTTTTACCTTAAGCATTAATTCAAGTAGAACTTTATTGATACATTTCGTAGTTTTTGCATTAAACAAACCAAAGATTCCAAACGTATAATAGACTATGACTTAAATATGGGTTTGATAAATATGCTTTTTAATTGTTTCATGATTAATTGCTCATAGTGTAAATGGAAATATCAGGTATTTTTTACCTGAGCATTTCTCCCCCCCCCCACCCCCAACAGGGTATTTATGGCATAAGCAAATGTTACTATAATATGTTACATGTTATTATTACACTATTATTGTTATAATCATAATCATGAATATCACCGTCTATCTCCATCATCATCATCATGATCAAATTTTAAAATTTTACGTATATTAATTGTTCTAACAATATAAAAGTCTACCAAATAGTTAGAATGTTTGATTTAAAAAATGATGTATTTGTCTCCACGGGTGTCTTTCACATGGGGATACTTTAGACAATAAGATCAGTACGATGGTCATATATATATATATATATATATATATATATATATATATATATATATATATATATATATATATATATATATATATAATATATTCTTAATAAAATATTGTTTTTGGAAAAGTGTACATTGATACATGTTTTTAACTTGATTAAAATAAAGAATAATTATCTATCATCTAATAGCAACAACTGTTCATTCGTGATTATCAATGTATATATATATATATATATATATATATATATATATATATATATATATATATATATATATGGAGGCGGATTGGCCCAGTGGTTAAGGCATGCACTGTGATCCTTGGGCAAGATTATTTATTAACCCCCAATTTGTTCACTTTGTTCACATGGGTGATTCCTGTTGAAATCGGGCATCTTGTTTGTTGAATTATCTATACTACTTCATGGAATACCTAGGCGACGATATCTTATGATGTCGTGGCGGAAGGGATTTATTGTTTATATATATATATATATATATATATATATATATATATATATATATATATATATATATATATATATATTTCTTACTTTTAAAATTGAGATCCATTTACCTACAGAAATTCTGGATTTAATTAGCAATAATAAAGGATACAAGCCAGACTCTATAATTAATTAGTTTGTTAATACTTTTAGAATTATATTGTACTTCCATATTAGTCTATGTATTAATTATGTTGTTTAGGTCTCTATTTGAAGTTTGCTAAATGAATGGACGTTTGACCAGAATGTGGAAATGTTATGTTACATATTAATGTGATACTAAATTCTAATTTCCATAAAGGATCTTTTGGTCTATGATTTATAGGGACTACTTTATCAAGGCAAGCTCGTCGTTCAGTGTTATAACTTATATCCAATGCTTAAGTAACTTCCTGTTTTGTAATAGTATATTTATGTCTGATAAGCAATCTAGGGCAGACAATGATTTTCCCCAGATTGTGTTTATAGCAGCTGAATATTATACCACATATATTTACCAGGTCATCAACAGCTTGTGAACTCTAGTCTTATACTAGGAGGAAATCTTCAGGTTGAGACTTGTATAACCTCACTCATAATATGTCAGTCCAGTTATCCAACTGGCTAGCTCGATCTTTTATATCAGTTGGAAGTTATTGTACAGTTAATTCAAAGGGTTGCATGTGACGTGTACTTATTTACAAGTCTGATAAACCAAATTGTTATGGGCTCATTGTTGTAATGGGAATAAGATCAAACCAACACACATTGTTGTCCACTACTTTGAATCAAACCCATAATTGCGTTATGTTATCAAAACTGCAAATATAGATTAACTCAACAGAAACCGGGAAAGACGTTGGCTTAATTGGGCCATGACTCAACCAAGTCTGTGTAATTCCTCTGGCTTAACACAACAATTCTTTAAAAGAAAAGTACAGACTGTCCCAGACGTTTGGACCCAATAAAAATCGTTTACAGAGAAACAGACAACACAGATAAACACAGGGTGTTAGTGCAAATAAAGAGAGAATTGATTTAAGCTTTGTTTAGTTAAAACCAGACCAGAACTTGTAAAAAAATTACTTAACAGATTTTAAAGTATTTTTAAAGCACATGAATCTTTAATGGATTTCAGCTCTCCGCCATTCTCTGTCATGGATATTTTCACTACTTTCCTCTGAGTTGAATATGACAACAACACACATATCAATACCAGTTCAAAATATCCAATTATTATAGTGATATTTCTAGCATATTAAAGCGTCTTACAAAGCCAACAGCAACTATTAACATGAAATATTTCAAATCAAGTATACAACAGACAACACGATAAATCAGCATATTGTAGATTTTAAAATCCTTCAACAGAAGGTTTGATCATTTTAGTTATTTAAATTTTACTGTTATTAGCATTCTTTGAGGTGATATATATATATATATATATATATATATATATATATATATATATATATATATATATATATATATATATATATATATAGATAGATATACAACATTTCGCGGGGAAATAACTATTTTCATTCGATATTGCCTGAATCATTTTCTTGATTAGCTTGATTACGATTAGATGCACACTTTAATCGATGTGCTTGTCGCCGCTGCCATGCTTTATTCGGCATGATTTTAGTTTATCAGTCAGTAGATATCAATATCAATAAGTCACAAGTCTTTACCACGCTTGACTTGAGAGGCCTTCCGAAAGCTCCTACAAAGGGAAACAACTTAAATAATATTCCCTCAACTAACCCCAAGAAAAAGTAAAACCTAGACTACCTTTAACTAACTTTAATAGGAAAATAAACACCCTAACATCATGACTAACCCCAATAGGAAAAAAAAACCCTCGGACTGCTTTGCACTACCTTTCAATACTTCACAAATTAAAATGGCGGCCGAGAATCAAAACAATGGTCAAATTAGGAAAATTTAAACTTTCACAAACCTATCAAGGTTTGTTCTGGAGTGTTTAAAATGCTTCTTTATGATGACAAATTGAATAAATAAACGCCTGACAAAAGATCAACGGTGAAAATACAAATTGAAAGAATACTGGGGATGTAGGAGCTTTCGGAATGTCTCCCCTTTACCTAATTTATGTGAGGTCAAATGAAAATCTGAAGCAGACGCGAAAAATATCAAGTTTGTTCGGGCTAGAAGCTAGACAGATACGTTTAATTAAATATTTCCCAGGGCAATAATTATCACATCGATGACATAAAAACGACCGTAATATCAGAAGTAATATTAGTTGACGTTGTTAATCGGTGAAACTTGTTTAAAATTTGTGTAAATCCGAATACCTTCATGTGATCAAGTGAATAATATCAGTTTGAATGCCAACACACACACACACACACATGTATACACCACACACAGCACTCACACAAACACACACACACGCACACACACAAACATGCACGCAATTAGAACATACTACTACATAACAACACTGATCACCGCTAAATCAACAACACAACGGAAGTAATAATAATACTTGATGTCATAAATAGATGACGCAAACTGCAACTTTTTACAGTGACGAAATTGGTTGATTTTGAGTGTTAGTGACGTCGGTACGTATTTTGTGAAATCTGTGTGACTCAACGAACTTTCAAACTGACTTTAAATTATAAAAGGAAATCAAGTTATCTGTTTATCTATCTGTAAAAAATACATTTCTAATTTTCAAATCTTTCAGTAGAGTTGTGCGCCGTATCGTTTTTTTATTGACTCAAATAAGCACAATGTTCTCCACAATGCTATATTTTTTAAAAGAAAGGATATATATATATATATATATATATATATATATATATATATATATATATATATATATATAGAGAGAGAGAGAGAGAGAGAGAGAGAGAGAGAGAGCCATGCTGTACATTTTACTCAAATAGGTTGGGAAGTTTAGTTTGAGATATCTGATAAAAACTTTTTAATACATTACTAGCACCTTAAAATCGTCGTAATTAAGCATTGCTGTTGGCTTGGAATCGTTGTAAAGCACTTTTAGCGCTTCAGTTGATATTGGTCTATATAAAAGATAACGTTTTTGAGCATTCACATACTAATTTACATTAAAAGCTGACATTTGTAAACTTCCTTATTTTGATAAATTGCAATTTGCTGTTCTTTAATTCCATCATATATTTTTCTGTATTTCCTAATGCTGCAGTTCTTTGTTGTTTATATTTTTTTACGTCTGATTATCTTGATTAGCTATGTATGTACATGCAATTACACTTGTATTCGCCGTCCATTCCGTAATCCCTGCGCTCAACAACCATCTTTTTTGTTTAATATTTTGTCACTGTAAGGTGACAATGATATTTTAATTCAAGGACAAAACAACAACCTTGCGGCGAGAAAATTATGATTAATTCCTATTTGTACAATACACATTCACCTATTCGGCTGTTTAATTAAAAGGATACTGAAAATAATCGTATAACAAGAACATCCATCGTCGAGTTATCGCTATGTCTGGATTTGGTGGTTGAAGAAACAACATTATAATGTTCTCACTGACCTCTGGCTTTTTTCTATTCTTACTAGCCATTTTATTGCTTTTGTCAGAAAATACCTGTCCAAATAATACTGAATTAGATTGTTTTTTTCTCAATTCCAAGAGAAGTAAGCACGCATTATGGGACATTTTGTTCAGAAAAACAATCATTACAGCACAAAAAATGTATATGAGATCTAAATGAAAAGGATATTAATTAAATCGAAACGAATGAGACGACTGTCTTTTGTTGGTACAGAGAGGGTTAAAAATCGCTATCCTGAAACATTTTACCACAATGCCAGGATCGCTACCACTTAGCCGGTTTTTTGCGGAGTTCGAAATTACACTAACCTGATTAGACAATTAAAACTCGCATTATTTCTCTGGTCAGAAATTAATATTATTTTCACCAATACTTAGGCTTCAATGAATACCTAGTCCTAATTACTGTCACGGCTACCTTTGTGAATTATATTTCGGTGGCTAGATTAATAGAAAACAATTGTAGAATTTAATATGTATGCAAAGTCAAGGTTCGCAGTTCAATGGTCAGTTAAACCTTCATAAAATCAATGGTGACCAATTGTCTCGAGACGGTAATATGTTGGGGTGAATAAGATGAGTAAAAGAGATTTTACCATTAGAATGTTACGAAACATATACTTGGGTCCTTTGCAATGTAAGAAATTGAATTTATTCTAATTAAACAGGAGTTATTATTCCTTTTTTATGATAAGTGTTTCTGTTGGGTTAAAACCCTTTGTAAGACGTTTCAAGTACAGAAATAGAAAGTAATTCTAAGTTTTATATGCGGGGCTATAAGTTCAATTACCAGCATGTTGTTTATCCGGACATAATACCCATCTGAGACGATGGGTCACAATTACTTAACATTTTGTAATTTTCTAAAAAAAAATATCATTACTTTGTCTTTGATAATTGATTCTATAACTCTACATAAAACACACGTTAAACTAATATGTATTTCCAGGTTCGTTCCTATTGCCTTTTTCATAAATGACAGTTCAATTGGCTAATTTCCAATCTTCTGGAACTTTTCTCTCTGATAGTAGGTTATTGATAATTTATTATCACTTATTGTTACAAAATGCACTGGTTCGGATGGTCTTCATCCTCGTTTAATATGAGAGATTTCAACACAAAAATCCCGCCCCCTTTCGATTTTAGTTAACAAATCTCTATCAGCCCATGAGAGCCAGTCAAAATGTAACGATAATAACTAGAATATATTACGGCTCATCTATTCTTTACAAAGAATAGTACCGTTGTTCCGAACTGCCCGTGTTATATTTTTGTCAACGAGGACAGAATAACTGGCAAATCTAAAAGTTATATGATTGTTTTTACACATTGATATACGAGTTACTTGCAATCCATTTTTAACAAATTAAGTTAATTCTGTCACCCGTTAACTCAAATGATTATTTATAATTTCTGCTAGGGCGTAATGATCGGTCCTTAATTTGATCTTGACTTTGGACATCGCCATTTGGCCGCCCTACCGGACTGATCAAAGTTGATGGCTCAAAAGAATGCAACAATTAAAATATATGAGTCCATGTTCGTAATAACTTTTATTTCTCCGCAAATACTGCGCGTTCTCCGCAAGTAAAACAAAATCAGTCATTGAAGTCCCTCGACAAATATAGTTATACCTCCGTTTTTGTAAAAAGATAATTTGTAAGCTGGAACTAGATATAAAAAGCACAGTAATATAGTATGAGTATTTAAAATTATATTTTTACAAATAAACAATAAATTTTTACTTACTTTTATTTTATTTGTTAATTGAATTACACAGCATTTATGAATATTCGTATTGCCTAACATCGTACCCATGCAGTACAAAGATTTTTTTATTAGGAGGTTTTGATGAAATAATACCGAAAAAATTAGGCTTTACCGAGGAATTGTATTGGTATCCCCCGCTGACTCAAATGCATATTTATAAAATCGGCTAAAAGAATAATGATGGTCCATTGTTGTATTTTAAATGAAAAAAAAAGAATAATAGAGCTGTGAAGAACCGGTGTACGAATCCCGGGTTAACCGACTACAAGCAGCGAATCGTATGAGTCGGCACCTTGCATCCCAGATCAAAAGTATTCATGAACTTTCCTAGAGTAGCTCAATAAGTCCATAATACCTCCATGTTAAGCTTGAGAAGCGTTTCGAAGGTTCAAAGGCTAAAGTCAATCGGGGAATCTTTTGTTGCGACACGATCTTCTTATTTGCGCACGATCCAATTCACGACTCGATTCTGCTCTGGAGGTAGCTGCATTCGACGATGAACGTTCACAATAATCACCGAGAGGATTAGAAACGAAGTCGTCATGTATGGTATCATTTGCTGAAGTAGATACATTTTGGCTGAGAAGATTGTTACCTGGTCTTATTTGTTCAGTATGACTTTTCCTCGTTGTTGCGTCTCTCTGGAAGAGTTAGCATGACATGGTGGGTCTCAACACTTCGGGGACAGTAGCGCGAATCCATTTAGCCTCTCCGTCCTATCGACTACCAGAACGAATATATGGAAGTCCCAACTTCATACGTGTTTTTGCCATCACTGGTTTGGAATTTGAGTTGGTTGATGGGCGAAGAGTGTCGATCAATGTACGAATTTAACGTCCATGAAGCAATTAACTCGGTGACGAATCAGAAGCGAAATGTGTGCGACGATATTGCATAAGAAATTGTTGCAAGGCTCGTTGTGGAGGAAGAGACGCTTTCCTTTTTAAAACCTCCCACGTTCTTCGGCACCGTTTGTAGCGGGATGATAGGAAGCTCCAGTGAGATGTTTAATTCCCCTCTTCCTACACCATGTATGAAATTCGTCAGAAGTGAAGCATGCTGACAAGCCCCTGAAAAGCGCATTGAGCACGTTTAGTTGATATTGCTCTATATAAATGCTCATTTTTAGGGAGGTTAATTCACTATTCTTTAAGGATGGGTGTTATGAGCCTTAAAGCTTTTTTGGATATAACGTTTGCCTGCATGTTTCATTTAACGACTGACATAGCAGAGATTGTTGCCCTTAGCCCTGTCATCCGTGTCATGGGTAGATTGTGAGTCTGAAGCAATTTACAATGTTAGGTCCCTGTTGACCGAAACGATTGCTTGAGGATAGCTTGAGTGAGTGAAATCATCTTCCAAAAGGCTAGTCGTTGC
>NC_088361.1:52128959-52163959 GCF_034508935.2 Berghia stephanieae
GATGTCTGATGTAAACAGGAATCACCTATGGTGTCCAAGTGAGCAAATTGGGGGTTGATAATCATGTTCAAGGAAAAAAACGAAAGTGCCTGAAGCGGGGCTCGAAACCGGGTCATCCGGATCACAGTGCAATGCCTTAACCACTCGCATTACTTACAAAACCGCACCAAGGTCAAGGTTGAGAAGCAGTCAAAATTGTATGTACAGGCACAATTTGTATTTGTTCCCATAATATACTAAGCATCGTGACGTTGACCCAATGTGTCATCTGTATGAGGTGGATTTTGCTCGGGCATGGCAATTACGGTAATATCTTACAAAGGGAACGAGCCTCGTCCATCTTGACTATTGTGATCTGATGGAGTACGAGTAACTTAATTTTTTAACACTCAGCACTCACCAATATTATCGACTTTTCTCCTCACGCCTAGGTATGGCCATAAGGCATAGCATCCGTTCCCATTCGCATCCTCTCCAGTTACAGATAATATCAAAGCAACTTGATTGCTCCTAATCGTCGACAAATGATACGGGTATCCAAGGGACAGACGTTGACAACGCGTTTATAATGAATAGCTGAGATCTAGGTGCACACATTAGCAGGGCTGATAACCGAACTTTACTACTCTATAATAAAACTCTATAATAGACCTGATTAAACACTGATGCAAGAGTTGTGTTAAAGCATAAAAGACATCTTGATGCTGGCCCAAGGCTTTCCTTCTGCTTAGTCCAGAGAGAGACAGAAATGGTCATTTCCTCACCTTGTATAATTAAGACTCGCAAACATTGGAATCAAGAACCTTGTTTTGTGTGTGTTTTATTCCAAACTAAAGTCGTAATCAACTTTTCAAGATTGACCATTGGAGTTATTTAACTTTAATATTGCAGAATATTGCATAATCAACTGTTGTAATGGGCAATATTTACGTTGTTTTGAAAGTATTTTTAAAAATGAGCCCATAACAATTAGGTTATCGGACCTGCAAGTAAAAGCACGTCGAAACCAATAAAATAGCAATAAGGTTTGCACGACAAACATGTGGGTAACAATGGATTTTTTTGTTCTCCCTTGGGAAATATGTTCAGGTTAATCTAATTTGTAGCCTATTTTCCTTGTCCACTGACACCAATTGTATTCTTAAAATTCTATTGAACTTATTACACTAACTCCGCTGGGAACATCAAGTTGGTCACTGTTTTATCACATAAGTACAATACAACACTTTAAAGTAGATAAACGCGTAACCAGAAACATTACTGGTTGAAACCAACCAACTTAAAATAATAAATGTTTATACAACCTAACTAAAACCTGGAAAGAAGAGACCAAGGGGCTTACAAAAACGGACATGTAGCTACTATATTATTATTATTATTATTATTATTATTATTATTATTATTATTATTATTATTGTTGTTGTTATTATTATTATTATTATTATTATTATTATTATTATTATTATTATTATTATTATTATTATTATTATTAGGTATTGTATTATATTACCAATCAATAGTGTTAGATCTTTCATTTGTCCAGTTTTTCTTCGTCGATATGTCTTTAAACCTTTACAGGCGGACTTTGATATTACTTATACCTGATCTAACAAACTGTTTTCCCATTTTCTATTTCTACAACAACAGATTTAATCGGGGTTTTTTTACTGTTTATTTTTGGGTTTAATCCACGTCCTTTGGGAATCCATCAGAAGGTTGTGGAGATATACACGTCAACGCGTGCGCATGGGTTGTGTAACGGATTATAATTGGCCAACTGGCAGTCTGAGCTTTTATATAGCGCAATATCCACTAAACGTGCTCAAAGCGCTTTACAAGGGGTCCCTGGCCAACAGCAACATTTAACATGTAGGACGGGACTTGACGCCTGTTAGGCGATATTGCAATTTATTTCGGACAGAGACAACGCTGTTAACGGCGGGGTACTCATTTTACACCTGAGTACGGTGAGAGAATGTGAGTAAAGAGCCTTCTCCAAGGACTCAACTATGCGCCGAGCGAGGCTCAAACCCAGGACCTTCCGATCCGAAAGCGAGTGTCATACCACAAGACCACATAGCCGCACAGAGAGCTGAGTGAAACTAGCTTCACGACATTCCCCTCATATAATGTATTGTTTTAGATCGGGATGGAGTTCTCAATGAATATTCTTTAACAGACTGTAGACGTTAAAAGTCAGACATGGATTTCAGTGTCGGTATGGTTGATCTGGCTGACACAACTGGTGAGTATTTATCTAAACCTTTTAAGTTATAACGTGGTCCCAAATGATCAAATGGTGGAGCACTCGCTTCACATGCAAAGGCAACGAGGTCCATTCCGGATGAATCTAGAGTCTTTTCCTGACCCCTTCTCCCCGTCCATCATTTGGGTGGTTGGGTCTATTAGATCTTACGGAAAGTATTTTGCGATAAACTAGTTTCCTATCTCAATAGTATCAAGTAATTAATAAACGTTGACATCACGAGTTAAAATGGCTCTGAATGACTACTTATAAGCAAAAAAAATAAAAATAAGATAAAATAAATAAAACAACAACAACAAAAATAAGACAACAAAATGATCTATGTTATTTAAACGCAATTGCAAATCTCTTTTTTATAAACACCTTAACAACGCCGCTGTCAAAATCACATTATCTCATTCGTCTGTAGTGTTTAAGTTTAAGTCATCCTTTTTTGTTGATAAAGGGGAAACCCGAAACGTCCACAGTATCGGCCTTCGACAATTCAATATTTATCGTTATTTCTTTTTTATTAACATGACTTTAACTTTATTACTCTCCTTTTGTATTTAGCCGGACGGGAACTTATATATGTACACGTCGATTTAGCTCCAGCACTTAGACACGCAATGGGGTTTTGTTTAGTATCAAGTCTCTCAGCTTATGAAATTACTTCCCCTCCCCATCAGTAGAGCAAGACCTGCATTGACAAGCCACCATTCTCTTGATGAGGTCGTCAATGTTCCTTCTGTTGATGCAGGGTAGGTGTATTGTAGCATATTTGGTGTTGACAAAACAAACACAACAAAACAAATCGGACAGCACCCCCCCCCCCCCCTCAAAAAAAAAAAAAAAAGAGAAAAAGCCAAAAAAATAAAAAGAAAAAACCCCAACAAATTAACAACAACAAAAAACAACAAACAAACAAAAAGCAAATGAAAACAAAACAAACCCCCAAACAACCAAGACAACAAAAACGATCCATGCCATTTAAACGCAATTGCAAATCTTTGTTTTTATTAACATGACTTTAACTTTATTTCTCTTTTCGTTGGTGGCTCCACCAATTAGACCCGCAATGGGGATTTGTTAAGAAACAAGTCTCTCAGCTTATGAAATTCTTTGGTCCCCTTGTCAGCATAGCAAGGTCTGCATCGACAAGCCGCCACTCTCTTGATGCGGACCTCTATGTTCCTTCTGTTGATGCAGGGCAGTTGTATTGTCGCAGACATGGGGTGGACATAAAGTGGCTGACAGCAGCTGAAAATAGAAAGATTGTAAATGTTAAAAATAAATGTAATTAAATTGTTATAACGATAGATACTGTTTGTTAGTTTAGACTAATGAGTTAAGGATTGTAAATATGACGATGGTTTCAATCTTAACGATGTAGATGCAGATAACGATGGTAATGATGATGATGATGATGATGATGATGATGATGATGATGATGATGATGATGATGATGAGCAGTGATTTCATCATGACGGTAATGATAATGATGCTGATGGTCGTGGTGGTGGTAACTAATATTCGTTCTGTTTGTGATATAAAATCGTTAATAAAATATATATTTTCTGTGTTTGCACTAATTATTGATCTATTTTAATACCACCCCTCCCCCAAGAATGGTTACATAATATAACTTTGAGAACACATTTTTTAACTGACTCTAAAGTCGAATCCCTCAAATCAATAGTCTTGCTCATATCTGAGTTTCACAAAATTTCTTGCAGGTCTAATACTTCGACGTTATTATTGCTGTAATGAAGAACATTTAAATTGTAATAATGAGATCATAACATATTGGTCACCAGAAACACCAGTTGGCTGGTCAAACGTTATTATTATTATTATTATTATTATTATTATTATTATTATTATTATTATTATTATTATTATTCCTACGTTGTGTCTACAATTCTACCACTCAAGCTGTATAATTGTGAAAATAAATCTTGCCCCAAAAAATACAATACAATACATAACGCCAGCGGTTGAGCTCAAAGTCAGATCTCTGAGACGACATATAAATTCACCCTTTTCCCCTTATATGCAATGTATATGAGGATGTATGTGCTTATGACTTTTTGGAACCCTCCTGCTACAATCATAAGGAAATGTCTACTAGGTATTAATCATGTGATAACGTCCTGATCCTGGTAAATCTGATTTTCTATACTTAGCATCAGTATTAGTGTGTAGTACAGTCATGTGTAGGACATTCATTTCTATATCCAGTTAACTGCCGTTCTCTGGAAAAAACAACAACATGTATTTAGAAATTAGGCCAGATAACTCGTCCTTCAAATATCGATCGATTTGAATGACCCTCATCCTGGAAAAACACCCCAAAAAGCTCTCAAACCTTGGACTTCACTGGATCCCAAGTTTGAGAGTTTTTAACCAAGATGAGAGCCAATTAAACCGATCAATATTTGAAGGACGAATCTTCTGGTGAAATGTTTAAATACACGGTTTTTCCAGAGTATTGCAGTTAAAAGGGTTAAGGTATGAGTTGATAGCTGTCCCAATGGCTTCCCTTAATCTAGTGATTCCATCTCTTTTAAGTCGATCATTCAAAATCTGTAATATTATATGAAGGACAGATTGTTTCTCCCGCTTACTAGACGTAACGATAATATTGTCTTTAGTTTAATTATTCCGAACTGTAGAATGTGTCTTCGTAGCTCTAAAGTGTCTCAAAGAATAATTTAGTTTCATGCAATGTTTAAACCCCCCCCCCCCCCCAAAAAAAAACAACAAAAAACAAAAAACAAACAAATACAAAACAAAACAAAACAAAACAAAAGCAAACAAAAAAAAAAAAAACAAACAAAAAATCCAACAAGAAAACCAAAACAAACCCCAACAAAAACCAAAAACAAATCAAACAAAAAAACAAACAAAAAAATCCCAACAAAACATAACAAACTAGAGCTTCTATATAGGGCAATGTCTGCTTAACGTGCTCAAAGTCATTTAATGGGATCCCTAGCCGACAACAACATTTAACATGAAGAACGAGACATGACGTTTGTCAGGCGATTTTATTCTACGGACAGAAGCAACGCTGTTACCGGCCAGGTACTCATTTCATCCCATCCTATCCAAAGTAAACCACTAGACCACTTAACCATAGAAGATAACTGAATGTATATTATTGTATATTGATGTTGAATATTATTAAATATTTGGTTCTATTTCTTCTCTAGTCTAGAATTCAAATAATACGTTACGATTATATATTTAAAAAAAAAGATATATTAACGATCGTTGAAGAAAAGGATATTAGAGATTAGCACAGACGTTTTAGTTATTAAACAAATTTAAATTATTGCTTTTATTCCTTTTCTAGCCTCAAATTCAAATTTGATTCAGGAACATCTTATTTAAAAAAGAAATTATAAAAAAGAAAACCGTTTGAGAAATTGATAACGATTTCTAATTATTAAAACATTCTTTCTTGGTAAAATAAACTGACTGGCTGAGTGATTTTCTATTTTGAAATTTCAAGGTTATTGACAAACTATATATAACATTCTATTAAGTCGTGTTTCATGTCAATTACAAAGCAACATCTGTTCAGAATATATTGGTTTCTCATTGATTACTAACTTCAAAATATATCAAATTTAAATGTTAGCCACCAGTTTCTGATCTAGACATTTCCTTGTAAACATTTGGATTGTAACAATCAATGTTTCATTCGTTGGTAATAAGATATCTCCCAGTTCTAAAATCACATATCAGATTTTATCAGATATCGAGATTTGATTACATTTTATGTGATTTCAAAGATCTATCTCCATCATTGTCAACTATCGGTATATTTTATATTGCATAATTTTAGTTAATATTTCTTTTAAAATCTAAATATTAGATATTATTTCGCTGGCCATATTTCAAATAAAAACAAAAATAATCAAAAATATGTTTGAAAGGTTATTCGACAGTTATGAATAGGGCAGATAATTCGTGACGTCACACCTTCTACTCTTCCTGTTCCAACTTCCTTGGAAGTTTGTATGTAGCCATATATATATATATATATATATATATATATATATATATATATATATATATATATATATATAATGTGCGTGTGTTTGTATGTGTGTGTGTTTGTGTGTGTGTGTGTGTGTGTGTGTGTAGATTTTAAAGATTACTGGGGACAAAGAGCGAGGATGGTTCATCTAAATTGACGACCAGCATATAGATACTGTGCTAAGAAACTCACAAAATTGCCATCCGGAAATTTAACGGACCAACACAGAAAAAATACAGCTTAGTGAAAATTACTCATAAAATGGATGGCAAAAACAATAACAAAGACCGGAGTGACGTCGACTTCGTTCTATCTATATTCAGATTATATAATATGATGCAATTACTCTAAAACCAGAAGATCAATTCACAAGGTATGTATCTAGACTTACGAAGAATGGTTTCACACTTCCAATGAGATTGGAACCAGTTTTTTGACATCATACTTTTGTTAGTACCTATTGTTGCCGCCTAAGTAGAAGATACTGTTTGCGATAATGATGATTTGAGCGCTACAACGCATTAACTAATCGGAATATTTCCTGCCCTTTAGCCCGTTCCGTCCCTTGAAGATTTATTTTCAGTCAACTGGCAAACATTCCATAATTCTATAGCTACCTTTCGTACATGCCAAACAGACAAATAGGTCAGTCCCACAGTTAGTGAGTATTTCTCACAATATTGTGGTACATTGATGAAGGAAATGCAATGCAACACTTGACGACATTGTCATTTTTTTTCTTAATCGTCTGTATTAAGATAGGATTTAATAGTCTGTTCTTACATCCGCACAGCAACGAGCAGCTTGGTTCTAAAGAAAGGAAATTGATACGTATAATTCTTCATGCTGGCTAGAACTTTTCACATGTCATGTGATCAGAATGTATAAAAGTCAAAACATGATCAGATTTATAATGTTTTTCTCCTCTGGATGTACGTTGGAGAAGTATTTCACAATGGCGTCAGCCATTGTTCCGATAGGTTAGAACCAGTTACTAAGTTACTATGCGTCATTACGAGGGAACTGACGTTACGACTGTTGAATCCTATTGTGAGTGATGCTCAGAATCTGCGGGCTGTTTGCTTCGGGTGATAAGCAAGTTCTTAAGGTGGCTATGGGTCTAAATTAATTATGTTTTCATACACAATATATAGACAGAGCATTCCAGGCGTGCATGAATCATTTTGCTCTGCATTGGTACAAAAACAAACAATATAAGCCATGATCGATTTCTCTCCTACCCATTAAATAAAAACTCGAATATGCAGTTGGTCATTAATCTGAGAGAAAATACTTTATCCCGCACGTCTATACCAAAACACACCGAGTTTCAATGCGGTTTACGGGTAACTCATCATGAAGCACATGATCTCTGGTTTCTCTTCTTGATTAAATAATAATAATCACAATATTGATTTTGGTGAACAATAGTTTGGATTTTCGGCACCCCAATTTTGGACGGCTCTCCCCCAGAATATCAAAATATCACTATCAGCTTTCTAATCTAAATTAAAAACTCACCTTTTTGCCTTATGGTTCCTATTTTATAATTAAAGTTTTTCCTATCTTGTGTGTAAAATGCAATGTCTCTTGTTATGTAAGTAATTAAAATGCTATATTTTTATTTCTCATTGTATCTCTTTATCTTAAGAATGCAAAGTGCTTAGAGCATGATGGAACCGATGTAAGGCCCTATACAAAAACCATTTATTGTGATTATTATTTTAGAAAAATAAATTATGATCTCAGAACCCCCACCCAAACCGCTTTAAATGTTTATTTCAAATGAATGTATTTAGCATAATAATCATGCCCTTTATTTCACTCCTCTCGTAGAACGTAAAATTAACAAATAACTAGACACAGATTATGTCTGTCGACAGATTAATGTTTGTCTTCATTTACTTGTCATTATATAGTTACCCTTGAACATTTGTTAATATCTTTATTAATATAAATGATAAGAATAGAAATTATGAAACAAATTATGACAGTCCTCCCCCCCCCATCTGTAAAACCAACTAAAGTCTAAATAAAAAAAGTTATCTTACTAAGTTTTTAAAATAAGGCTCATAAAGCAAGTCTAAGCAACAGAATGCAACACTTACCCCATTCAATATAATATACAGTAAGTTGTATTGAGCAAGGTTAGGGTGGTGATTACACCAACAATAACATGTTTGCCACTGATGTTATTATCATTTTAGATATCGACACTATCATCGTTGTCATCCCCATCATCATCATCATCATCATCATCATCATCATCATCATCATCATCATCATCATCATCATCATCATCATCATCATCAACAACAACAACATGTTGAGCTTAGCTATTACTATCATCATCATCATAACCTTGTTTTCTTGATATTAATATTCATTACGAAACTAATTAATATTATCATTATTATTATTATTATTATTATTATTATTATTATTATTATTATTATTATTATTATTATTATTATTATTATTATATTATTATTATTATTATTATTATTATTATTATTATTATTATTATTATTATTATTATTATTATTATTATTATTATTATTATCATTATCATTATTATTGTCCTAATTATTATCAATATTTTTAATATCGTTATAATAAAGCTCCTTAGTTCTATTTTGCTGTTTAACACAAAACACAAATGCTCCTTACCTGCATGAATGTACGATATTGGTGAGATTCCTAGAGTCGACTTGGCTGTATGAGGCACAACCACCCCGACATCCATTTGTCTCTACAATGACCGGTCTACACTTGTTTGACAAGGCCGGAGGTGGCTGGGGAAGATAGTAATATTTTTTAAATAATGTTATGAGAATAATAGGAAAGAAAAGTGTGATGGCAAAAAAGGCTGGTTCCATTTTCATTGGAAGTGTAAAACCACTCGTTCACTATTCCAGATGACTGGATGTTTACATTGTGTAATTCATCTAATAGTTACAGAGTGATGGTATCTTATTTTTTTAGTCTAAATATGCTGGTTATTAATAATGACCATCCATCCCCGCTCTTTTACATCCCGTAATACTTAAAATCTACCTATACATCCTGCTACTGAAATAGTCATGACACATTTATGTATCCTATTCATTAGTAGTACTCCAAAGGACTGGTTACATACACACGCCCAAAGATTTAGGACCCAAAAGAGTAGAGGGTTTGATGTCATGACTTTTCTTCCCTATTAAATGGACAGGTTGGTATTAGAATCGTGAGATTATTCGTCCATTTATCTTCATTACAGATTTACATTAGAATGGCCAATAGTATTTATTGGGAGTGGGGGTTGGGGGGGGGGGGGTGAGACTCCATCTCATCCCTTTTTAGTTGCCTCTCTATTAAGTATTGTTATTTGTGACTGCTCAAGTCAGTATATAAATTATAGATGTATATTCAGTTTGTGGAATCTATTTCTGTTCTTCTTAGTTTAAGCCACTCTCAATTGCTTTACCTTTATGTTGCAGATAAATTCTTTGGATATTTTTACCTTCAATATCCATGTGGCAATAGCTATGGTCGCTTTTGGTGGTATAAAGTAAAGATGACCTAAATTATGATTCACAGCCTGATACATGGAAATATCGCTATGTTTGAGATTAAACTCGACAATTCTTTTACTTCACTGAATTCCACTGATTAATAAGTTTCTCACATTTCAATCTTTCAATTGACACAATGGCTCGTGAACTCATTACACTGATAAAGGTCAGTGGAGAGAAACAGGAGAGATATGACACGTGACAGGCAATTTTCCTTCTGCATGTAAACTTTGATCTTACTACCGCCTTTAACTCACTCAATCCTAACACCGACTATATCCGTAGTTTCCCCATGCCTATTTATTACCTTTTTCTGAGACAAATTACAGGCGTAGTATCACAGTTAATATTTTTTAGTTTTTAAAGCTACATGTTAATGATAGTTGAATAAAACAATGTACATGCTCATTTGTAATACATTTTTCCAATTTTGAAAAGTAGCATAGAAAAAATCTCTAGGATTGAGTGAGTTAATACCATCATTACCTGCTCCACCACCACCACCACCACCACCACCACCACCACCACCACCACCACCACCACCACCACCACCACCACCACCACCACCACCACTACCACCACCACCACCACACACTTCATCAACATCATCATTATCATCATCATCATCATCGTCGTCGTCGTCGTCGTCATCGTCAGCCTCATGCGTAATATCATCAGTAATAATGTGTTACCATGTTAAAAGTTGCGTTTCCTACTTTTCTGAACAGTTTATTGATTGGTACAAAGTAGGATCTGACATGGAACCACTCGAGAGAGATTTCCATCAGGATAAGCAACTGTACCTACACTATAAGCTTAAACCATTTTGAAAAGCTAAGGGATATTTTTTAAAAAGTAATGAACAAAAATAGATATAACAGCTTCAATAAAGAATAAAATGCCAAACATGGAACGTTTCGGGCATGAAAGGACGTGTCAATAATTTCATTGTCGTCTATTTTAATTTTAAGCTATGTATTCATGTTTGTATTGCTTTTGTCCTTGCCTGAGGAAGGTGTTTGAGCCAGAAACGTTCCGTGTTAAGTACTTTGTTATTTTTTAAAGCTGTTATTTTCTTTTTGGTCCACTACATTTTCACAGTCCACACCTTCTAGCACCTTAGAATCACTTTGACTTGGATCGTATTAGAATTTTCATATTTTAAGTTAACATTTTCTGGCAATAAAGGAAAATTCTTTCATCGCACGGAAGTTCTGTGCACATCACTATTCATTGATCAATTGATCCGATTTTTCATTGAGTTGGAGGTGTGGGTCCGGGAGAAGGAAGAACCTTGTCTGGACGCCGGTTTGGATCATTCTTGGTCTGGCTACTCATCTTCAGCTGTTCCAGCAGGATTGGATCTAGGCTGGTATCACTTTCAGGGCCATGGCAGCGCACAAGCTCCTGTACGACGGCAACGTGATGATCCTTCTTAGGGGGAACAAAAGAACTGAAGATCACAACCGGTATCTCAATACTACCCCCAGACCACAATCCTAAATACCTCGGCATTACATTGGACAGACAACTAAATTATCGCAAACACATTGAGGGAATCGCAAAAAACAATCGCAAAAAGAAACACCCTGGTGAGAAAACCCGCAATACCACATGGGGAGCCTCACCACAGGTACTGAGAACGTCTGCTTTGGCACTGTGTTATAGTGTGGGAGAATACTGTGCCCATGTTTGGATGAGGAGCCCACATGTAAACCGCATTGACATCCAGTTAAGAGAATCAATGAGAATTATAACACGATGTCTCAAGTCAACTCCAACTCAGTGGCTCCCAACACTGAGCGGCATTGCACCACCAAGTCTTAGACGACAAGACGCTCATCAAAGAATGCATGCAAGAATTGACAAAGCCACAAACAACATTCCCATAAAATCAATAATGAAGGGGGAACCTTCAACAACAAGACTCAAATCGAGAAGACCTTTCCACCTAACAAAAATGGCAAGCTTCAGTGTTAAGGAAAACTGGAGTGAAATGTGGAACAGGGAAACACCAAGAGGAGGAAACATCCGTAAAGATCCAACCAAAAAAGAGCCTGCATTCAATAACGCCAGGAAATACTGGATTTCCTCAAATTATCGCCTCTTAACCGGACATGGCAGAACTGCATCAAATATGTGCAGATGGAAACTTGGAAACAGTGATACCTGCCAGATATGTCAGGCAGCCCCAGAGACCAACGATCACGTCGTCCTCCACTGTCCAGTCACTAAACTTGAAGGTGGCTACGAAACCATCCTTAGGGCGGAGGAAGACTTTAGAAGCTGGGTTGACGAAATAAGTTTGGAGGTGTAGCCATACGCTACTAATACTACTAATTGATCCAAGAGTGTTGGAATTTGGCTTGTTTATCTGACTCTGCTACATTTTGTTCTTTCTCGGGCAACTATAATATTCTCTATCACAGACACTGATTCCAGCCAGTAATATACATAAACCATACTTGGCTATACTCCCTATTTTAGGTGTTATTTCAATATTGTTAACAATTTATATGAACTAAGCGTAGAAGACAATGCTGTTTATCTTAGAAGTGATGTATTATAACCTCCTGACTCAAATCAAATGACAGCTTTAAATAATCTATTTAGCATTTGTTAGAAAGTATGACACTGTCTCCTTCGTATCCATTCGTCTGTCCGTCTGTCCGTCTGTAATGTTGTTATTGTTTAATAATAATAATAATAATAATAATAATAATAATAATAATAATAATAATAATAATAATAATAATAATAATAATAATGGTGATGATAATAATAATAATAATAATAATAATAATAATAATAATATAATAATAATAATAATAATAATAATAATAATAATAACAATAATAATAATAATAATAATAATAATAATAATAATAATAATAATAATAATAATAATAATAATAATAATAATAATAATAATAATAAATAGTACGTGGCATTTATATCGCGCATTTTCATCACTGCGTGATGCTCAATGCACGTTACAAATATACATGTTACATATTATATAAAACGTATACAACAATGATATCAATAGCAGCAGTATATGTAATATCGTATCAATTTTATGTAACGGTAAAAAGGGAGTAATTCAACAATGATTTAAAACTATGAATAGATTTTGCTTCTTATCCTTCTGGGCAGGTCATTCCACACAAGGAGCCCAATGTGGGTAAAGGAACGGCTGTAATGAAATTTATAATTATAATAATTTCTAAGACTAAACTTCGTTTTGTCAGTCTAGGGTCGTAATTCCTATTTGGTACATATATTTCTAACATTATCTTAATATAGTCAGGTGCTTCATCATTTAGCCTTTTAAAACAAAACAGACCAATCTTTAAAATGATTCTTTCCTTGACTGGCAGCCAGTGCAGATCATACAATAGGCAGGGAGTGTGCCATTCTTTTTTGTCTTGTCAATAATTTAGCTGCACTATTCTGTATGACCTGCAGACGCGAGATTTTATCATGGCTTATGTGAGATTAAACACCATTGCAATAGTCTAGATGTGATAAAACAAGAGTTGTGACGAGTTTCATTGTTGCATCTTTAGTAAGGAAATGTCTAATGGTGGCTATTTTGTTAAGATGATTTGTAAGAGTTCTACAGGAATTTTGCATTTTCATAGAAAAATCCTGTTCCAGGAATACCCCGAGATTTCTAACGCCTGTCGAGGGCTGAATTGGACAATCATTTATATTCACAATCAAATGTTCCATCAAGCCATTTCCGCTTTTATTTCTAATGCATAGCATAAATTCTGTCTTTTTATAATTCAATTTCAACTTATTCGTTTCAATCCAATATTTTACTACCGTAATGCAGTTCTCGACAGACGCTATCTATGAAGGATTATTGCCTTGAACATCAAATTTGTATAGCTGTGTATCGTCAGCATAAAAGTGATAGAAAATTTCATTTATTTCTTACCAAAATGTCGGAAAGAGTTTGAGTATACATGGTAAAAATAATTGTACCCAAGACTGACCCTTGTGGAACACCATACCAGAGGCAGAATTCATTTGATCTAGCCATTTAATTTTGAAAACTAGTTCCTACACTCTACATATGACTTAAACCATTCAATCACTATTCCTCTGATCCAAAATGTTATATTCAAACTTTTATCAATATTGAGTGGTTAATTGTATCAAACGCAGCTGATAGGTCTAATAAGGCTAAAAGAGATATGCTATTTAGGTCTAACTTGTTAAGAATGTCGGTACTAAGTTTTACAAGAGCATTTGAGTGCTGCGGAAACGCTCACTAAGAATATTACAATTGACATGAAACAGTAGCCTTTTTAAGACAATTCATTCAAGAAACGGGTCTATATGTTGTGTAATCATTTGTGTTGGTTTTTTTCCCCAAGGGTTTGATAATGGCATTTTAAACACATCCGAGACAAGTACAGAGGAAATGGAGTCATTTATAAGTTTGGTAATTGTTTGAAGCACAACGTCGAGACATTCTTTCAGTAGATATGTGGGAAGGGGGTCAAGATCACAGTGATTAGATGGACTTTTCATGATGGTCTCTCGAACGTTCTCTTTGTTTGCAAGTTCAAAGGAGTACCATTAGGCATTAAAAGATTTGAAGGTGGGTGGCGAATGTGTTGATTTATCCAAACTTTGCCTGATGATTTTGCTGTTAAAGAAGGTGGCAAAATCTTCAATAAGGAGGATATCATTTTTTGACACTGGGAATTGACAATTCTGTTGTTTCCCTAGTAGGTTGTTAGTCACGCTGTAAAGTTCTTTACAAGTTTTGATGCTTTCTATTTTAGTGTTGTAATAATTTCTTTTGGCCATCTTTAACAAATTGTAGATCTTATGTTTTACAGATTTATAAATTTCTTTGTTTACTTCGAGGGCACTTTTGCGCCAAACTTTTTCTGCCTTTCTTTTCTCAATTTTGGCTTGTTTTATCTCTGAGGTAAATCAGTTTGTGTTTGGTCTTTCTGAAATGACACGGGTTTTCAATGGTGCGTATTTGTTAAGAGCGTCTTAAGCCATACTGTTGAAGACTAATATATTTTTCACATTTTAATATGTCTCGTTCAATTCAGAGTTATATCTTTGAACGTCCATTTTTTAAAGTCACTCGTTTCCACTGTTCTTTTTGGAGTGGAATATTTACACAGATCAAGGTCAACAAAAATCCCACTCTGGTCTGATAGCGTCGAGTCTATCATGTCTTGTATTTTGTACGTGATTACCTCTGATAGGAGAATGACCCAATCAATTGTACTTCCAGATTGATGAGTTCCTTTCATTATGTGTTGTTTTAGTTCATGCTCCGAAAGTAAATCTTTGATTATATTCATTGGCATACGTGATTGTTGAAATCGCCAATAAGTATAAATGGTGACTTTTTCAATGTGTGACTGAGGACATCTTCCTGAAATTCAAAACAGAATTTACTGTTTGAATTTCTGGGCGAGAGATAAATACATAATATAAAATCGACATTTGATGAATCGGAATGAAAGGATAGCCGTTAAACCTCGTAGCTCTGTCTTTTTAATGGTTAGAAGGACACGTTGGAAAATTGTCTTTTGTATATAAATACAATTTCACCCCCCTTGCGACCACCTCGTGATGATGATTTTCATTCATGTAGGTGGACAAGACGATGAAATGTAATGATTGTCAATAATAACTTTAGAAATCCGATGTTTACAAAAATTCAATAAGTAGAGAATGCAGTATAATAAATAGAAGTCTATCAAAACTTGTAAAACTGACCAAAATTGATTAAAAAGATTTGTAATTACTTCGAATTACCCATGACTCGGAAGTTAAACAAGGAAATATTCGTATATTCCCTATAAAAACAGTAGCCAATTGAAATTAAAGCGAGGCTTAAAGAAAAGATCATATTGATATTTTGACATTACAGAATGAAAGCCATTTCAGTAGTCCATTTCAAAATTGTCCAACTTTTTAAAACATGTATTTCAGCTGATACTGATATCATCATAATGGCCATATAGCTTAAATTATTGGATTTTTAATACTTTACAAAATATGTAATTTTCATGCTTTCTGCCTAGTTTATACGACTCAGTGGATTTATTAATAAATGTTAAACAATTCGTTCCTTGTTTTGCATCATTCAAAAATGGCGATCAAACAGATAAAGACGCTTAACTGGTAAATTGATAATAAAAGAATTCGTAAAATGTCAATATCCATTTAAGCAAATATCATTCAATCACATTTTTATGATTAAGTAACATTTTATTCAAGTAAATTGAATATTTGAAAGAATTCTATCTTAAACTCATTCCTATTTTTAAATTCATTTTTATCTAATTTGATCTGACTCTTTTCCAAAAGAAAATTGAATTTGGCTTGAATTCCCCTGAAATACGACATAAATCATGTTTATAGATAGTATGCGCTTGGCTAATAAGCTCATAACATTGCCATCCGGAAGTATAACGGACCAACACACACAACTGTGTGTATCCATGAACATTTATAGTCGGGTTAATACAGTTCAGTGAGCATTACTCATAAACGCGGATGGCAAAAAACAATAACAAAGACCTGAGTGACGCCATCTTCGAACTATCTATTTTTGTTTGGCCATGAGACAAAATAGTAGTAGTAGTCGCAGTAGTAGTAGTAGTAGTAGTAGTAGTAGTAGTAGTAGTAGTAGTAGTAGTAGTAGTAGTAGTAGTAGTAGTAGTAGTAGTAGTAGTAGTAGTAGTAGTAGTAGTAGTATAGTAGTAGTATGTAGTAGTAAGTGGAGATAGTAATAGTAGTAGTAGTATAGTAGGTGTATAGTAATAGTAGTAGTAGTAGTAGTTGTAGTAGTAGTAGTAGTAGTAGTAGTAGTAGTAGTAGTAGTAGTAGTATAGTAGTAAGTGTGGTGGTGATAGTAATAGTAGTAGTAGTAGTAGTATGTTGTTGTAGTAGTAGTATAGTAGTAGTAGTAGTAGTAGTAGTAGTAGTAGTAGTAGTAGTAGTAGTAGTAGTAGTCGCAGTAGTAGTAGTAGTAGTAGTAGTAGTAGTAGTAGTAGTAGTAGTAGTAGTAGTAGTAGTAGTAGTAATGTGGTGATGATAGTAATAGTAGTAGTAGTAATAGTAGTGGTGGTGATAGTAATAGTAGTAGTAGTAGTAGTTGTAGTAGTAGTAGTAGTAGTAGTAGTAGTAGTAGTAGTAGTAGTAGTAGTAGTAGTAGTAGTAGTAGTGGTGGTGGTGATAGTAATAGTAGTAGTAGTAGTAGTTGTTGTTGTAGTAGTAGTAATAGTAGTAGTAGTAGTAGTAGTAGTAGTAGTAGTAGTAGTAGTTGTAGTAGTAGTAGTAGTAGTAGTAGTAGTAGTAGTAGTAGTAGTAGTAGTAGTAGTAGTAGTAGTAGTTGTGGTATTACTGTTGTTGTTACGATTATTGTTGTTTGTTTTTATTTGGTTTTGGGGTTACTGTTTTTTCCTTTTTCGAGTTTTTCCTATATATGTTGTTGATATATGTGGATATTATCTTAAGGAACCGGAACAGCCAAGTAGACCATTATTTAAAGGACATTTTACGTTTAAAGAATACGAATTTCTTTTTGGTTTTGTTGGTTTTGCTGTTGTTTGTTGTTGTTGTTTCTCTTCTTTTTTTTTTTTTTGATAGTCATAGACTTTAAGCTTGAGCAGACGATTCATTTCAGAATCCATTGTAGTATGTAACCCCCCCCCCCCCCAACAAAAAAAAGTAAATAAAAACGAATGTGATTTGTAAGTTTGTGCGTGTGTGTGGTGATTAACTGGAAGTCATTTCGAAAAAGAAAACCACAGGTAAATGCCTTATTCTTTGCTGCTCAAGGATTTCGCGGAAGTTGGACGTGTTCCACGCTGTGCTAAATGTCTGTAAGGAAAATGAAGACGTTTCTATCCCATTAAAATGTATTAAACTATAGAATAGCACGCGAATGTTTTTCTCACGCTGCGACATTGAATTGCGATTGATTCTTTAGCTTTCGGTTTTTTTTTCATTCAAAAATTACTAGAAAGTTTGTTTACCATCTGACAGTGAATGTTAGAACTTATTCTAAGATTTCAGACGATGTGCTGGGAATAGAGAAGAAGGCCATGACAAAATAGATTTGGAAAACAACACAACAAAATCTTCAAAAGTCGTTTAACGACTACTCATTAAGTTATCGTAGTAGCAAAGCGTAAATTAATCACACATATCCGTGCAGCCTCAAACATGCTAATGCGGTGTTCTAGACAACTATATTTTATGCCAGATAATCACGAAGTTAAACCTCAGTTTTATCATAATCAGCTATTAAAGAGTCCAATCTATGATTGAGGTGAATTTGAATTTTCATATTAGAGACCCAAGAACATACTCGTAATACAGAGGTAGCGATTTGACTGTGATGATGGTAAGCCGGTAGTGAGAGCAATCCAACAGATCTAAGTTGTTGGTATCACCGGGGATTATATTTAATTCGTTGGAATGAAACGGTATAACTTAACATATAGCTTGTTACTATCTGAGAAGGACATGGGCACATCTAACCCAGTCCTTAGAGTACACTGTTAGACCCAGTTAAACAACCCCTTCTTTAATAAAAATAAAGTCTTTACAATTAACATCCTAGAAACAGATAAAAAGATATTTGTAGCTTATAATATTTGAATGATGGGAACTATTAAACCTATTTTGTATATACTAAATTACTAAATACCAGCTAGTTTTCTATTATTTAAACTGAATAGACATTTTTTTTCTATTTGTTTTAACTTCGACAAACTATTATGAATGGCATTAAGAATGGAAACTGTCGGCGTGTACTTACTCGCAGGTGATAACCTAATTTATAATGGGCTCTTTGTTGTAATGGAAATCTCAAAAATGACGCAAAATACTAGTGCGGGGCGGTCCTTGGCAAGCTTAAGGACCACGGTCCTACGGTCCTGGGAAATGAAAACCGCAAGGACCGGTCCTAGGACCGGCGGTCCTTTTCGACATTGAACATTCCTGAGAGACCGTTTTGACCTTTGGGACCATGGGATCGTTCATTCTTGAACCGTTAAAGACCGCTACACGATGAAAACCGTGGTCTACAGGAGTAAAACACACGGAGTAGTCACACTCATTTCAAATTGTAACCTAATTAGAGAAGAGGGGTGATGCCTTCTTTATTTGATCACAGTACTTCATTGTTACTTCGATAATTTAGCGTGAATAAAATTTGAAATTTATCCCCATTAACGGAGATAATGGAATCACCCAAGGCGTTGATCGAGTTGTTCGTGGCGTTTATACACACACGCAACTCCTACCCCCCCCCCCCCCCCCCCCCACACACACACACATGAGAGGGCAGCGAGCATTGAAGAGTAAGAGAGAGACGTGAAGTTATAATAAGAGGGGGTGGATGGGGTAATACGTAATAAGTAATAAGTGGGGTCGATGGTGACTTTTCGCCAGATCTAACAAACCCAGCTACCCATTCACTGCTGAGTAGACAGGGATTCAGAAAAAAACTCGACTGCACCCGGGATCGATCTCTGGCCCTTTGCGTATAAAGAGAGTGCTCTATCAACTGAGCTATCGGGGTCCCGAAATATTCTATTGGACCTTTTAAAAATACAGACGTTATAACTGGTTTTTTTGGAAGGAAGAAACTAATGAAACTCATATTATTTGATTAGTTAAAACACCAAACAAAATTTTAATATTATTGTATTATTTTAAATGACAACAATGCGATAGAAAGGAGTGGCGACAAGAGATGGACAAAAGAAAACAAAAAATCAGACTTGCAACTTGCTAGGTTTGAGACACACACACACACACACACACACACACACACATCTTTAGTAGTCACATACATTTCAAACAATAACCCATTAGAGAAGAGGGGTCATGCCTTCATCATAGATCATTGTCATTGCGATCATTATGGTGTAGTAAATTTTGAAATTTACCCCGTATAATGGAATCGTCCAAGGCGTGCGCCTCCTGTTCCCCCCCCCCCCCCCCCCATTTCACACACGAAAGGGCGGTTTGCGGAGTGGAGGGAGGTGGTCGTCTGCCTCTATGGTCGTCTGTGTCGTTTAGTGTATGGCAAAAGGGGGTGGGTGCGATTAATTAAGTGGGATGGGTGGTGATTGGTGGAAGATAGGCAAAGGACCGAGGCAATGAATCGCTGGGGAAGTAGTATGGCGCCAGACCGTTGAAAGGTGATAAGAAGTGAGGACCGCCGGCGGTCCTCCTCTTTGGGACCGGACCACGGTTCACAGCTAAAAGACCGTGGGACCGGTCCTCGGTCCGGTCCTCAGCGCGGCACTAATGGAAAGTAGTAAAATAGGAATATTTCTACGTGGCTACACACACGCTATGCGGGCAGCGAGCGAGGGGCGTGTGAGATTGTCGTGACAAACTGGCGGGCGGTTGGTGGTGAGGAGAGAGAGTCGCAAGTTTTTACAGCTTCTGTTTTCTTTTCCGTCGTGTTCTTGTTGTCGTTCTGTTTGCATAATCTATTTTATAATTTATTTATTAACAAGGAAAGGAAAGATTAATCGTAAAAAAGGGTGAGGGTGTCAGATATAAGGCTAGCTATTCATAGAATATGTCTTGGAACAACATGCTCCGAATAATATAAATCTAAGTCTTTTGGAGGAGTAATATTATGCGCCCCATGGCTTTGTAAGTACGATAAGAATAATGGGGTTCATTAAGCATAGCTTATAATATATCTATTGCCGAGCCTTCGGCTTGTAAAATGCTAGTGCCCAGTTGGCGGTCTATCAGGACATGGCATTTGAACTCCTGATTGCCGGATTAGAAAATAAAGAACAAAACGAAAGGATAAAAACAAGCACAAAATAATAGGAAAGAAAAGGAAACAAATCAGACAAACAAGGAAAAACAAAAATTTAAATAACGTATTACAGGCATCATGCCTTTTCCTACATTTTTTTAAAGTTGCTGTTGACTCCTTAAAGTGCTTTGAGCACATTCAGTGGATACTGCGCTTCATACAAGGTCACGTAAGCACGTAAATGTTATTTACTTGGTCTCCTCCCGAGCTTTTCATTTACCCCAATTGCTTTAACAATGTAATGCAATGGGTGATTTATATAGCGCCAATATCAATTCACAATTCAAAACACTCTGGATTCTTGCAATGATAAATACTATAGCTGAATACGTTGACCTACCTGTAATTCTAAAAGGACAGCTTCCATCCTACAAGTGGTCCTGACCGAAGCCTTTGATCTGGATCGGAGGCGGGACCTGGATTTGTGTGGAATGGCGTCGAGACGTTGGCGCAGACCAAGAAAATTTGGGGACGCTGACGTAGTGGATCGCCACAAAGGACGATACTTGCGATGCAAATATGGAGATGTTGCTGAAACAAAGAGCATCAGCACCAATAGTGTATCTGAAATATAGAATTTTTTCAAAATTAACTCATTTGTGTTGGCAGCAGCATCTTCTAATGGTGCTCACACTACAATCTTATGACGATCGACCCAATCAGCAAATTCCTTACAACACTCGTACACCGTCTCAAACCTGCCCGGAAGCTTCGTCACAATTTACCGTTCAACTAGATGCTCTGCGATTTCGGGTTCTTTCCCTCATCGAGTACATGTTGGACAGGTGGAAAGTCCCCACTGATGAAGCGATTTTGCAGTTAGGCAGGTTCTCGACAGAAGCCTATTCGCTACCACCAGTGTCTCCTCTTACTGCTGGAGAAGCCTTGCAAATTCTCACATAGTTTAAGGGAGTGTGTGTACCCCCCCCCCCCCCCCTCGACTACTATCTCATATATGGATCTCTGTTCTTAGTCAGGGAAGCCGAGTACAACGTTGCCGGGACTTATTTCGGCTCGAAACGGGGGCGCCGTCCATAATGCGTTTGAGAGGGGTATCCCCATTCCCTCTCTCTTTGATCGTATTAAACCAGTTCTCCGTAATCGTCTCCCTCCGGAATCAGGGAGCTGGATTGCTGCCATTACCGGGCTCCATTCTCTAGGCGTTGTTGCCAGCGTTCCTGACACTATGTGCATCGACTTGCGAAGTGTAACATCTACCTTCTCAACTTTCCTGCTTCTACCCCACACTGGGGCGCAATACTCCGCGGTGGAATAGCATAGTGCCAAGGAGGACGTCCTCAGAAGCGCTTGGTTAGCACCCCGAGTTGATCCCGCCAGCTTCCTGTTGCGTTTCTCTATCTTCCGGTCAACTTCTTCGATATGCACCCGATATGTAAGGCTGCGGTCCAGCGTCACCCCTAGGTATTATGGATGCGGCTCATATGGGAGTAGCTGGTCCCCGACGGGACGTTCAGTTTGTGGGTGTGCCAGCCACTGCATAGGTGTTCATCTTCAAGCACCACTTGTCCTAGTAGTATTTGACTCTGGTGACGTCCTCGCTGAGTACGCTCTCGAGACAGGTCCACACTTTACTTTGGGTAACGAGTGACCAGTCGTCCGCGTATCCCAGCCTCAGGGAGGAAGTGTTCGGCATGAAGCTAATGTAGACATTAAACAACATTGCCGCTAAAACCAAACTCTGAGGGACCCCAATTCATCAATTTCCTAACTTTATTCGTCGCGTCTGCCAGCGCGACGTGGAATTGTCTTTCCCCAAAAATTGAAGATAACAACTTCAAGGTCATTTTGCACCTTATGCGGCTATGTGGTCTAGTGGTATGACACTCGCTTTCGGATGGGAAGGTCCTGGGTTCAAGCCTCGCGCTCGGCGCATAGTTAAGTCCTTGGCAAAGGCTTTTTACTCACATTCTCTCACCGTTAACAGCGTTGTCTTTGTCCGAAAAATTGTAATATCGCCTAACAGGCGTCATGTCCCGTCCTACATGTTAAATCTTGCTGTGGACTAGGGACCCCTTGTAAAGGGCTTTGAGCATATTTAGTGGATATTGCGCTATATAAAGCTCACTTTTATGATCTTTCCAAGTTTGCGCATTTGTGTTGGCAAAAAAAAACTTTCTTGCCCCACGACCATTTAATATATTGTTTATAACCGCATCCTCATTAAAGACAGTTACAACTGTTTGTAAAATTTTGACATCGACACTGGTCTGTTGCAGAGTACGTTTGTGCCAGATATTTAATAACAATAATAATAATAATAATAATAATAATAATAATAATAATAATAATAATAATAATAATAACAATAACAATAATAATAATATTAATAATAATAATAATAATAATAATAATAATAATAATAATAATAATAATAAAAAATAAATAAATAAAATAATAATGAAATTTATTTAAATTGCGCCCAATCCTTTATTCAAGCATAACAACAACATCAATCCATTCAAATCGCGCTCTGTATCTCCAGCTTCATGCTTCTCTCTCTCTCTCTCTCTCTCTCTCTCTCTCTCTCTCTCTCTCTCTCTCTCTCTCTCCCTCTCTCTAAAATTAAAAAATTAAAATTTTAAAATTAAAAATATTATGACTTGTAGGACGGGATCAATTTTGAGTGGACAAATGTATTGAAAAAAAAAAAGACAATGACCTTCCTCCCATCAAAGGAACAATGAATAGCAAAAACAAACAGTTGAACCATGAATGGTTTGTTTGGGCCCTCTGACCATAATGAGAGCTTTGTAAAAAAAAAATATCACAACTTTAACATTTTCCAAAAGCCAAAATCTCCATCCATTAAAGTGTAAAGTGCAAGGCCAGTGTTTGTATTGGGTATTCATTCCATATTCATTTGAATTAAACTACTGTGATTGTAAAGGGAAATAATTATAGTCCGTTCCACAAAGCACGCTTTGACGTTGATATCTTCACAATCTTCTGATGGATTTTAATGATAATTGGCTCGAACACTAGATTGTTAGTGACATTAATCTGATTTTATTTCATTGATCACAGAACCATATTTTGCTATTGCTCTTCTTCACGGTATATCATGCATGGGGCAGCGACGCTCAGATGTACGGTCTTTGCTTCGAACCCGAAAGTTCGATTACCCGCTGCGCTGTGTGGCTTTGAGCAAGTCACTTCGCCCTAGCTCAGTTTGCGGTGCTGCACTGCGGCTGATGCCTGGGTTATTCCGGTCTTCCCTCTTAATATACCATAAAGACAAATTTCTCCTTTGGGATGATAAAGGGAGTTCTATTTATTTTATTGTATTTGTTTATTTTAAAAAAACGAAGGGTCTGGAATGAGTGACCTTTTGGATGGTTTACGTTAACTATTATACACAGTGAATTCTGCTGTGATTACGATCACTGAACTCCCCAAAGGTGTTTACTTTTCACGAAATTCGTGTGCACTACTCACTAACATTGCCATCCTGAATTCAAAATAGCACAGCAAATCGTACACTTTGTACACTCTTGACAAATACAATTGTTACATTTTAATAGTTGAAAGTCAGAGGCGTAACTTCTTGTTGTGATTTCTACATTCATTAAAAAATTCGATACCAGTATGGATTAGACATAAAAATTTATCACAATGAGGAAAATTTGCAAGTTTTTCTCCAGATAGACGAAGCACGGAATTCTTTTTCATGGCATGTGGCGAATAGCAATACTATTAATGGATTACCCACAACCAGGAACTCATCGTAGAGAGGTCAAGTTAATAATTATGTCATTTTAATTATGCACCCCTTGCCTTTGAAACTGTGGTTCCTTTAAAAGGGTATACTGTACAAAATTTACATGAAATCTGGTATGAAAGAAGTTTAGGTTCAGTGACATTTCACATTATTACATTCAAAGGACCCAACCCCCCCCCCCCTCCTGTCCAGTGAACATAATTCAAGAATGGCAAAATGTACCGTGCTCGATGGGTGAACAATGGGTTTACGTGTCATGTCTTGTGCGACCATTATAAGTTGCCTTGCTCAACAGTTGGTCGGGGATTATGTCTTTGTAAAAGGCATTTCTCCTCCCCTTATCGAAGACGGTCATAAAAATTTGGAGGACACCCCTTGGTTTTTAACATCAATGTCTTTGTCCAAAAAAACAACAACTTATAAACACATAACGTGGCTGCTTGAGTCGTCCAATCTATTACAGGTCCGTTGTCCACCAGGAAAGATATAAATTATAAAAGCTGTGAGCTTTTTTCAACCATGTCAAGTACTATTAAATGATATCTGTTTTTACAATTTGAGACAACCCAAAATTATTTTCTAAGCAACGCCACTGAATGCAACTTTGTTGAATCAACACACCATTACTGTAAAGATTTAAAAGTTTGAGTCATATAGATAGTTCGAAGATGACGTCACTCAGGCCTTTGTTATTGTTTTTGCCATCCGCGTTTGTGAGTTGTTCTCACTAAACTGTATTAACCAGACTATAAAAGTTCATGGTTACACAGAGTTTGTGTGTTGGTCCCTTATACTTCCGGATGGCAATGTTGTGAACTCCTTGGCCAAGCGCATTCTATCTATATTATCGGAAACGATAAAAATTCTAAGGAAATCGGCATTGTGATAAAACTGTTTGGTCTATCACTATCAAATAATAGAGTGAAAGAAAATAGTAATAAGTTGTATAAAACCATAGATAAACGATATTCTTTGCTTTTTCATGAAATACACCATTCATATTCAATTATAGACTCTTTTGTTTTTAAAATTATTAACACTGTACTATGACTCACATAATATGTATGTCCCGTATTACCAAGGAATAAAAGAAAAGATCATTGATGGTATGGTGAATTAAAAGGACGCAGAATCTAGAATAAATAACTGGTCGATTTCTTCCATTCAGGAGTTGATCTCACACAACACTTAAAAGACGATTGTAGACCATGTGAAGTCCATCCTCAAATAAAGAATGTATCCCCATCCAATCAATAAAACAGAATCTAATGTCCATTTCGTCACCCTGAGGAAATTCCAAGCGTTATATTTAGTTGGAAAACATTTCTTTTCATCCCAGGAAATGGAGTAGAAACTGGTTCCTTTAAGTATATTTGTTTTTTCCTCCTTTTCCAAGGAGGTCTGGTTTCGACATTCCACTATTTCAAACATTACTGTTTCTACATTGAGATTTAATCATCTTGTTATTGGCATATATGTATGAACCTTTGGAAAACATGGTCAAGCGCCTTCCTTCTTAAATACTCAAAGGAAATTATAAAGTGTTCTTAAATTTTCGGTTGGGTTCAGAAGAGCAGCTCAACCCTGAGAACGCGCGCATCAGTTAAGCATTACTATATTATACCGCAAAACATAATGCTATATTAAAATATATTGCTTGCAATCTCGTGGCTGAAATAGAGACTTGTCAGTCTAATCTTTGTCTTCACTCGATATCATTGTCCCTAAAAGCTTTTTTTTTAAGGGCAATGGTCATAAACCGGATGCGTGTAAACATAAATACGGTGGCTGCAGTTAAAACGGCGATTCTGTTAAACTTTATGTTTAAAAAAAATGTAATGTCATTAATTGGATGCGTTCGAGATTGACAGAAAACGCAAATCGGTCTGAGTAACACAAAAGACCATGATTGTTCTAAAGTATAATGATATTATAAATTCAATCAAACGGTAATTAGACGTCTAGTTGTCACTTATAAAAAAACCTTCTGTGATGGAAAATAGTTTCATTATCAATATTATGTATTGATAAACATAATACTACTACTACCACCACCATCATCACTACTACTACTACTACTACTACTACTACTACTACTACTACTACTACTACTACTACTACTACTACTACTACTACTACTACTACTACTACTACTACTACTACTACTACTACTATTACTATCACTACTATTACTACTACTACTACTACTACTACTACTACTACTACTACTACTACTACTACTACTACTAACTACTATTACTACACTACTATACTACTACTACTACTACTACTACTACTACTACTACTACTACTACTACTACTACTACTACTAACTACTACTACTACTACTATACTACTACTACTACTACTACTACTACTACTACTACTACTACTACTACTACTGCTACTACTACTACTACTACTACTACTACTACTACTACTACTACTACTACTACTACTATTACAACAACTACTACTACAACTAATACTACTACTGCCACCACCATTATCATTACATTGATATTAAGTCATGTATTGTTACGGTTACGAAGTGATTATTTATACACTCCATTCATTGACAGAAACCTCTCAATGACCGGGCCCAACGATAATAGTATTAAGAGGATGGTTACGTGATCAGAGGGCGTCACCATTTATGGAAACAATGCATTATATAGTAGAATGGTTTGCCATATTATTTATTAATAGTATCGGGCTAGTCTAGGCCCCTAAGATAAAGACGGAATATGACTAACGTCATAATATTCTGCCTTGTCATAATTGATCAGTCGTAGAAGCTATTACATCCTGAAATTAATGTTCATATCCACCAATCTCTCAGATCAAGAGGTACAGAATGGCTTGAACTTTTCACTTACATGTAGTCTAGTCCAAGGCTACTACTTCCCAGGTGTTCAGCCAAAAGTTTCAAAACATTCCAAATATTTCCTTCTAAATCAAAATTCTTTAATGACTTATTATCTAATGCCGATGCTAAAAAAATCAATGGCTTATGCCTTTTAGATCGTTCTGCTGCTTTTGACACCATTTACCATGACATTTTGTTAAGAAGATCAGAGTAAAACTAAACGATAATAAAATTGACATCTTGTTATGTGGAAGGCCAATATATTTAAACAGGAAAATAAACCAACTATTACACTCAGAAACAATACAATATACTTTTCCAATCAAGCAAAAAACATTGGCGTCATCATTGATAAAAATCTTTCCATGATAAGCCATGTGAATAATTCCGTACAATCGATATACAAAGAAATGAAAACAATAAGCAAAATTCGCCATTTAATACCAAAGCTCATAACAGGACTTTTGATTAATTCCTTTGTTTTATCCAAATTGGACTATTGTAACTCCCTCTGGGCGAATGTAGGTAAAGACAAAATGTGTAAACTTCACGTTGTTCAAATCAACGCAGCCAGACTTATACGAAATATACACAGATATCCGTCGCAACTCTCCTTCTCCGTGAGTTGCATTGGCTTCCTGTGGAGAAAAGAGTTGCCTATAAGATTTGTACTGTTGTCTACAAATCCTTGAGCACTAACAGTCCCTCCGATATTAAAGACCTTATAAACATCTATGTCCCCAAATGAAACTTGAGGTCAAGCAATGACCAATCAATCTTTGTCAAACCTAAGACCATGAGTACAATAGGTGAGCAATCCTTTCAATTTTCCCCTCCCCCCTTTTCGAACTCTCTCCCATCACATGTGAGATGCTCGGATTCGTTGACAGATTTCAAATCTCGCTTAAAGTATTACCTTTTACGACATAAAATACTATACTATTATCAGGTTTTGTTGTTGTTCAATTAATTCGTATCACTTTTCTATCTACACTACCACTACTACTACTACTACTACTACTACTACTACTACTACTACTACTACTACTACTACTACTACTACTACTACTACTACTACTACTACTGCTACTACTACTACTACTACTACTACTACTACTAGTACCAATACTACTACTACTACTACTACTACTACTACTACTACTACTACTACTACTACTACTACTACTACTACTACTACTACTGCTGCTACTACTACTACTACTACTACTACTACTACTACTACTACTACTAGTACCAATACTACTACTACTACTACTACTACTACTACTACTACTACTACTACTACTACTGCTGCTACTACTACTACTACTACTACTACTACTACTAGTACCAATACTACTACTACTACTACTACTACTACTACTACTACTACTACTACTACTACTACTACTAATACTACTACAACAACAACTACTACTACTTTCAAGTCTTTTAAGTATAGCAATTGAACTGA
This sequence comes from Berghia stephanieae, assembly GCF_034508935.2. Lineage (NCBI taxonomy): Eukaryota > Metazoa > Mollusca > Gastropoda > Nudibranchia > Aeolidiidae > Berghia > Berghia stephanieae. Next base: position 52,157,741 of record NC_088361.1, read on the forward strand.
TGCATCTTATGACAAAGCTCGTTAACATAACATAACATATGGTATAGGGCGAAATAGGATAAAATCCCTTGAATGCCCTTAATATTAATAGTAATGACATAAATCTATTCATTAAAGATTACAATAATGAGACACGTGGTAAAGATAGTATTTTCGGTTTACAAATATTTGGGTATCTTAATCGACAATAAACTGTATTTACAAAATTAATATATAAAGTGTTGCTATTGGTTATTGGTTATATATATATATATATATATATATATAATATATATATATATATATATATATATATATATATATATATATATATATATATATATATATATATATACATTGTCGCCATAGATTCTCAACCTTGTTTTTATACATTTTCATGCATACCACGTCTGTAAACAAATTTCGATTTTTTTTTTGGATGAATAAAGTATATCTTATCTTATCTTATTTTACAAACATATATCTTTAACCGTGACATGCAAAGCACGCACACACACACACACACACACACACACACACACACTCATACACCCATTCATATAGAATATAACCATAATAAGGTAACAATGCACAATATATACATACAAGATTGAAAGCCATGTGAACAGCAATGCAAACAAGTATTATTCATTATATATAAATCTCCCATCATATTATAACTCCCTGTCTACTAACACCTTGAAATAATCCATAGATTTTGCATTCTTTGTTTCAAATTTCAAATTGTACCATTTCTGGACAATACGAATGCCGAACCAGTTTTGTCTTATGTTTGTTTTGCATCTAGTGACAAAAATCTTAAGCTTGTCCCCTCTAGTAAAAGTAATATTAGAATATGAAAAAAAATATCAGAAAAGTCTCTCATATCCAGACCATGTACCAATCTATAAACCTGAATTAAATGCCCACGAATTCTTCTATATTTCAAACTTGGTAAGTCAAAAAAACTCTAACCTTTCCTTATAAGATAAATACTGTATGGCATAAATCTTTTAGTAGCTATCCTCTGTACACTTTCAATACTAATAGATTGTCTTTCAGATGCAATTTCCGTATTCTAGAATTGGTCGAACAAGCGATTTATACAAATACAAAAATATGGTTTTTGGGTTTATTTTTACAATCCATTGTTCCTATCACCAATGCTTGATTCATCTTTCATAATCCAGAGTATAAAGGCAACCCAAGCAGCTCTGAAAATCTTCAGGACCCAGGTTTGAGATTTTTTTTCAAGGCGAGGGTCATTTAAATCGATCGATATTTGGAAGACGAATTTTCTGGCCAAAATTTAAAATTCACATCATTCCAGAGTACAACAGTTACTGGTTAATAATGCAATATTTCAGAACATTCCGACCATAAACTGTTGAAAAAACTAAAATAATAATAATAATAATAATAATAATAATAATAATAATAATAATAATAATAATAATAATAATAATAAAAATAATAATAATAATAATAATAATAATAATAATAATAATAATAATAATAATAATAATAATAATAATAATAATAATAATAATGATGATGATGATGATGATAATAATAATAATAATGATGATGATGATGATGATGATGATGATGATGATGATGATGATGATGATGATGATGATGATGATGATAATAATAATAATAATGATAATAATAATAATCAATATTCATCTTATTAACAGTGCCAGATATCTGCATGATATTATTATTGTGGCTGAATAAACGAGCTCTTACCCTGAGCTAAACCTTGTAATAGTAATCAGGGTTAATATAATAATGACAACCGTAACCTTCACCAGGGTCACTTAATTAGTATCGCTTTACTCTCGATTGGAAGGAAGGACATCTTATCAAGCTTCCAAAGAAAGGGGACCTCAGTAATTGTAATAATTATCGAGGCATCACTCTTCTTTCTATCCCAGGAAAGGTTTTCAACCGTATTATTTTAGAGAGAATTAAGAATGCAACAGATGCTAAACTGCGGGACGAACAGGCAGGTTTTCGGAAAAACCGTTCAACCACCGACCAGATTGCCTCTCTGCGAGTCATAGTGGAACAGTCTATAGAATGGAACTCTCCTCTTATTGTCAACTTTCTGGATTACGAGAAGGCTTTCGACAGTATTGACAGAGCAACATTGTGGAAAATTCTGGCACATTATGGACTCCCTGAAAAGATAGTAAACCTCATTAAGGAAATGTATGAAGGATCAAGTTGCAGGGTTGTACATGAAGTTCAGCTTACTGACAGCTTTGAAATTAAGACTGGTGTCAAGCAGGGATGCTTGCTCTCTCCATTCCTGTTCATCCTTGCCATTGATTGGCTAATGAAGGAAACCTCCAAAGGGAGAAGAAATGGGATACAGTGGACCCCCTGGACACAGTTGGATGATCTGGATTTTGCAGATGATCTGGCTCTTTTGTCCCACACCCAGGACCAGATGCAAGCAAAAACCACAATTATAAACAGCCTCTCGGAATCAATTGGTCTAAGAATTCACCCTGCAAAGTCAAAGGTCTTGAGGATAGGTACGCGTCAAAGGGAGCAGATCAAAGTAAAAGATCAGGAACTCGAAGATATAGACACTTTCTGCTATCTCGGAAGTATAATTGACAAGGATGGAGGCACGGAAGCAGAGGTGAAAGCACGAATAGGAAAGGCACAGGCTGCATTCACATCTTTGAACAGAGTTTGGAGAACTAAAGATATCTCCCTTCAACTAAAGCTAAGACTTTTCAACTCAAACGTGAAGTCTTTTCTACTGTATGGATGTGAAACTTGGAACGCATCACAGGCATGTATAAGGAGGGTACAGATTTTCGTAAACAGGTGCATGCGTAAGCTACTCAGAATAAAATGGATGGATAGAATAAAAAATGAAGAAGTATGGAAAAGAACACAGCAGAAACCAGTGGGAGAGGATATAGGAAGAAGACGATGGAGGTGGATTGGACACACGCTTAGAAAGAATGACTCAACTATAACAAAGAAAGTATTGGACTGGAACCCTCAGGGCAGAAGATCAAGGGGAGGCCACGAGGAACATGGAGAAGAATTAAAGAAGCTGATATTCAGAGAAGTGGTAAGACCTGGAATGAGATAAAAAAAATTGGCTCAGGATAGAGAAGGATGGAAACTGTTTGTCTGTGGCCTATACCCTGACCCAGGGTGAAAAAGGCAATGATGATCCAGACCATGCACCAATCTATAAACCTGAATTAAATGCCCACGAATTCTTCTATATTTCAAACTTGGTAAGTCAAAAAAACTCTAACCTTTCCTTATAAGATAAATACTGTATGGCATAAATCTTTTAGTAGCTCTCCTCTGTACACTTTCAATACTAATAGATTGTCTTTCAGATGCAATTTCCGTATTCTAGAATTGGTCGAACAAGCGATTTATACAAATACAAAAATATGGTTTTTGGGCCAATGCTTGATTCATCTTTCATAATCCAGAGTATAAAGGCAACCCAAGCAGCTCTGAAAATCTTCAGGACCCAGGTTTGAGATTTTTTTTCAAGGCGAGGGTCATTTAAATCGATCGATATTTGGAAGACGAATTTTCTGGCCAAAATTTAAAATTCACATCATTCCAGAGTACAACAGTTACTGGTTAATAATGCAATATTTCAGAACATTCCGACCATAAACTGTTGAAAAAACTAAAATAATAATAATAATAATAATAATAATAATAATAATAATAATAATAATAATAATAATAATAATAATAATAATAATAATAATAATAATAATAATAATAAATAATAATAATATAATAAAAATAATAATAAAAAATAATAATAATAAAAATAATAATAATAATAATAATAATAATAATAATAATAATAATAATAATAATAATAAATAATAATAATAATGATGATGATGATGATAATAATAATAATAATGATGATGATGATGATGATGATGATGATGATGATAATAATAATGATAATAATAATAATCAATATTCATCTTATTAACAGTGCCAGATATCTGCATGATATTATTATTGTGGCTGAATAAACGAGCTCTTACCCTGGTAATAGTAATCTGGGTTAATATAATAATTACAACCGTAACCTTCACCAGGGTCACTTAATTAGTATCGCTTTACTCTCGCCATACGCCTACTGTAAGTATGTAACTAAAATAAGGAATTTGACAGAATTATCTAAAATTATCTTCAATATTAATTTGTCTCATTCAACTATTTTGGGTGACTCAAAATTAGAAATATTCAGTCTACTTCTCATTTTTTTTAAATATTTAAAAATTTGGCCAGAAAACTTGGCCTTCAATAGCAATCTATTTAAATGTCACTCATCTTGGAAATAACTTCCAAACCTGAGACTTCTCTAAGTCCAGGGTTTGAGAGTGTTTGACTATATCAAGGACATTTAAATCGATCAATATTTGAAGGACATGTTTACTGGCCAAATTTTTAATACGTGTTTATCCGAGTACGGCAATTAACTGGGGATCCCTATAGCTCAGTGGGTAGAGCACTAGCTTCACGATCAAAGGGACCGAGATCGATCCCGGGTGCAGTCGAGATTCTGTTCTTAAGATGAGATGATAAATGGTCTTAGTAGTAATCGTAGTCAATGGCGTGTCTTTATTGGTTGATTTGATGTATTACAACATTAAAAAAAAAAAATTAAAAATTGGGAAACGGTATATACCGCCTCTTGTCAACAGTACGAAACATACGTTCTGTCACACCGATTCACATAATCCATTGATTGACGAGTGTCTGTGACATCACTTCTTGGAGTAATGACTGGATTTTAAAAGCCTCTCATTCACATGGTGCAGAAACAATCTTGGCTCCCCATAGTGCTAGAACTGTACTAGACTCTATCAGTATTTCCACAGTTGATTTTCGGAGAAAATGAGTCGAATTATAACAATTTTCAAATACAGGAAAATCCACCACGGATTTTGATCAGAAATCGTATCATAAAACCTTACTCTCCTCTCGCGATCTCATTAAATATGAAATGTTGAAAGTTTATAGAATGCCATTTAACAAATTAATCAAAGTTATGTTTTAAGTGAGAAAATGAAATGGTCACTTTCATATTTTATATCCGAGTCCGGTAAGAGAATGTGGGTAAGGAATCTTTTCCTGTAGTTCAGCTTATGAATTAGCTTTCAAGAGCCGGGATATTGCATCATTGCTGCTTCTGAAGCATTAATCGGGTAGAAACAATCAGTACTTATACCATCTCACATTAATATCCACAGGATAAATAATCAAACCCAGTTTCCCATAAACAGTGTACACAGGAAAGCCAGGAAAATAGTCGGGATTATTTAAAAAATTAAGCGATGGTACTGTTGATAAGAGTCTAATTATATACAAAATATAATAGAAAGAGGGAAAGTAAAATGAAACTCCATTTATTCATCACATGGAAAATTTAATATTTAAGATCTATTTCAAAGAGAGACTGAAACAATCCATCCGTCAGTTAGGTCAGGTGGCAACGAAATAATGGTCTAGGATCTTGAGTTCCTGTAGCTTTCTTTCTCCAAAAAGATAAATAGATGTATGCATACAGCGCAATTGATAAACAAGATGACAATAAGCAAAATCGAAGCCTGATAATTCAGATATTTGTGGTATGCATTTTCCATTCGGCCATCTCTAATCGCAGTTGAATTTCCCAACAGAAATTAATACAATGTAAAGACCAGGTAAGAAATAATAAGGTTATTATAATTCACCAGACCTCTGTGGCTACGGAAACGAAAGACTACTGATTAGACCAGCTTTACAATCATCACAGACAAAGCTGGCAGAGACCACCTATTAATGGAAGTAAATGGTTTCCGATCAATGCAATTTTACATCCTTGGAACAAGGGCATTTCACCTTTCAAGATGTGATTGTAGTGACCCCCCCCCCCCCCCCCCCCGGCACCCCCGACTTGAAATGGTATTAAGTCAGGTTTACAGTTTTGGGTTCTTCGTACCCATTTAAAGCATATTTTATGCCTAAAAAGTTTATACCAAATTTATAAAATTCTGATTATTTTTTGCCGAGATATGACCGTTTGAAATAGGGAGAATGAAAGGGACAAATATTGAGGTAATCGACTTTAAAGTGGGGCACCTGGTTCACGCACTGGGTAAAGATAATTCCTTAGATATGGGCATTGAAAATCTTATGAGAGTAGTCAAATTTGGCATGATCTTACAATTTACA
>NC_088361.1:52171459-52193959 GCF_034508935.2 Berghia stephanieae
AATGTCATGTTTCATAACATTATAAATTGTTCTTACAGAATATTTTCTAAATACATCGGGCCAGTTTCTATTTTGATAACTTTGAGGCATTTTCATAGTTCATTTTATTCTGTTCTTTTATCCCTTAAATATGCCGGGGAGAGGAGGGGGGGGGGGGGGGGGGGGGGGGGGGGGGGGGGAGGGGGGAGTTCGTTCCAAATCACTCCACTGAAATCCTTTTATTTTATATGGGTTATAATAAATTATAGGAAATACAACTGATGATTTATTCACCCCTGTGTGACATCGTTAGTTTGATTTCTTTCTTCTACTTGAAGGAAGTAATTTCTCTTTGCCATCAATTTGATGCCATAATATGTTTATTCAAAAACTTCTGATTCAATTAGTTTTGGGTAAAACTTGTAACTGACAGGATTTTATCATGTTCTATTTTGTAATATCCCATTTTTCGAGCGATGGCATTTAGACAATCAAGTGAGGTTGATTTTTGAGCAGTTTTAATCTATGATCCTTCAAGGAACTCCAAAAAGTTCATTCAATGTCTAAGTATCAGACAAAAGATTATTGTTTTGTGGATGTCGAGATAATGCCAGATTGTTTCACTAAGAACAACAATTAAAAAGAGAAAAACTGTAGAAAGAAGCAAGAAAAGGTAAAATAAATTGATTGCGTCTACATATAACTCTATATCAACATTGAAAGACGGCAAAACAATCTTTTTAAAAGAAAATGATGGATGTTGAGTGACTACAGTTCACAGTTTTGAATTTAAAATGCAGACGCCGCTATGATGTCTCTAGGACTTTCTGCGAAGAGATAATATCCGGCAGCTTCTCTGGGATATTTAATAATGTTTAAACTTAAACTTTTTTTCATTAATTTGTAATAGTTGAATTATAAAAAGGGCATTAATACAGAATAGTCAATAGGTCTAATTTCTGAAACTTCAAAAACTTAAATGTCCTAATTTTTACATTTTTATTTTACACCAATTTCCTTTGTCTTGTACATTACTACTCAGTAAGTAGTTCACATTGACATATATATAAACAAAAAATGATAGACTGTAAAAAAGAGATCAAAATATATAAGCCTCAACATGTTAAACCCGCAAGACTATAAATAATAAAATGAAATTGACAACCATGGCGACACTTAACTTGATGAATAGACTCGTACTTCCGTATTAACACCTCTGATACTATGGAAAGCTACACGATTGGACGTCAATTAGCCCCCCCCCCCCCCCCCCCCCCCCCCCCACCAAAAAAAAAAAAAAAAAAAAAAGAAAAAGAAAAAGCTCCAAAGGAAAATCAAGTACAAAACACAAGCAATCCTTGTTGTATTACATTTTCAATTCAGCTCTTCATTTTATTATTTTTTAAATTGTGTGGTACAATCATCTCAAATCATTTTCTGCTAAGCCCCCAGCCTTTTTGTTTTCTCGTTTCACTTATGTACACTCCTCTATGTGCGATATGATATGTTGATTAACAAACTTCCCCTTCCCACGCTCTCAAGCACAGGTCAAGAAATCCACTTGATGTTATTTAACATTCCCATCACCTTCAGCCCTCCTACGCGTTTTTCATTCCGTTTCTTTATCTTACATATCCCCTCTCTCTCTCTCCTCTCTCTCTCTCTCTCTCTCTCTCTCTCTCTCTCTCTCTCTCTCTCTCTCTCTCTCTCTCTCTCGTGGGGGCGAAGTGGCCGAGTGGTTAAGGCATTGCACTGTGACACGGAAGGTCCCGGGTTGGAGCCCCGCTTCAGGCGCTTTTGTCTTTATCCTTGAGCAAGATTATTAACCACCAATTTGCTCGGTTGGACAACATGGGTGATTCCTGTTGACATCAGACATCTTGTTTTATGTATTATCTATATTCCTTCGTGGAATGCCTAGGCGACGATATCTTATGATGTTGTGGCGGAAGGGCATAATTATATATATATATATATATATATATATATATATATATATATATATATATATATATATATATATATATGATCCTCCCCTCAATCCTTTTATTGTTCTCTTCCCAACCATTTTTTGAAATGTTGAAATGAATAGATTGCTAATAGAAAAGATGGGTATTAAATACCATAAAGAGAAAAATACCAAGAATTGCGTTGGCTAACCTTGGGGATGAATAAGCAATACGAGAAAGTGATGAAATATCGGATAAACAAATAAAAAGGGTCCGAACGTTTAGGTGTTGTAACTGTACCTAGAAATTATTAAGTGGAACTGTAAATCATTATTATTGAATCAATTGTGGAACCTTATATTGATGTATGTAAACCATTGATTAGATCAAGAAATGCATTGTTAACAGATTTTGAAAACAACGAATTTCTTGAAGACTCTTTAGTGTATTGCGAAACATGAAGAAACATGATGCGAAACATCAGCCTTTTCTTGAATCTCCTTGAAGAAGGCAATACCAATTGGAAACAAAAGTTTGATGCCAAAAACTGGTTCAAATCTCACTGGAAGTGTAAAAACCACTCTTCCGGAGGACTTGATTCATTCCTTGTATAATTGATCTCCTAGTTTCAGACAATGGCATCTAATTTTCTAGTTTAAATATGCTGGTCGTCAAGAAATATCATCCATTTTCGCTCTTTTACGTCCCGTAATCCAAATAATCTGCCTAAACACCCTGCTACTAAAATAGTTATGCCACCTAATGATTCAATATGTAACCTATTAATTATTAGTCCTCTGAATGGTTAGGATATACACTTCCACGGATTTTGGAACCGGAAAAAGTAGGTGTGACGTCATGACTTTTATGCCCTATTATATTTATAAATTATATTCTACTGACATTTTCTCTATTTTATTTTGATAAGTAATTCATCAAATGTTTGTTTAGTCGATTTAGCAAATTATACAAAGTGACGTTTGGCGGTTTAAATACAGACTGGAAACCTGGAATCAAAGAATGGTTTATGCCTTCATGCAAATTTGATGCGGGTTTGATACGTTAGCGCAATTATGCGTTTGTTTGAACATTGTTGTAATGGAGAAATGATTTTTAATTTTTACACTGCCTTCTTTGATAACTTTTAAAATAAGTTGCCTGCTTTGATGCCCTATTATATTTATAAATTATATTTTACTGACATTTTCTCTATTTTATTTTGATAAGTAATTCATCAAATGTTTGTTTAGTCGATTTAGCAAATTATACAAAGTGACGTTTGGCGGTTTAAATACAGACTGGAAACCTGGAATCAAAGAATGGTTTATGCCTTCATGCAAATTTGATGCGGGTTTGATACGTTAGCGCAATTATGCGTTTGTTTGAACACTGTTGTAATGGAGAAATGATTTTTAATTTTTACACTGCCTTCTTTGATAACTTTTAAAATAAGTTGCCTGCTTTGATAAAAATGTTTGCCGATCGGAAATCGCTTGTTCTCGAGATTAAACTGACTCAGCAACCTTAATTTGTTGGGCAGCCAGAGACATTAGGAAAAATGGCCTGTTTTTGGTGTTAGTTTATATCGCTACCTAAGAATTCGAAAACTGACACGATAAAATAAGCAGAACTGAATAATAGACGTTGTAATGCCAATAACACTGTTTTCATTTTTTTCAACAGGTTAATTTTGTAGATCGAGATAATTAATATGTCATATAAGTCAAGGAAACATCGATCCCACCATCATGACTGAGGGAAATTGAGGGCTATGTTCACAATGCTTGACGGAAACAGATCGATATTGGTGGTCATCACTTGACAGCTGTCCGTTGCCTTTGCCAATTATCAGGAGTCAATTTGTTTTTGATCTCAGTCCGATCTCTTCCCACACACTCCTCACCTTCACGAGTGCCATTTGGTGCCGCCGACGGGAGGTTTGTTATGATATAAGATCAGTACTAGAAAAGTGGGCAAGCCTTGAAAACTAAACAAATTAGAAAAAAAAAAAAAAATTATCCCAAAAACTCAGGCCTCCGTGAATAGATACTGAAGAACCCCAGACAAACAACATCTAACAATTCAGTCTATATGCTATTGTGTGTCTGGGTGTGTGTGTGTGTGTGTGTGTGTGTGTTTGTGTGTGTGTGTATGCTTGTGTGTGTGAATGAGTATGTGTCAGCCAAAGTAATTTGTAATTTAAGCGCTTAGAGTCTGGTTCTCGGAGTTATAGCGCTTTATAATTTATATTATTATTTATATATGACCAACACATACTTGATCCATATCAGTTTGCCTACCAACAAAATCTTAGTGTGGAAGACGCACTCCTCACAGTGATGCATTCAATATCAAATCACTTGGATGTTTCACCCGCCAACTACTGCCGAATCCTATACGTCGATTTTTCGTCTGCCTTTAATGCCATGAAAACCAACATATTAATTAGTAAACTGCATGCTCTAAACCTTCCCCATTACCTCATCAACTGGTATAACAACTTTCTCATCGATCGCCCCCAACATGTCAGAGTAGGCTCAAATATATCATCAGTAAAAACTCTTTCAAACGATGCCCACAAGGGTGTGTAAGCTCACCTCTACTTTACATCCTCTATACAAACGATTGTGTGGCTAGCTTTGATAACTGCCAACTCATCAAGTATGCTGATGACACCGCAATACTCGGCCTGCTCAATGATTCCGTCTCCGAATTTAAATACACTGAGCAAGTTAGTAAATTCAGCAAATGGTGTGCCGATAACTGTCTAGAGCTCAATGTAACAAAAACAAAGGAACAACTGTTTGATCACAGAAAAATAGGAAAAAGAGCAAGACAAATAACAAAAATTAACAATCAGGCGGTTGAAACTGTTGAAACGTTTAAATACCTTGGTGTAATTATAGATAACAGTCTAAGATTTGAATCGCACACCAACAATGTCATCAAAAAATGTAACCAGCGCTTGTATATACTCAGAAAATTAAGGTCTTTCAATGTGAACAGAAAGACCATGATACAAATCTACAAGTCATTAATATTGAGTATCGTTTCGTTTGGCATCACAACGTGGTATGGAAGCTGTGGAACAAAAGAAAAATCCAAACTACATAGAACCCTCAGAGAGGCTTCAAAAATAATTAACACAGACCTTAGAAGCCTTGACACAACTTATATTAATGCAGTTGAGAAGAAATCTTTTAACATTATCAACGAAAAGAGGCATCCGCTGAACGAAAAATTCCAACTTCTGCGCTCCGGAAGACGGTATCTAGAAGCAAAATGTCGGACAAATCGACATAAGACAACCTTCATTCCAACCGCCATAAAATTAATTAACAAATCTTCTGTGGAAAAATGAGACAACCAATGAAAATAACGAGAAGCAGTGTCGTGAATCATCATCATCGACATTGCCGCCGTCGTTATCATCATCATCATCATCATCATCATCATCATCATCATCATCATCATCATCATCATCATCATCATCATCATCATCATCATCATTATCGTAGTCATCATCATCATCATCATCATCATCATCATCATCATCATCATCATCATCATCATCATCATCATCACAATCATTGCCATCTTCTTCTTAATATAAGACACTATATTTATAATATGGTTATCTGCTGTCCCAGCAAATATATCGTATCGTTCTATCTGTCTGTGTGTGTGTCTGTGTGTATGTATATATGTATGTATGTATGTATGTATGTATGTATGTATGTATGTATGTATGTATGTATGTATGTATGTATGTATGAATGTAGGCATGCATATACGATGATATGCTGGTTTGTATGTATGTCTGCATGTATGTATGTATGTATGTATGTATGTATGTATATGTGTTTGTATGTACGCTCATTTCTTTTGTATACACGTGTAGAAACAATGTGCAAGCGTGTATGTTCGTGTATGGCTGTGTCTGTATTTGTAAATGTGTTGATGTTCATACCATGAACCAAACTGAGCATTGTTTACCTCACATGAATTGCCTTTAATTTGGACAATAAAGATTATTATTATTATTATTATTATTATTATTATTATTATTATTATAAGTTTTCAGCATTATTATTATTATTATTATTATATGCTATTGAAATTAGTGAATAATCATTATATTTTATTATATTAAAACATACTTGAATGATTTGAACAGCTGGGTGACAAAGAAAGAGAAGAGTAATATTAGTGTTCTGAGGTTATCTGAGCAGAGATCACCGATGTCTGGCACAGACTTGGTACTTGAAGACGAAGAATAGTTGTGAATATGTGCCCACCACAATTCTGGTCGACAAAGGAGACAGAGTGCAATGCTAATACATACTTAACATAATTTGAATCAATAAGCAAGCTTAACTTTTGCTGAAAGTATGACCTGATTGGGCCCAATTAATCAGGCAACTGCCTTACTTCGCGAAGTCCCAGATTTGATAGGTTTTTTTCCCAAGATGAGGGTAATCTTAATTGATCGATAATTGAAGGAAGAGTTTTCTGGCCAAAATTTAAATTAGTGTCTTTCCAGAGTACGACAGTCAACTGTTTAAACAATGGCAATCAGAATTCGATATGATAACACAACACAACATCAATACTTTACTTATATCAAACAGAAGAAAGCTGACTCTCGTTTCATTCAAACTTTAACGCTTCGCATTGCTATTACTGTATTCGTGGTGAACAAGCCTAGCTTTGCAGCTAATTATAAGGGTGGGGAATATTTGATTTGAAGGATATTCACTTTCATTATTATAAACTCTATTTAAAATGTAATTAAATTTGCTGGCCGAATCAATCGCGTTTGATTTTACGTTTCTCCAGATATGATCGCTCTTTAAAACCGACTTCCAATTGATTAAAGTCGTGAAAGCGGATCACTGCACAACAATGTTGGACGTGATTATTGTAACAGAACTATTTATTGTAAGGCTATGTGGTCTAATAGTATGACACTGGCTTCCGGACCGGAAGGTATTGGGTTCGAGCCTTTACTCACATTCTCTCACCGTAGTCAGGTGTAAAATGAGTACCTGACCGTCAACAGCGTTGTCCGGAAAAAAATTGTAATATCGCCTAACAAGCGTCATATCGTTCTACATGTTACGTGTTGCTGTTGGTTAGAGACCCTCTGTAAAGAGCTTTGAGCACGTTTAGTGGATATTGACCTATATAAAAGCTCATCTTTTTTTAATAGCATTACCAGTGCGTCTAAAAGTACTTGCAATGGGGTGTGAACGCTCCTCGTCTAGAGCTTGGAATTGAAGAACTTCCTGTTTCTGTTAGGTTTACACTCAATTAAAGCCAAATATAAGACTTTTCATTATGGGTTTAAACAAATCATAACCTATTAATTTATCAAGTTGTAAAATGAAAACAATGTGATGTACATAAGGCTCAGAAATAGATATCGAAATCAAGAGTTATAATAATCTAGAGTAAAATCTGAGAATTTTCCCAACGGTTTCAACACAGAATAACAAATCAAGATACCCATCTCACGTCTCTGTCAGATTATCATTATTGTAATATTTTCTGAACCGATCCTTTCATAATTGAAGAATTTCTTGTGAATTTTCTTAAATTGAAATTTTATCCGGAGTAAGTCTTGGGATTAAGTTGTATCTATTTTTAAAAGTCTTTGATTGTTTCATTTCGTTTTTGTGACACATAATTATTTTAGAATGTATAATGAAATGATTCACGTATCTGTGAGTTCTTGGGAATAAGTGAGTCGAATTTTGTTTATTCTGAAGTCATGAAATGGAATCCAAATTATAGAAAGTCATGAATTGTGATCAGTATTATCGTAGTATAATCAATATAGAATGTCATGAAATGGAAGCCGAGTACCTGGCCGCTAACAGCGTTGTCTCGGTCGATAAAATATTGTAACAGACGTCATGTCTCGTCCTACATGTTAAGTGTTGCTGTTTGCTAGGGACCTCTTGTAAAGTAAAAGACCAAAATGTTTTGTTTTGTGTATTTTTAAATTGTGGAAAATTCCTAAAATAGATTAATCGATCTATTTGTTCATATCCATTTATTCTGTTTCCGGAGTTAAAATATCAGATTTGATTTCTCCCACCAAAAGAAAATTCGAATCTGCTCCTGAAGATCTATCTATCAATAAGTAACATTTGTAGAAAATATTGTGATCACTGCAGGTAATTGCTTATAATCGTTCCTATAAGTTAAGGTAGTACTGATAAAATTGTTCCCCTCATGTACTAACACATCAAGTTAAAAGATGTATTCCAGCTCATTAACCCATCTCTCTCTCTCTCTCTCTCTCTCTCTCTCTCTCTCTCTCTCTCTCTCTCTCTCTCTCTCTCTCTCCCCCTGTCTCTACCTGTCCCTATCCCTCTCTCTCCCTCATGTAACATTCAATGAGCAACTGCAAAATAACATATTGGAATATACCTCACAGAAATGATTACTGCGAACAATGGTTTGAATAAGGGCGATTACCAATGAAGTTAACCCTTTCGTAACCTGGAAGTAACTTATCTGTCACGTTCTATACCTTTAGGCAAAAAAGCAAACTCACAGGGCTCTATTCAAAACGTGACCTAAAGTGATTGTGGTCAAGCTCAGTAAGAACAACCCTTAAAAGAAAATAAAAAAGAGAATTTTAAAACATAGATATTTATGGGTGAATTAAATATAATCCAACCTCGACTAAAATTAGGGTGAACGATTTTGCTTGTAGTCTGAAATGCATAGATATAAAATATATTTAGAATATCAAAACAATTCCATCAAATCCACTCTATTAGCAAAAACATCACCTGCAATTCAAGTCCAGCCCTGACTCACTACATTATAAAACTACTTTGACTGTAATCATAAGCTCATTTCCAAGATTTGCGATGATTTCTTAATAAACCTCGAGAAATAGCCATTTAAAAATAGATTGCTGGCGCCTTTAAAAGGTTAAATTCATTCACTCTTGTAAAGTGCAGATATATATTTAACTAAAAGGCTTGAACTGTGTAACAGACTAGTTTTCTTCTCTCCTTATTTAGTACCCATTACCTTAATTGGACAAGTCGTAACACTCGATCCATTTCTAATGCTTTGAGTTGTCCCCCTTCCCAGACCCAGTCAGAATTGATTTACGATGACGCATGTCTCACAACGCTTAAATCAGGTAGCATGTTAAAGCAAAAACTTTATTTTTTCACGAGTTAAGAAATTACCTACATTCATGCTTCTCAAAACTTACTTATTTATAAAAATCAATCATTTTTAGAGTTTTAACACCTTGCTCTCGTGGTGTCAAACTAACCTAAATGATGGGGTTTCTATGACATGAATGATACTATCCCTGAAAATTAGGACGTCAGAATTCCTGGAATAGAAAAATTACAAAAAGAATTTAAAATTCATTTTTTTTCTTTTCTAATGCTGAGTAAATGCATTAAACGTGATTATCTAGGAGATGAGGCGGTCAAATGGATACATAAACGACATACATAATATATACAGATAGATATGAATTACGAACAAGAGTTCACACTCCATTTTAGCCACATTGATTCATTTTTCCAAGAACTTGAAATCTACCGTTTTTTCTTTACACTGTATTACCGCTGACTTTCTTATCTCGGACTCAAGACTGTAAAGAGTGCAATGAACGGTGTATCTTCTACTACATTTGACGTCTACTGCCTTCCGCCTTCCAGATGGAAAACAATCAGTTATTGTAACTGACTGTTTCACTTAGCAGCTATGCAGGATAACACTCATTCCATGGTCATGACTTGAATGGGGAGCCATGGACTTCAGTGCTGCCTTAGCCAATAACAATTTTTTTTCTTCTAAATTCTAGTTCTTGTAAAGAGCCAGCAATTTCCTGGGAAAGAGTAAACGACAAGCTTATTGTTCCGATATAACATAAAATAAAATGAGTTCACATATGACATAAATCATAATATGTTTTCCAGTGAGAACGAATTCTTCCGAAAGATATATTAAAAGTCCTAATCGTTATTGAATAATTCCATAAATTATTAAAATCCGTGAAATTATGCCGCTTAAGCTAAACAAATATTTTATACATGCTACTTGTGCAAGTAAAAGCCAATCTGCCAACTCATCAAAACTGATGCTATTCGCCATATTGTGACCAATCATTATCATCTATTATTTAGATTTTCTAAATTATCTTTTGAGTCATCGGATGATAAAACTGCCCTTAGTTTAGAGGAGGTTTGCAAGTAACACGTACATCAATCTGTAAAATTATGTTTTAAACCTTTTAGATTTGCCAGTATTTCTGTACTAGTCTGCAAAAACGTGAACATGGGCTGTGATGAACAATTTTGACCGCAAATCCCTTTAAAGAATAGATGTCTAGAGCTTTTGTTTAAATAAATTTAACCACAAAAATTACATCAACGTTGTTTCCTAGGGGGTTGCATAGACTAGCTGACTCCATACGAGTATTGTAAAATATTTAGACTTAGCTGTATGCATGGTGAAAATTGTGAACGTGCTTATTCTAAATGGGAATACAATAAAGATTTCTCTCTGTAAATATACATATACATTGTTTGGTTTTTTTTTTAATATTGACACATTTCAGGTTTAAATAACTTAAGAGTTATGTAAGATTTCATCAAACGGTTTTTCCATAATTGCTGAATGTATTCAAGTTTTGATTTATATAAGTTTTAACATTGTGAGCTGAGTTATGATGTCATCAGTAGAAAGGGGTAATTTTGACACACATTGTAATTTAATTTTGCTCTGTCCAACATAATTCTCGATAGTTTATTTAATTTAATATGACAATCTAAGGATGTCAACTTGGAAGAGTGCCTTCTCAGATGAAGCAACATTTTGGTGTCTGGCATGTATGTACACAAGTACAATGTTCGATATTGGAGCAAACAAAATCCAGATGAACTTATCGAGTGTCTTTGCAACTCACAGTGTGCACTGACCGGTGAAAGACTGGTCGGTCCTTTCTTTTTTGACGACATGACAGTGACAGCAACAAACTATCTGGCCATGTTAGTAAATATTAGAATCATACGGAGTTCCTCAATTTGATGAGCTTCAACCTAACATTTTTTTCAACAGGATGGAGATCCCCGTCACTATGGTTTAAATGTGAGGGAATTTCTAAATGAACAATTCCCATACCGATGAATCGGCCGAGATGGTCCAATTTCCGGGCCTCCAAGATCACCTGATCTAACCCCACTTGGCTTTTTTATGTGGGGATATGTGAAGAGCAAAGTGTTTAGAACCACCGTGAGAGACATGGGTGACTTGAAGACAAAAATAAGAGAGGTCTTTTCTCTGTTACATTACTCATGCTGCAAAAGACTAGGGACAAACTGGAGGGACATTTGTGACTTGCCATTCAAAATTGTGGAGGTCACGTGGAGCTTTTCAGAAGAAAGCTTTAAAGCATTTGGATTAACTCACTCAACCCTAACACCGACTTTATCCGTAGTATAACCGGGTTGCTTTTACCCCATGCCCATTTATTACATTTTTCAGAGACAAATCATAGGCATAGTATCAAAGCTAATGTTCTTAATTTTTACATTGTTAATGATAGTTGTATAAAACTATCTATGTACATGCTCATTTTAATACATTTTTGTCTAATATTGAAAAGTAGAAAAAATCTCTAGGATTGAGTGAGTTAATATTTTGAAAACCAAGTTGATATAATTGCAGCTGTTCTTAAGTTATTCAAACTTGAATCGTGTCAATGATTAAAATCAAACACAGTAAATAACGATTTATTTCACAATTACCCTTCTCTACTCATGACATTATAGCTCAGCTACCAAAGGGTGCACAGTGTTAAAACTTAGATCAATCGGGGCTCTGAGTTTATACCTGCTTTTATAACTCTAAATAAACAATAGTAAGATATCTTGCTACATTTTGAATAAGACGCTTTCCTATCGCAAAATCTTTTCTGCTAGATCTAACGATAGAGCAACCCAATTGCAGCAGCTGGATGGACGAGGGGTCCGAAAATATCTTGGCTTTATTTGACCTCGATTCCGTTCCTGTGTAAAGCGAGCGCTCTACCAACTGGCCTGTTGTTTTTTTTTAATGTTTTTTTTTGTTGCAATATAAACAAATTAGATAGTCATAATTTGACTACTGAATATTTCTATTTCTAGAATTTAGTAATTTCAAAGACAAAAACGAAAATTGAATGTATAGACGTATAAATAGACAGCAAAGATCGATAATATGTCATGGATATGACCTTTCAAAATGCAAATTCTAATTTAATCAATATCCAGGATAAAATATTTTCAAACTCTCTCCCTCCCTCTCTTTCTCCCTCTCTCTCTCTCTCTCTCTCTCTCTCTCTCTCTCTCTCTCTCTCTCTCTTTCTTTCTTTCTTAGGTCACATCGGGAAAGTTATTATGACATCTTAAAAGTATTATATACATATACATAAATATATATATATATATATATAATATATATATATATATATATATATATATATATATATATAATACATCGAATTGACGCACGAACTGATGGCCCACAAAGGAATTTAATCAATCCTTTGTAACCTATACGAAGTAATACAAGCAGCTCAATATCCTAATTACCTATAATATAAATGAAATTCAAGACATGATGAAACTATACGGTGGCCTTACTAAAATATCTTTTCATTCACTCGTCTCATATCTGCTCTCTCTCTCTCTCTCTCTCTCTCTCTCTCTCTCTCTCTCTCTCTCTCTCTCTCTCTTTCCGCTTTACATCAAGGTGACACTTGTGTTCTGTGTTCCAGATGTTGCATATGTATATTCCCCGGCTCGACCAGATTGTTGACTGAGTACCTGACTATAAACAGAAATGATACCGAAGGTAAAAAGAAAACAAAACACCTAAAAATAAATCTGCACTAAAATTGAAATTTTGATCCACATGACCTTCTAGGGGAGTGACGCATAGAGTTGAGCCTTAAAGGTGATGAAATAAGATTCCCTTGTTTGAATGGGCTTTAAAACCACTAATAAAGATAGCAACCAAAAGTGTCAAATGTTTTGTATGTAGAGGAGAGTGTTTATTACCAATAATATTCAAGTTCAACGTCTGTTAAATTAACAACAACAAAAACACGTTATATAGCTACAGAGATCTTTCTTTTCTTTTTTTTTATTTATTGGGCCTTTTGATTTACGACGTATTGAGGACAAAAAAGGACATGTCACACCTGCCTAGCAACGACCCTTCTGGTTCCACACTCAGAAACAGAAACAATCAAGCTGTGGTAGGTCTTTACTATGAGGATAGTTGTTTTTAAGACATTAAATTGATGGAATTTTTCTTTGCTAAAATGGTTAAAAATGTTGGTATAATGTTGTCGACATCGCTCGGAAAAGGAGGCATGTCGGTTTTACCGATTAGAAAGTGTGGAAATATTGATTACCGTGAACTTTATTAGGAGGAAATGAAATCATGACTTTGGAACTCTATTACGATTGATTTGTGATGGTAGAAAAGTTCAAACATTCGAATACAACTTTGAATCGAGTGGACCAATACTTTCACGATAAATGTCTTTTAATATCAAGACAATACTCAGTTTTACCGAGATCAAGATTCGGTCTAAGGACAGGACTCAGCATGTATTATATAATTGTGGATTTAAAATATTTATAAACGGCAATGTATCATGTGTCAAGCCGCTGTCTATTATCACCAAAACTCCGGATCTATACTATTATTGCTTCACTCTTCACAGTTGTAGCATAAATTTGAACTCAATTATTATAAAAGTGACAAATACACGGCTTACAAAATTTCGGCAATATATCTTTCTATAAAGCGGGACCTTCCATTTGGACCTCGCTTCCTTTGTCAGTAAGGCTCGCGAGTAGTGTCGAAGATTTTAAGAAAAGACTGAAAACTTATCTTTTCCAGAAATTTATCGTAGGCTTTTTCTGCTTGATGAGTTGATTATTCGTTTTTTAGTTCTCATTTGTTGAATATCACCTTTTATTTGTGTTGTAAAACTTGCATGCAACTGTTGTATGTCTCTTTTGGCACGGTAAGGGTGTGTTTATGGTTTGTTAAGTTATATCGTAAAGCGTTTTGGATCTCCGGCATTTAGCGCTATAGACGAAATTGTTATTATTATTATTATTATTATTATTATTATTATTATTATTATTATTATTATTATTATTATTATTATTATTATTATTATTATTATCATTATTATTATTATTATTATTATTATTATTATTATTATTATTATGATTATTATTATTATTATTATTATTATTATTATTATTATTATTATTATTATTATCATTATTATTAATATTATCATTATTATTATTTATATTATTATTACTATCATCATCATCATCATCATCATCATCATCATCATCATCATCATCATTATCATTATTATCATCATCCCTTCTATCGTTATCATTATTAATATTTAACATTTTCCCATTCTAAGTGCTTTATCGCGTTATATCAGACCGTGCGAGAGCGATGCACAATATCCAGACGATCTCCATTTTCTGGTGGAGTTTCACATCTATAGATCGGCATTTTTACTCAGTTTTTTTTTTGTCTAGCTACACAGACTAAAGCAATGCTCACTATAATGTAACTCTCATCACCATGACGAGTTTGAAAGTGGGTAACGTATTATTTGTATTGTAGATTTGTAGTTTTCTCTCTTGCTTACATCAAATGTCTGATATAATTTTTGAGATATCTTTCAAATCTTGAAAGGTTGCAATTATGAAACGAATTAGATTAACTAGTTTCTATGTATTTGCAAAATTGCAAGACTCAGATTAGGTCCATCTATATTGTTTTTTCTGCTATAGGTCAATAAATGAAAAGTTCTTTTTACGAAAAATAACTATAATATTGAGATAAAGCTCCATCAAGATCAAAAGTATAAGTTGCTTTTTTTCTAGATTGTTGAGATTTGAATCATATTTTTGAAAAAATAAACTAGACTATCAGTTCGGATTTTATTCTTTCACCAGTGCCTGGTTATGGATATCTGTACATTGTTCAGTGAGGTCAGGAAAACCAACCGCCGTGCTATGCGATAAACAAAGATCTGAAAAAGATCGTATTAAACCGTGCCAGGCAAAGCAAAAAAGAAAAATACAAGAAAAAAAAAAAAGAAAATAAAAAACTCCCAAAGAACAACCTGACTCGGAGTCGAGGCAGATTGACTTTTTGCGATATTTTTCTTGTATTCTTGGGGCAGCGAGGCTTAGCGGTACAGTCTTTGCTTCGCGCCCGAAGGGTACCCAGTTCCTAGTACCCGTCGCTGCACTGTGTGGCCTTGAGCAAGTCACCTCGCCCTAGTTAAATTTGCAGCGCTGCGCTGCGGTTGACTCATGGGTTATTCCAGTCTTCCCTTGGAATAGACCCTAGAGACAAATTTCCCCCGTGGAATGAATAAAGGGAATTTTTATTTTTAATTTATTTTTCTTTTTCTTTCTTGCACTGTTTCATACAACGTTTTAGAGCTTAATATTTTAACACGTCCCTGCTCATCAATATTTTACTTCGAAAAACATGCTATAAATGTTACCCAACGCGTCAATGTGGTCTTATAATATCTGATCGAATGAACAGAAAGCTGATATCAAACTAAAATTATCAAAATAAGGACATTTAACAATCAGATTTTTAGTATTGCAGCAGTAGCCTACCCTTAATTGATGTTATCAGTTGTTATTTGTTGTTATCAGTTGTTATTTGATACCAGTTGTTATTTGTTGTTGTTTCGAAAAATATATCTAAATACCGGCTCGGAAGTTTTGCACGTAAAGTTGGTGCCTAGTTGACCACATGAATATTTAATTTTGAGGCTAGAATCAAAGTAGTTTTGTGTTATCAGTTGTCATTTGTTGAAAGATCAATAGCCTGAAAAAAAATCAAAACTCTCTGTCCACAATTATAGCATAAATTTGAACTCAATTTTCATAACTTAAGCAATAATAAAATTATGATTATCAGATTCATCCGACCGATGTGCACATCTTTGCAGGCCTGATAACCGAACTCAATTATGGGCTTGTTTTACAATTAACATTGTTGTTATGAACAATACATCGCCTTGGTCTGAGAGTATATCCATTATAAAAATGGGCCCATAACAATTTATCAGACCTGCAAATAAGTATACATTGATTCCGACACATATCGTTTTATAACGGTTGCATCTCACATCACCATATGTCTTCAAGATCGGATTATAAACAATATTTTGAACAAGAAAGGAACGGCCAGTATGTTGGGACATTGATTTTTCGTAATCTGTAAGAATTGAATTAACGTACAGACAATTGATGTGTTGTGTGGCCTTGAACAAGAATCTAGCGCTAGCACAAAAATGTATTCTTACGGCCACTCCCTGAGACTCTTCCACCTCCTCTAATTATCATAGAAATACTTCTCTTTGATAGATGAGGCCGTTGGACGACAATATACCAAATAAAAAATTAAACAAGTAAACAAAAAATAAACAAATAAATAAATCAATATGTAAATAAAGATAAAATAAAAAAAAAATCCTGTTATATATCCTTAATTTTGTTGTAAAGATGTCACAAGAGACCTCAAATTTAATCTTACTAGCAGGTTAAATATAATAAAATCAAATGATGTTATTTTCCAACTATTTAATCCAGTAATTCGTCAAAGTAATAACTAGATGCCAGTAATTCACTTAAAACACATTGTATAATTTGACTTATGCAAATTTAGCTTATTCATTTTCATCCCAATACACAAAGAAATGAAATGCACTTAATCACATTCTCGACAAAATACATTAGAATACAATATCATTTAATCCCTTCCCATCATAATTCCTTTTTAAAAATCTATCTATGTACTTATCCATCTCTTTATTGTTATATATAGCCATCGTAAAGTTATAGCCTGACACTGACCAACACATGACGTCAATATGCCAGGCTTTGCCCACAAAAGAAAACAAATCGTGAGATGTATTCAATAGTTCAACCAATGGGACCACTTGTTTCCATGAGCACTACTAACGACAACTCACTAGGCGGTGCATAAATCAAATAATGACGTCAAAATGCCAGTCTTTTTGGTTTTAGTGTCAGTTATACCATAACGATGGCTACGCTGATACCGTAGCCATCCTAAAGTTATAGTCTGACACTGACGAAAAAATGACGTCAAAAGGCCAGTCTTTTGCCAAAAAAGAAAACAAATCGTGAGTTGTATTCAATAATTCAACCGAAATAACTTGTTTCCATGAGCTTTACTAACGACAACTCACTAGACGCTACACAAACCTAAAAAAATGACGTCAAACTGCCAATCCTTGAGGGTTCTAGTGTCAGGCTATATGGCTCCGGTCCAATCGTAGCCATCGTAATGTTATAGCCTGACGGCCTTCGGTATCAGGCCATAACTTTACGAAGGCCACGCTGACACTGACCAAAAAATGACGTCAAAATGCCAGTCTTTTGCCACGAAAGAAAATAAACCGTGAGTTGTATTCAATAGTTCAACCAATGAAATAACTTGTTTCCTTGAGCTCTACTAACGACAACTCGACGCTACACAAACCTAAAAAAATGACGTGAAACTGCCAGTCCTAGAGGGTTCTAGTTTCAGGCTATATGTTAACGATACTACCGTCCAATACGCTTCAACAGCCATGACGTCACTTCCATCGTAATGACGCATGGTAACTTAGTAACTGGCTCTAAACTATTGGAACAATGGCGGACGCCCTTATGAAATATTTCTCCGACGAGCATACAAGTGTATCCAGATGAGAAAAACATTATAAATATGATCATGATTTGACTTTTATACATTCTGATCACATGACATATGAAAAGTACCCATTTTCTTTGTTTAGAACCAGGCTGCTCGCCGTTGCTGGGCGACGTGACATCAGACTATTGAATCCAAATAACGCAGGATTTGTGACACCATTGATGCTGTGTGTAGTCTTCGTCCGTGTAGTCAGTACGCGCGGTGTTGTCCAATCCAAAAATAGGGTCACAAAAGTTATATGACGATATCTGCACGTCTTTGTCAACAAAAAAGATGATAAAGCATGATAAATATAACGTACGACCGAAATTTAAAACTACAAAATAGAAGTAGCATTGGATATAAATTAATCTTTAAGAAAAATATGATTAAATATCTTAATTAGTTAGGTGTCTCCGTGGTGTAGTGGTTAAGCTGTCATTAAGCTGTTATTAACCAAAAATTTAACAAACAAAATCAAACTAAAAAAACAACAACAAAAGAACATTGCTATTTTCATTATTTTTATTATAGTTTAAAATACTTCATCATTATCATCAGTATTTGTTTACCACGTTTGTTTGTTTGTTTTTGTTATTGTTTTGCTGTTTTTTTTGGTCTTAAAAAAACAACTTTTTAAAACTTCTATCATAAATTTTTAAAATTATTTACTTGTACAGTAGAGGTATAATAGATGAATGCCGTTCGTAATAGCCTTTATTTCTCCGTAAATATTGTGGGTTCTCAATAATAATAATAATAATAATAATAATAATAATAATAATAATAATAATATTAATAATAATAATAATAATAATGATAATAATAAATCATTAATATTATTATTATTATTATTATTATTATTATTATTATTATTATTATTATTATTATTATTATTATTATTATTATCATCATCATCATCATCATCATCATCATTATTATTATTATTATTATTATTATTATTATTATTATTATTATTATTATTATTATTATTATTATTATTATTATTATTATTATTATCATTATCATTATTATTATTATTATTATTATTATTATTATTATTATTATTATTATTATTATTATTATTATTATTATTAATATTATTATTATTATTATTATTATTATTATTATTATTATTATTATTATCATTATCAATTTTGTCATGTATTATCATTATTATTATTATTATTATTATTATTATTATTATTATTATTATTATTATTATTATTATTATTATCATTATCATCATCATCATCATTATCGTCGCTCTCATGATCACTATCATCACCACTACCACTACCATCATCATCATCATCATCATTACTATCATCATCTTCATAATCATCATCACATTATCATTATCATTTTCATCATCATCATCATCATCATCATCATCATCATCATCATCATCATCATCATCATCATCATCATTACTATCATCATCATCATCATCATCGTCATCATCATCACCACCATTACCACAAACATCATTATCATTACTCGTATAATTATAATTGATGTATGTGTACATGATTGCAGGACTGATAAAACCGAATCGTATTGTAATGGGCAGTATATTGTGTTGGGTTTGGTTACCATATTCCCATTACAAGGAGACCACAACAATCGTAAACAAGTTTATGCCGCATCCTATCATTGCGACACATTTCATAATATCATCAAATTCTTTTTCACATGAGGAAATACAAACCATCTTTTTTTTAATTTAGAATTTAAAATAGAGACAAACATTATACATAAATATCTGTACAATCTACATAGACCCATGCCTAAACAAATCAAATGACCATTGACCCATTCATTACATTATCATCTCCTGGTCAAATTAATGCGATTTGGGTTAAGTGTTCTCGGCAGCAAAGGGTTATCGCAGAATAATCAGATTTGCGAGCGAAACGTGAGGTTGAGACACACTGCTCTAGTATTTCAATTCTCTTGATATTTCAGCAGTAGTTTCTTGTAGCCACAAAGGCCATTGGAGCGGACTTTATCCTGGGGTGTGCAGCGCTAAACGGAAAATATTACTTGCCTCCCCTTTTGGATAAAACGCTATATAGTCTATTGCAAAGTACTTTCCGCAACATTTAACAATTAACATACCCCGAAGCCTAATTCATGTTTTATGGGAAGAGCCCTCGTCTTTCTATTCCCGTGATATTTTGGTAGTAGTCCTAAAGAGCCGTATGGCCCGAGGTTCGGAAATTATCTCAATATATGTAGCATGAAATAGATAATTGTAATTGCTTTCGACTCTTCGGATAAGATGTTAGTACATTCCGTCACATTTAACAGTTTACAGACGCAGTTACCCAATTGCTGCTGAGTTGATTGAGAGATCTGAATTAATCTCGAATTCAATCAAGTTTCAAAGTTTATTTAATCTTAAGCAATCGCCAATAATTCATACAATTTGATGACACCAGACATGATAGTGAGTTTGATAGAAAAATGGTAAATGGAATCAAAAAATAAAATGATACCATTAATAACCTATATATGGGTCCTTTTGCTTGTCAGGCAAGTACTAACTCTCATAGTAGCTGAGAAATGATTGCATTTCTTCTAGAATCAAAACAATCTAATAATATGACTCAGGATTGAACTGGGTCTACGTGTGGCTCGAGCACTGCGCTATAGGTCCAAATAACGCGTGCCAAAATAAACGAATGATTGACATAAATACAACACTGTTCAACACTTATACGCCTTCCTATTCTAAAAACAGCCAGCTATTTTAAGAAGTAAATAATAAGACATGAATCGAACCGGTATATTTGATGATATAAATAGAAGTAGAGAAAATGAGTTTGCAGCACACTATAGGGTCCTATAACTGTTATGTTTCCAATGATTATATTCCTAGTTAGAACTAGTTCACAACCATAACAAAATATACACTCTCATGATAAACAGTTGTAGTTGTGCCTGGATGTGTTTTCGAGTCTGTACACATTGCTGTCTGGTCAGCTGTCAAATTTTATGTCGAAACCATCAAAATTAAAGAATGTGGGTGCGGGTGAGGGGACGTGATTTTTGTTTTTTTTCTTTTTACTTATATTTCTTTCTGTTTTCTATTCCAATTTCATTTGTCAATATACTCGTGTTGCTTTACAGCTTCATCTTCATTATTAAGACCGAAAATAATTCAATTTATTTTAAGCACCAAGGACACATCAACACAACACAAGATTTAGACGCTACCTCTTGCATGCATCTGAAACACACACACACACACACACACACACACACGAGGACACACGCACACACACATATATATATATATATATATATATATATATATATATATATACATATATATATATATATATATATATATATATATATAAATATACATATTTATGAGTGTTGGTGGGTACTTGTAGGTACGAAAGTGCTCGATAATGGTGGTTAGAACTAATATATAATGTAAATTTTCACTCACATTTTTTTGGCCGAGACGACTCGTTTCTGTGTTTTTTACACTTCTTCTGTGTAAAAAACACAGAAACGAGTCGTCTCGGCCAAAAAAATGTGAGTGAAAATTTACATTATATATATATATATATATATATATATATATATATATATATATATATATATAATTTTTCAAGTATATTTATGATCTACGTCTACAATATTGTTTCGAGCATTCGCTCTCTCTCTCTCTCTCTCTCTCTCTCTCTTATATTATATATATATATATATATATATATATATATATATATATATATATATATATATAATATATATATAAACATTTGAAATATAATTAAGATAGTTTGACTTCTACAACGTTGTTATCGAGCTCGATAACAACGTTGTAGAAGTCAAACTATCTTAATTATATTTCAAATGTTTATAAATAGCTCCTTTTATACTAAAGTTGAGCACTATTATTTCATGGTTTTTGTTTTATAATTTATATATATATATATATATATATATATATATATATATATATATATATATATATATATATATATATATATATATATATATACCCATAAGCTGTTAAATGTAACGGAATGTGTTAACATATTATTCGAAGAGTAGAAAGCAATTACAATTATATATTCCGTGCTACAGAAATTGAGATAATATCCGCACCTCGGGCCACACGGCTCTTAAGGACTACCACCAATATATATATATATATATATATATATATATATATATATATATATATATATATATATATATTCGTGAGATATTGACGTGCAAAATCTATAGAATGCTTATTCCAACCTGATGACGCAGAGCAGAAACAACGTTGTAGGCGAACACGTATAAGATGTGAGAATATGTGTGGAAAACCCACAAAGTCTGTAGCTGGGTGGGCGCAAAATAATTTGGAAATAGGCTTAAGCGGCCAGATAACGGCCAGATATGACCCGTCATCGTGTCCAGCGAACGTAGACATCGTTTCGACGTCCTCTCATGAGTGAAAGGACGCATACGTAATGTTTACGTGATTTCATTTACACGCTACATTTTACTTTATCAATTCAACAATTGTGGTGGCACGAACAATGAGAATAAAACTAAACTGGTCGCTATTAAGAGCAAAATTTGAAAGCCCAAAATTTTCTTTCATTATAAGCATTGCAAATATTAAAAGAAGAAAGATTTCTCATAATAATTTTTTGAAATATTCAAACCAAAATTTATTTTGGTTATCAAAGAATAAATAAATAAATAAATAATCAAAACCTCATAAAAACGAGAACCTAAATAACATGCAAAG
>NC_088361.1:52198959-52201459 GCF_034508935.2 Berghia stephanieae
TGATATGAAGAATGCACCGTGATTGACGTATCAATAACATCATCAATGAATAAAGAAATCAATGGGTAAGAAAACATTACTGAACTCTTAGATAATACAACTCTCGGTCGGTCAACGTTTTAAAATTATCCAGAGAACATGCAATCTTTGTTTTGAATCTAATGTAATTCCACAAGTACGAAACATTAAAGATTTTTTGTCAAAAATCCATATTACATCTGGATAAGTAAAGTTTAATTCTATTTCCTCTTGTAAAAATTACAATAGAGAAAGTCATAAATTCACTTAACTGTATTAACCAGACTATAAAAGTTCATAGACATAGTTTTGTGTGTCATTGTTACATATTGCGCACCAAATGATATTGCCATATTCAAGAATGGGTCTAACAAACGATTTAAATAAAAGCAAGAAAATACACATGAATGACAAAATATCTATAAATATTTAAAATTACTGCTTTCTCGTAAACTTTGGCTAGACGCACAAAATCACACCTATATAGAATATAGATGCGCTTGACTAAGAAGCTCACAACATTGCCATCCGGAAGTATAACCGACCAACACACAAAACTATAGATAGAATGCGCTTGGCCAAGGAGTTCACAACATTGCCATCCGGAAGTGTAACGGACCAACTCACAAACTCTGTGTAACCATGAACTTTTATAGTCTGGTTAATACAGTTTAGTGAGAACAACTCACAAACGCGGATGGCAAAAACAATAACAAAGGCCTGAGTGATGTCATCTGCATACTATCTATATCTAACCATGAAATTTTATAGTCTGGTTAATACAGTTAAGTGAGAATTACTCAAAAACACGGGTGGCAAAAACAATAACAAAGACCTGAGTAACGTCAACTTCATTCTATTTTTTATGCTTTAAAGTAAAATTCAATCAAGATAGACCCTGGAACTCGGGAGACACGAGAAAAAGATTCGTGTCTAAAATTTTTCACTAATAGAGTTCGATCGAAAGAGGCCTCGGGTGATAATTTGCTCTTACGACATTGTCTGCGTCACTTACTCTAAGGCATGTGATAAATCATAATTACGAAGACGCCTAGTCATATTAGATTGTCAGTGTCAGATCTGTTGATGAATATTTATTATTCCATCCCTTCCGTTGGAAAACCCTATCATTTCTTAGTATACACGTAATCGAAAAATGCGTTGAAGGTAGGCGTTGAATAAAATTTTTATTCATCGATTGCAGAATATTTTCGCACATTTACGGAGTGGAATATGGTGTAAAAGACAGCTGATTGGCAATTAAAGATAATATTTTAGTGCGCATGAATACAGTCCAACGTTTTTATTTTTGGGTCAAATTGTCAATCAAGGAGATGGAGAAAAATACAATTTATGATGAATAGAAGTACTATTACCATACAATTGGTCACGAAATATCTAATAATCTTAATTGGAGGGGTGGAATAAACGTATTCTTTCTTTTTCTTTGTATTATTAAACTCGTACTCTGAAAAAAAGCACACACAATTGTTTAAAAAAAATAACAATTCAAATTTTGGTCAGAAAACTCGTTCTTCAAATATCGATCAATTAAAGATGACTCTCATCTTGCCAAAAACTCTCAACCCTTGGACTTCCGTTTGACAGCTTTTGACAAGATGGGGGTCATCTTAATAGATTGATATTTCAAGAGACGAGTTTTATTTTTGGACAAATAATAAATACGGGGTTTTTTTTCCTTCAAAGCACGGCAGCATAATTGATACCAAAATCTAATAATAAAGGTAATTTGATATTGGATTCTAAAACCTGTTACTTTTTCTTTTATTTCTCTTTGTCGAAGCGAAAATTAATTAAATGTGACCCATCGTCTCCAAATGGTCGGGATGAAACTGTTAGCAATATAAAACACTAGATGTTCAGGATCCTCAATAAAATCTATAAATTTAAGTCAAGTCTGACATTTTTCAATGTTCAACATCTTACTCATCCCGACATAACATCATTTTGTGGCGCAGGTCCCAAATTATCTACTTGCCCTCCAGCCAATTTACCTCACAGTCAGCTAACTGTGATGCCTTAACCGCTGACACTTTTGTTGTGGAATTTTCCAAAACAATGGATAGACAAAATTCTATTCGTAGGACTTAATTATTGAAGTTGGAGATCTGGTTTCAGTTTTACATTTGATTCCTTCCATGTTATACTTGCGTGTTATGAACATGAATATCATTTTGTAACGGATACACAATTTATGATAGTTGTGTATTTTTTGTGAATGGTTTGTTAGCGCTGCACGCGTGTAGTAAAACAATCTTCACTTTTTCTCTGATTAGGAAAGAATGGAATAATCATGATCTGAGGCTGAACTGTATCTGGTTATTTTCAATATTGTTATGATGGGTCATGACTCTAAGCTTTGTAAGGATATTGTTTTTCAGTTAGATTTTTTTTTTTGGGGGGGGGGGGGGGGTTGTTTTTTGTTCTTGTTTGTTTGTTATGGATCAACTAATGATTGGGG
>NC_088361.1:52202703-52232703 GCF_034508935.2 Berghia stephanieae
ACTAATTTTTTTGGGATGGTTTTTTTTTTCTTGTATTATTTCTTTCTTGCTTTGTCTGGCACCTTTCATAAACACTTCAGTTCTTTAAGTATTTGTAAACACTATATCATATCTGCTTTTGCGATTTCATTATGAAGAAAAACTGTTCATCCAAACAAAGAACAATTAAAGCACACCTTGTGGAAGTCTCTATCAAATTCAATTACCTCTTCTGCCTGTCGAGTTCCACATACCCGAGTGTTGCAGTTTCTATTGACGAAAATCAGTCTTTCAAATAATAAGTTTCCTTGCTGTTTGACGTTCTTCCTCGTTGGAATTTTAACATTGTCTTTCATTGAGCTCTAAATGTGGTATCTACATCATAATATTATATGTATAAGATGTTGAATATTTACTCCTTACATATTAAACCTTTTTTCTGATGGCAATAGAATCGGGATGCTTTGTCAGATAAATGACAGGTACATCAGCATGAGAGCACTTCAGAACTGGCAAAATTATTTGTTAACGCAGCGCTCGTCACAAAATGACGAGGAGGATGAGGAGAAGAAGGCAGAAGAGAAGAAGAGTTGAGATGGGGATTGTACTTCCATTGGGAAGATTTAAAAATGCGAGCGCCCCCCCCCCCCCCCCCCCCCCCCCCCCCCCCCCCCCCCCCCCCCCCCCCCCCCCCCCCCCCCTGTATTCATCTCTTTTCTTCCGTTGACCAGGAAACTAGTGCTCACTTTGCGGCGCTCTTCTGTCACTATCGCTTAGGTTATCTCGGTCTTTTATTGAGATGAAAATTTCCTCTGGTGATGAATAAAGAACGTTAGGGTTTTTTTTGTTTTCTTTTTTAAAGAAGAAGACGATGAGTAGAGGTGGAGAAGAAGAAGAAGAAGACTATAATGAAGAAGAACGCAAGAGGAAGAGTGCACGCGTTGTCACTGTCCAATTGGACAAGGAAATTATACCCGCGGGTCATCACTTCAATCCTCTCACTCCGTTGAAAAGTGTGGGTGGACGTGTCTACTTATATTGATAGCATTTTAAAGTAAATATATGGGTATTTTGATTATTCGGGAGAATACATCAGAGTAAGAAATAAATTTTTCTTTGTGTGGATTTATTCTCCCTTGGTATATAGATATAAACAGTCGAAAAATATTAATAACACCGATACATGTTCTTATTTTAAATAGTTCATGGCTTAATTATTTATTCGAAATAATGATAAAGGGTTGGCTATGAGCATAATCAGAGGAGTACTGTACTCACACCATTAAGTTGTCAAGTAGTAAGATTTAGATTATTTGCGGAGTAAAAGGTGTTCGTAAGGTAGGTCAAAAGAGCTGCAAGCAATAAGTAATTGTTACTGTTTGCTTGAGACATTAGGCATTAGGATACTGGTAAAAGTCTGCCTTATATTACATGCTGGTCTCTCGGGTCTAAATGGGAATTATTGCCAAATCTCGTTAATGCTGTTATGCCAATGAACCCTCCTAAAACTCCTGCCCCAAAGCTCCTACTGCAATTCTCCTGCAGCAAACCTCCGACGAACTATTCTGTCGCTAATGACTCTTCCATGAATTTCGTTGATGTTGACGTACAATTAGGCGATCATGTACGGTTGTTATTTTAAGTCTTCCCATACGTGGCCGTGATTGATTGAGTCAGTTGCCTAAAACTTGGTTTTGAGTCTTGGCACTTGTCTGGAGCTTTTTCCAACCAGATCGCGATGTGACGATTTTGTGTGAAAAGATTTTTGCATCGTTTTACACAGTCTTTCTGTGATGAAACTAATGATTATGATAAGATAAGGAAACGGGACAATCATACACATTTAATACAGTTCACAAGACCATTGCTTGTTGCCTTTTACTATTCTTAGGTCAACATTTTTCATTTTTAATGCCGGTGATTTTAATCATAAATTATGCGGTTTTCTGGTCTCGTTGTATGACATTGGCCTTCTAATCCACCTGTCCCTGATTTGAGGCCCGTTGTGGACAGGGCAGAATTGAGTCCTTTGAACGGCTCTTTGCTCACATACTTTCACCGGACTGAGGTTTAATATTATGAGTACATAGCCGATAACAGCGTTGTCCCAGTCGAGACAATTGTAATATTGCCCTTCAGGCGGCATGTAAGGTCATACATTGTTGATGTTGGCTTCGAATCTCTGTAAAGCGCACATAGTGGATGTTTCTCTATTAATAATAAGCAAGTGTCTATAAATAGTTTTAGTGATAGTAGTGGTATAGTAATGGTGATTTTGGTCTTAGAATTGTTCTAGTAGTGAGTAGTAGTAGTAGTAGTAGTAGTAGTAGTAGTAGTAGTAGTAGTAGTAGTAGTAGTAGTAGTAGTCAGTGGCGTGGGGCCATTGGATCGAATAGTGCTAGGCACCGTACCAATCTTTTAAAAATCATTAACAGCATAATTTAATTAAAAATATAACTGAGAAATTTTAACTCCACTGTCTTTCGCCAACTCGCCAACAACATACTGCCTTTTTAGTCTCCACTCTATTCAAGATTCCGAATCACGCACTGCGCCGACTCGTGTGTTGGTGACATCACTGCGCGAAGTAGTGACTAAATCAAACACCGTGGTGCAAAGCAATCCAAGCTCCAGTTAATGCTCTACCCATTAGTATCGCTACAGCTGATTGAGCGAGAAACTGGGTCGAATTATACTATCTTCAAATTGCGGAAAACCTCTCGACTTGTGCCAGGATCTGAGAGCTCCACCGTTGGACGGGTTGATGCGCCAAATTAGGGTAACTTCGGCCATCCAAAATATTACATTAACTGTCAAAAACACTGATCATTGTCAAGTTTATTTGTAAGCAGCAAAGAAAGACAACATAAAACTTAAAAATATGATATATCAACCCCCCCCCCCAACTCTTTTTCACGATTATTGAATAAAGTAATTCTTTGCAACGAAGCATTGTGGACGAATTTACCAACATTTTTCTTGCTTGTAGTGGCGAGTTGATGGTTACGTGTGTGACTTGACTTACTTGGCTTAGATGCCTTTCGCGTCTCGACCGAAAGATCGGGTCGCCTTGGCTGTTTCCAGTATTTCCTGTGTGAGGTGTCTCCAATATTGCCGGTCCTCTGCTAGGGTTCTCAGATTTTCAAGGTCCCCTGCCGTTATGAGACTAATGCTTTGTCCAAGTGTTGTGAGGTTTTTGTTTAGGATCACAGGGAGTGTTGTGATCGGTCTTCCTCTGAAAAGGTTCCCGTGTTTTTGGAAGTATCCCGACATGGCTTGGTTAGCTGGTACGTTTTTGTCCCTGCGTAGTATGTGACCGAAAAGTTGCCATCGTTGTTGTAAAATGTCAAGGGAGATTGGTCTTTCTTTTGTGATCTTATAGAGTGATTTATTTGAGATCTTTTTTGGGTATTTGATGTCCAGTACCCTTCTTAGCTGTGTGCGATGGAAGGCATCCAGATGTTCTTCTTCGGATTTTGTCAACGC
Organism: Berghia stephanieae; assembly: GCF_034508935.2. NCBI lineage: Eukaryota > Metazoa > Mollusca > Gastropoda > Nudibranchia > Aeolidiidae > Berghia > Berghia stephanieae. Next base: position 52,206,169 of record NC_088361.1, read on the forward strand.
CCAAGTGCCGCAGTTATACAGAAGTACCGGTTTTACAAGAGCACGGTACAGTTTCAGTTTGGTTTTTCTCTTTATTTTGTCACCTCTAATCCATACATTGGTGAGTTTACTGAGTGCGGCGTTTGATAGCTGTTTTCTTCTTTGTACATCCTCGGTGTCTCCAATTAGTGAGCCGACTTTCTTTGTTCTTTTCCATTCCTCTTTGTTCCTCGATATTGTTGTAAATTCGGTGTGTATGAGTGTTTATTTGTGTGTGTGTGTGTGTTTGTTTGTGCGTGTGTATTTGTGTGAGTCAGAGAAAGAAAGCGAAGATTGTCAACAGTTATACTTTGGTGTGTTTTTAGATTTTTTAAGTACTTAAGTGGAGTGATTTTTTTCTTTGCGATGCTTTAAGATGTGAATCTACCTTTTATTTGTGCAATCATTAATCGTAGTCCACTGATTTCCATTATTTGAGATATACTTTGAAGTTTTGTTTTGTTAAACAATGTATTGCAATGAATCAAGTTGACTCTTTACTTCACCGACCGTTTGAGAGATTGACACTAGATGACAAATTAGAAATAAAAAGACTAGTTCCTCACCAACCAACTGATTTTGAATTAACACAGGTGTGGAAATCTCGAAAACGCTCTTTTTCAGTGACATGGTATGAAAATGACAGGCATGAATGGCTCACAGTTAGTTTAGAAAAAAACGTTTCTTTTGTTTTTATTGTCTACTTTTTACAGATACAACAAACACTGACAAATCATGGACATCTATAGGCTATAGTGACCTTAACCACTTCCATCGTAATTCTTAACCTCCTGAACGTTGTTTTAGCACCCTTAAAAGAGTGAAAAATTTCTTGCGAAATTCAATGAAACACAGAACGGTTAAATCGTTAATGATTCTGTCAATTCACAAAGCTGAAATAGATGCCATTCCAAATTTCAATAAACACATTATAAAAAGATTTGCAGAGATGAAACATCGCCGTGCAGATTTTCTTTACAAGTACTAAAAGTAATTAATTTCTGTCATAGGTTTTTTTTTCTCTTTTGATTTACATTTATCACATATTGATTGCATTATCGACCAAAACCAATCCTTTAAATGGTGGACGAAGAATAATTACAAAGACCTTTTCATACGGGACTTGTATCTCAGTGTTGTGGCTTGATGTTATCATGAATTATTTGTTTTTGTGAGTTTTGTCCACTCGTAGAAACCTTCGACCCTCCCCCCACCCTTCCAAAAAAGAGAGTTTTTAACATGTGCTCTCTCCTCTTAACCGTGTTCACTGTTTTAGAATTTTTTTTCTTCTTCTAATCATGGCACCACCATACGCCGTCAATACGCCACGCCGCTGGTAGTAGTAGTAGTAGTAGTAGTAGTAGTAGTAGTAGTAGTAGTAGTAGTAGTAGTAGTAGTAGTAGTAGTATTAGTAGTAGTAGTAGCAGTATAGAATTGGTGGTTTTTGTGTTAGAATTGTTCTGGTAGTAAGTAGTAGTAATATTGAGCTTTTATATAGCGCAAAATCCACTAAACGTGCTCAAAGCGCTTTACAAGGGATCGTTGACCAACAGCAACACGTAACATGTAGAACGAGACATTACGCCTGTTAGGCGACATTACAATTTTTTCCGACATAAACAACGCTGTTAACGGCCAGGTACTCATTTATACACCTGACTACAGTAAGAGAATGTAAGTAAAGAGCCTTTTCCAAAGACTTAAGTATGCGCCGAGCGAGGCTCGAACGCAGGACCTTCAGATCGGAAAGCGAATGTCATAACACAAGACCACATAGCCGCAATACTACTACAACTACTACTACTACTACTACTACTACTACTGCTACTACTAGTAGTAGTAGTAGTAGTAGTAGTAGTAGTAGTAGTATTAGTAATAGTAGTAGTAGTAGTAGTAGTAGTAGTAGTAGTAGTAGTAGTAGTAGTAGTAGTAGTTAGAGTAGTAGTAGTAGTCGTAGTTAGTATAGTAGTTAGGAGTAGTAGTAGTAGTAGTAGTAGTAGTAGTAGTAGTAGTAGTAGTATAGTAAGTAGTAGTAGTAGTAGTAGTAGTATTGTAGTAGTAGTAGTAGTAGTAGTAGTAGTAGTAGTAGTAGTAGTAGTAGTAGTAGTAGTAGTAGTAGTAGTATAGTAGTAGTAGTAGTAGTAGTAGTAGTAGTTAGTAGTGTATAGTAGTAGTAGTATGTAGTAGTAGTATGTAGTATAGTAGTAGTAGTAGTAGTAGTAGTAGTAGGTAGTAGTAGTATTAGTAGTATAGTAGTAGTAGTAGTGTAGTAGTAGTAGTGAGTAGTAGTAGTAGAGTAGTAGTATAGTGTAGTAGTAGTAGTATAGTAGTAAGTAGTAGTAGTAGTAGTAGTAGTAGTAGTAGTAAGTGTAGTAGTAGTAGTAGTATAAGTAGAGTAGTAGTAGTAGTAGTAGTAGTAGTAGTAGTGTATAGTAGTAGTATAGTAAGTAGTAGTAGTAGTATAGTATAAGTAGAGATATAGTTTAGTAGTAGTAGTAGTAGTAGTAGTAGTAGTAGTATTTAGTAGTAGTGTAGTAGTAGTAGTAGTAGTAGTGTTAGTATAGTAGTAGTTAGAGTAGTAGTAGTAGTTATAGTAGTAGTAGTAGTAATAGTAGTAGTAGTAGTAGTAGATAGTATGTAGTAGTAGTGTAGAGTAGAAGTAGTAGTAGTAGTAGATAGTAGTAGTAGTAGTAGTAGTAGTTAGAGTAGGTAGTAGTAGTAGTAAGTAGTAGTATAGTAGTAGTAGTAGTAGTAGTAGTAGTAGTATAGTATAGTAGTTAGAGTAGTAGTAGTAGTACTAGTAGTAGTAGAGTAGTATAGTATAGTAGTTAGAGTAGTAGTAGTAGTCGTCGTTGTTGTAGCAGTTGTGTGTAACGTGTTCAGCGTTGGAAGGCTGCTTTTCACAGAGCTCTTAAAATTACTTCATTTTACGGCTGTGTTAAGTGTTATTTCTATATAGGACGAATTTTATTTCATATTCAGAGGATTTCGTATGAGTTTGTGCTGCTTTTGACGAAAATTCGTGGATTTTTAAACAATTAATTTAGCAATACTTTAAAGTTTTATAAAATTTTTGCAAGGATTTTATCATCTATTAAGACCATTGTTGTTTACGTTTTACGATTTTAAGGAAAAACACAGTGAGCTATTTTAATCTTATTACAACGGTCGACGATGAACACCGAGAATGACAACACTTAATTATTGTTATAACTATTCACCCCAACACCTATGTACAATACGACACACAATTAATAATACACCGAATTTAGAAATAGTGAACTTTTTGAGATCTATTAAATTATTCAAGGCATACAGAAAAATAACAAAAAGAGGAAATAAAGGTGGAAGGAAACAAAAACAAATAGAAGCCAAAGAAAACATCAAAAACAACTCAGTCAAATTAAAATGCAATAATTTAAATTCTACTAATAACAATCTAAAAATTCAAACAGTGAACTGTCGCAGCATTTTACACAAAAGAGCTGAATTCTTTGCACTCATTGACAAACATGAACCAGACATTGTCTGTGGACAAGAGTCGTGGCTAAATGACAATATTAAGTCATGTGAAATCTTCCCCAAAGAAGACGAGGTGTTCCGAAATGACAGAAAACTACCTAGAGAAGAGGCAGAAGATGAAGGAAGTGAAAATGAAGACGATGAGACCAGGCGACGGGGAGGTGGAGTATTCATACTCGTTGATAGAAAGCTCACAGGCTGTGAACAAACAAAGTTCAAAACTGACTGTGAGATAATTTGGGTAAGCGTTAAAATCCAAGGCCATAAAAACATCATTGTTGGATCGTTCTACATGCCCCATCGAAACGAAACTGACATCGTAGAACTGCAAAATTCGCTTGAAATAATCAACTCAGAAAAAACTCCAAACCAAATGATTCTAACAGGAGACTTTAACTGTCCTGATATAAACTGGGACGGTTCAAAAACGTTATCTGTCTGCCCAAAACGTGCAATACAACAAAGCCTCATCGACATTACAGCAGGAGCGCACCTCACACAAATTCACGAAGATTGCACACGCGGTGACAATATTTTAGATCTTGTTTTCCTATCCAATCCATCACTGATCCATTCAACAACATCACAACCATGAATATCAGATCATGCCTGCGTTGTTACTGAAACCACACTAAACCCCAATTATATGAACTAACCCCCCAAAACACGATACCTTTTCAAAACGGCCAACTGGGCCGCACTACGAAAACGAATCGAGGGACTGTCATCAGAGATCACAGAACAGCACAAAAACGGTATGGATGTAAATTAAATGTGGAGCCATTTTCAGTCCTGCCTACTCAGTGCAATCAAGGAGTCAATTCCCCAAAAAGTACATAAAAATACAAGAACACCGCCGTGGATTAACAGGAAAATACGAGCACTACTAAGACGGAAAGCAAAAGCATTCAAGCGGGCTAAACTGAGCGGAACCTGGGATACATACAAATCGTTGCAGCGTCAAAGTAGGCGTGAAATAAGGCAAGCAGCATGGACGCACATTAACAATGTCATAGAAAAAGGACTTGAAACAAACAATACCAAGCCATTTTGGAACTACATAAAAAGCAAAACGATGCCATTGGTGTAACCCCACTGAAAGAAAATGAAACCCTGTACATTAAGGGGAAGGATAAAGCAACGATCCTCTTGGATCAATTTAAATCTGTCTTTACCCCTCATGATCCACACGATACAACCACCCCACCGACATCACATAGGTGTGACCAATCTACTAATATCAACATAACCATCTCAGGAGTTGAAAAGTTGCTGAAAAACGTCGATCCATCTAAGGCGTCAGGTCCAGATAACATCCCCAACACAGTACTAAAGGAGTGTGCTGAGAGTTTGGCCCCTCATTATGCATAATTTTCCAAAAATCGGTCGACACCGGGATGCTCCCTAATGACTGGCTGAAGGCAAACATCGCACCTGTATTAAAAAAAGGCAACAAAAATAAAGCAGAGAACTACCGTCCAATCTCACGGAAGTCTGTAATATCCAAACTATTAGAACATATAATCTGTAAGAACATGATGAACCACTTTGAGAACAATTAGATCCTAACTGACCTGAACCAAGGGTTTCGCAAAGGATACTCATGTGAAAGCCAACTCCTAATAACTGTAAACGACCTGTTGAGACTCCAGAATGCCAACACCCAGGCAGACATCGGCTTCCTCGACTTTTCCAAAGCATTTGATACTGTGCCCGACCAAAAACTCCTGCAGAAACTAGAAAATTACGGAATTCGTGGCTCTTTACACACATGGCTTTGTAATTTCCTCACAAAACGTACCATGAAAGTAGTCCTAGACGGCACGTCATCGGATGAATGTCCAGTCATTTCAGTAGTACCACAGGGAACGGTGCTAGGACCCATACTATTTCTTTGTTTCATCAATGACCTACCTCTACGAGTAAAATCTCAGATTAGGTTATTCGCCGATGACTGTCTAATATACCGACCAATTAAATCTGCAAATGATCAAAAATTGCTACAAGAGGACTTGAATAGTCTCGAACAGTGGGCTAATGATTGGGGAATGAAATTTAACGCAAACAAATGCTACATCCTCAGCACAGCTAAAAAGTATAATGAGACCTACAAGTTAAACAACACCGTCCTGAAACAAGTCGACGATAAACCATACCTTGGCATCACCTTCTCAAAGGACTTGAAATGGGGGAAACACATTAACAAAATAACCCAAAAGGCAAACTGCACCCTCGCGTTTCTCCGCCGAAATCTTAGCCACGCCCCAACGTCATGCAAACAAAACGCCTACCTCGCACTTGTGAGATCACAATTGGAATACGGAGCAGTTGCCTGGGACCCCTACCTGAAAGAGGATATTCAAAAACTTGAGAGAGTCCAGAGACAAGGCGCCCGGTTCATAACTGGGAACTATAAGAGCAGAACCCCAGGATGCATGACAAAAATGTTAGAAGAAAGAAATTCATCAGCCTCCAACAAAGAAGAAAAGAAAGCCGTCTGTCATTCATGTTCAAGATAATATCAGATCAAATACCACCAATAAAGGGAGACTCCTTTTTCACGCCACGACCAAACAAAAGAAAAATCCGAGCACTCACTTTCGCCAACCACATAACCAAAAACCCCATTGACAGATACGCCACAAACAATTCGAACTGCTTCAAAATCCCACAGACAAGAACACAAAACTACAGAAATTCTTTCTTCATTAGAACTATCTTAGAGTGGAATGGGCTGGATGAACTGGTCATCATGGCACCACACCTAAACGATTTCAAGGCCCGACTGACATGGGCCCGCGCCCAATGAGGACGCCGCTGAAATACAACCAGACCATTGGTTTCTTCAGCGCCAACCATACAGATACAGATACAGATACAGTAGTTGTAGCAGTACTAGTAGTGGTATAGTATCTGTGGTTTTGGTGTTAGAATTGTTCCTAAGTATATAGTAGTAGTAGTATTACTAGTAGTAGTAGTAGTAGTAGTAGTAGTAGTAGTAGTAGTAGTAGTAGTAGTATTAGTAGTAGTAGTAGTAGTAGTAGTAGTAGTAGTAGTAGTAGTAAAGTAGTAGTCGTAGTAGTAGTTGTTGTTGTAATTGTTGTTCTTGTTCATGTTGTTGTTTTTATTGATGATGAAGATGATGATGATGATTATGATGACTATGATGATGATGATGATGATGATGATGATGATGATGATGATGATGATGATGATGATGATGATGATGATGTTGTTATTGTTGTTTGTGGTTTATTAGTGATGGTGGTGGTTGTAGTAATAAGTTGTTCTTTGCGTTATTTCTTATGCGCTATCCAAACACATATATTCATATTTATATATTTTCCTGAGTAATTTATTCCTTTATTTGTTTCTTGCTGTACGATACGATGTCTCCTTAATCATGTCCACCCGCATAAATTCCCATACGACTACTCACTTCCGTCCTCAGTCTTTGCCAGAGGCATCAATATCACATTCACCATGAACTAACAACCCCAAATCGTTGTTTGATAAAGGGTTTGCTCTAATTATCCGCCGGTCTCACCGAGAATGATGAACCTGGCAATCAGCGAAATGCAAATCTTAGTGATGTTGTCTAGGAGCAAGACTCGTACTCATAGCATTTTCTGTTACACTCATCAATTCTCGTCTATCATTCCCCCTAAAGCTAACATTTCTTATTGTTTCTTACAAGAACCCAGTTGATCGAGTCACAGAAAGATAACATCAGTTATAGACAGAGACACATGATAAGGAATTGAAATTATTTCCTGTTTCAGTCTTTAGATCCTGGACTGAGCTGTCTGTGCAACAAATCTGGTATGAGATGAGTCTTTTAATATTATGGCTTATTATTTCAAAATAGGTATGATCGGTGAGTTTTGTTTTCTTTGATAAATAACAAAACCTACAAAAATACTATTTGCACTTGAGCGTTATTGGTAATAGTATTTTCTGCCTTGGATGAAACTAAAGCAGGGAATTAGTTACCAGCGTATTCTCTTGATAGATGTGGACTCTGAAAATTTATAAATTCATACAATTGAAGTCCATTAAAACCTCTGGTTGGGGTTTTTGTCCTCCCATAGTGGGCAGGGTGGCACTTCCCGTGTCTTCTATTCCCCTATATCTGTTTTCCAACTTGCTTTCTGTCTTAATCCTGAGCTAGGATGGAAACAGCCAAATGTATAGTTTTCGGAGACAATATTTTTCCCCTTGTAAATCATCTCTATGCTATGTACAGGGTGTCCCAGAAGTTTGGAACCAATAAAAAATGGTTTACGGAGAAACAGACACCACAGTTAAGCACAGAATATTAGCGAAAATAAAGAGAAATATGTAATTCAAGTTTGTTGAACACAAACCAGAATTCGAAAAATGACTTACCAAATTTTTAACAATATAAAAAAACCCAACAAAAACCCACAAAAAACCCCAAACATATTTAATGGATTTCAACGTGTCCACCCTATTTTGTGATCCGCATTTTGATGCGTTGCTCAAGTTCTCGAAGTGTTCAGGGCATTTCTTTCCTGACGTATTCAACTGCCATCAATAAACGCGGCAACAATAAATAATAATAATAATAATAATAATAATAATAATAATAATAATAATAATAATAATAATAATAATAATAATGAAATGTATTTATAATGCGCCCACTCCTCTATACGATAAAGCTCTAGGCGCATAACAATAACTTCAACCCATTCAAAATTATCTCTCTCTCTCTCTCTCTCTCTCTCTCTCTCTCTCTCTCTCTCTCTCTCTAACTCTATCTATCTATCTATCTATCTATCTATCTATCTATCTATCTATCTATCTATCTATCTATCTATCACACTCCCAGTCTCTCTCGCTCTCTAACTCTCTCTCTCACACACACACACACACACACACACACACACACACTCACACAAACCTTCCACCATCCAACTCTTTAACATATTTAAAAAATAAAGTAATATATATATATATATATATATATATATATATATATATATATATACATATATATATATATATATATATATATATATATATATATATATATATATATATATATATACATATCCTGTGATCATCGTCTGCTCAAATAAAATAACTAATAAATAAGTTTTTAAGTGTTTCCTGAAAGCGAGTTCAGTAGGGACGTCACGAAGAGATAAGGGGAGATTGTTCCAGACAGTCGGTGCAAAGTGACGAAAGGATCTGTCAGAGAGTTTTTTTACCCTTTTTTGGCACTTTAAGTAGACGATGCACGGGGCGGAACGTATGGTTCGACAAGATCATCGAGATAAGCAGGGGCGCTTCCGTGAAAACATTTAAAACACATGACTCCAACCTTAAAGAGCACCCTGGCCCTAATGGGAAGCCAGTCTAAAGTCAAAAGCATTGGAGTTGTGTGTTCTCTCTTATTTCCTCTTAAAACTATTCTAGCAGCTTGATTTTGAAACCGCTACAGTTTATCAAGTAAGAAACCTGGGGAATTAGATAGGAGTGAATTACAATAGTCTAAACGAGTAAAAACAAAAGCAGACACTAGAGTCTTTAATGAATTTTGATTTTAAAATGCCGAAAGTAGGCCAATACGGCGAATTTCACAATACAGTACTTTGCAAAGTTGTGTCGCATGATATTCCATGAACAGGTCACTGCTGAAATAAATTCCCATGTTTCTGGCGTTTCCAGAAAACGTTATTTTCACATCATCGATACAAATCAAAAGGTCTTGTTCACAAATGATATTTTTAGGATTACATAATAGGAGTTCTGTTTTCTCGTCGTTCATTTTCAGTTTATTAGCTACCATCCAGTTCTTCACATCTTCAATTCAGTTCTATATCGATTTCAGTAACCCTTTAATTTCGCTTGGTTTTGCGAATTGGTAGAGCTGGGTGTCATGAGCGTACATATGGTACGTGACACCGTGATGACTTATAACACCTCCCAATGATTGTGTGTATAAAATGTAGAGAATGGGACCCAGAACAGATCCCTGGGGCACACCAAAGTCAACAAAAATATTCGAATTTATTCCTTTTAATAAAAACTTGAGTGATTTCTTTATGAACTGAAACACATTTCATAATGACATCTTCATTAGTTTTAGAATAAGTTGTTATTGTTTCTAGACTTCTGGTACACCATGGACTATTATTTTTGTTTTGTTTTGAATGGGTGGTAAAATTTAAAAGTGTTCCTCTTATCAATGGGGTCCTGTGATTATATGTATCTGGATGAGTGTTTAAGTGATCTCAATTTAAGTACACTGATATTGTGCTCTTGGAACAAATAGGAAAAAAAAACATTGAGAAAAAATGTTGTCACCAACAACGATTTGAACCTGGGACCGTTCAGTCCAGAGTCATACAGCTCTATCGGTCACTACAGAGCCATTTAGTTTGTGGTGATTTTTAATCAGAGGAAAAACCGAATGTAAATTGACAAAAATGTTTTTTTGACCCCGGAGTCTAACAAATTCCTGACAAAATCGAATGGTAAAAGTAAAATCTTTTCATTTGATAAACATAATTGAAAAACAAAGACAATGTTCAATCGATATTATTGTTGACCAAGAGTCTAGTCACTTATAAGGGAACTATAGTAGGAATGCATCTGCCTAAACTCGAACTAAACTGACTTATGTCGCAGTAAAATCAAGTCAGCGAGACTTACCTTCACCATGTACTATTTATTCTTCATGGTGCTGACTCGAACTATTTCAAACATCATGCGATCAGAATATGTAAAAGTCAAAATATGACCAAATTAATAAGGGTTTTATCCTCTGGGTATACAATTATGCTCGTCGGAGAAGTACTCCATAAGCGCGGTGATAGCGATGTTAATGTCACCATTGCTCCCGATCGGTTGTAACTTGTTACCATGCGTTGTTAAGAGGAAATAAAGACGGACTATGGAACCCTATTGGAATTAATTAAAAATGTTAAAAAATGGTTTGCTCTGAACTGGACAAATATAACCGTCAGGTTTTACTCTCTCCCTCTCTCTCTCTCTCTCTCTCTCTCTCTCTCTCTCTCTCTCTCTCTCTCTCTCTCTCTATCTATCTATCTATCTATCTCTCTCTCTCTCTCTTTTTTTTTCTCTCTCACTCACTCTCTCGAGTAAAGACCTCATCACTTTGAGCATTGATGATTTAGCACAGTCTTCGAATGACTCGTGGTCGAACATTTATGGATATCAATGCACGGTTACGTCAGAGAGGAATAGTTAAATAAAAAAGAATAGGGGTTTAAAAATAAGCATTAACCAATCAGATTATTCCCTGTCATATAGCCCGTTCCGACCCATTGACTATTTATTTCCAGTCATGGAAAAGGCCTTGAAAAACATTCCCTAATTCCATAGCTACCTTTAGTACATACCAAACAGTCAAATAGGTCAGTCCTACAGTTAGTGAATATATTTTATCACAACATTTTAACACACTGATAAAGGAATTGCATCGCAACCTACGACACTAGCTATACATTATTTTCAATCGTCTGTATTTCTTAGTATGTGTATTGTGGTAAAATTTCAATTAAAAGAAGGCAAATGACTTTTTTGTTCTAAATCTAAAAATATTGCAAACCAAGAGTAAATTCAACATGCACTGGCTTTTCCAAACAGTAACTAATGAGACTTGATTCACGAGTAGCGCACGACTATTTTCGCACAATGTTGTTTACCTTGACAACTAAATTGCAACTCCCCATTCTAATACTTTTTACGACATTTTTGACCTTTTGGATACATTCGTCTAGGTGTGATCTGGCATCTCCTGGGACAATGTCTATCGTTGTGACATTCTCAAAAGCAATTTGAACGGACAAACAGCTTGACGTTTATTATATCCGAGATTAGGCCAATTCTGGGTTTTAGCGTGTCTTTTGCCCACAAAGGAATTTAACGTGCCTTCAAAGCATAATTAAGCTATTCAATAATTCATTAAATTCCGAGGAGATTTCCCAGGAGCTCTGGGCGGTTGTTATATTCCGCGTTAACATATTTGTTCTCTCCTCAATACTGCTCAGAACACATGTTGTCAAATAATTCCTTGAATTTTGATATGGGTAATCATGACAACCCATGAGTAAAATGACCAAAATACATAAATAAAAATAGTCTAACTCTTTAAAGACTGGACACCTGATAAAAGTTGGATTTTTCTAACTGTTGAAGATTCATAGCAATCAGTTTATGACAGGCAAAACTAAAACATTGAAAAAAATGTTAATTGATTAACTCACTCAATCCTAGAGATATTTGCTACTTTTCAAAATTGGAAAAAATGTATTAAAAATGAGCATGTACATAGATATTTTTATTCAACTCATATAAACATGTAACAATGAATAATATTAGCTTAGATACTATGCCTATAATTTGTCTCAGAAAATTGTAATAAATAGGCATGGGGTAAAAGTAATCCCGGGCATACTACGGATATAGTCGTTGTTAGGGTTGAGTGAGTTAAGCAGGATTCAAGAGTGTGATCTTTCTTTGCTTGATGTAATGATTTAAACACAAGCGACTCGACCATTAAATTAAATGAAATATTTGTTTTGGATATCATTGTTAATGGATGGTATCATAGTTTGAGAGGAAGATAAGAGAATACTATATGAAAATTGGAATTGTATCTGTCAAGACTTATTTGTCTTTTTTATTCCTGTTGAATTCACACTTCAGTTTATCCCCGCAATTAACATAAAGCGATATAATATTATAGTTTGTGATTTTACAATCTTAACCACCCCCACCCCGAGATAAAAGCAGAACAAAAAAATAGAGTCGAGATTAATTTACCTTGATTTGATGAGAAGAAACATTCAAGTTTTGTTATTCCAGAGTACGGCATATGGGGGCGCGCGCGCTGGCAACGAGTTGAAAATTCTTTTATTGCAGGAGTTTCAGAATACCACTAGTATTATATCTCTCCAACGGCCTCACTCTTGTTACTTTTCAATAAGTATTCTTTCTTTACACCAACGGCTGAAAATTCAACCGTATTAAAATACTATGTGACCTCAAGACCAATCGTTGTAAATGTATCATTGGGCGTCAATAAATTTTTTCCCTATGTAAATCCGGATCCACGCGGGGGATGAAGATTTCCCTAACTCCTATGGTGTTTGTTGTTTGTTTGTTTGTTTGTTTGTTTGTTTGTTTTTTTTTTGTTTTTTTTTTTTCCAATGAATAAAAGGGACTTTTTGCTATTTGTTATGGTAAAATCAGGGTTTTCCAAAACAAAAGGGGCACGATAACACTGTATTTATATTCTCTCTCTCTCTCTCTCTCTCTCTCTCTCTCTATATATATATATATATATATATATATATATATATATATATATATATATATATATATATATATATATCTATCTACCTATCTATCTATCTATCTATCTATCTATCTATCTATCTATCTATCTATCTATCTATGTCTCTCATGCATCCACACTGACACGTACACACACACACACACACACACACACATATATATATATATATAAAACTCACGAAAAGAAAGAGTAAGTTTCTCTCTCCCTCTCTCTCTCTCTCTCTCTCTCTATATATATATATATATATATATATATATATATATATACATATATATATATATATATATATCTGTCTGTGTGTATGTGTGTGTGTTTGTGTGTGTGTGTGTGTTTATGGATTACAGGGATATATGTGCAATGGAAATTAGTCAGTTCGTTGACATTTTATTCTTATGATGCGCGACGAGATAAGGAATATTGAATACAAAGAAACTCAGTAGATTCCTGAATTTGTTTTGCTTTTTAATTATCTGTTTCCCTCACCAGCACAAAGGTTTCTGTTCATATGTTATTCCATGGCTTATTGATTTCTTTTGGATATGTTTGTTTCTGTAAGGGATATAATATGCAGATTCAGAATGTGTCTGCGTAGATATTATACATACATACACACATGCCAGTGATAAGTTTCACATCGAAGATGTAGCGGTGTTTGCCAATACATAATATATTTATATATATATATACAACGAACAGTCCTGACGATGGCTGAAAAGGCCTAAAACATCGATGTAGACTGACTCCAACATTGTAGTAAATATAAAAATAATAATTCGCTCCATTGCTACATGTCGAGCACTAATCTTACCATATTTGTATCCAACACGATTATATATATATATATATATATATATATATATATATATATATATACCTCACACACGTACACTTACACACACACACACACACACACACATATATATATATATATACATATATACCTCACACACACACTCACACACACACACACACACACATATATATATATATACATATATATATATATATATATATATATATATATATATATATATATATATATATATATATATCCGAAATCTCCTCAAATTACGCCTGACGGCTCCGGACGGCAATTAGTAGGACCCCCAAGGTAATACTAATTGCCGTCCGGAGCCGTCCAGCGGCCCAGGGAAGCCGTCCGGAGGTCATCTAAAGCATTCTCAAGCCATCCGTAGGCCCTCAGACCTGTGCGAACCTTTCCAGAAGTGGTCCGCCTTCCGAAAGCTCTTCGTTCTGCGCCGGACGGCAATTAGTAATTATACTAATTGCCGTCCTGAGTCGTCCGACGTAATTTGAGGAGCTTTCAAAAGTCTGGAAAGGTTCGTACAGGTCTGAGGGCCTCCGGATTGCTTGAGAATGCTTTAGATGACCTCCAACGGCTCCGGACGGCTCCTGGAGGCTCTGGGCGGCTCCGGACGGCAGTTAGTATGACCGGCCCTGAGAGCAGTGCAATGAACTACTCCTGACTGAAATCGGTAAAACAAAATAAATTGAAACTATGAAATAGGCACATTCTATTATTGTGGTGTCAAAATGTTATATAGAGAGAATAATACCGAGAGGTATAACAGAAAAATTAAAATTCAATTACATACGGTAGAAAACATGCATAAAAGATTATAAAGAGATATAAAAAGGATATGCACGGTAAATAGAGCATTCAATAATGCTACCCTGCCTACAAGGAAGTGTATGAATCCGACGTTCCATTTCCATTTCTAGACACACTTATCTTAAATGTAATCTTGCTTACAGTATCTGTCACTGATCCATAGTCAAATATTCATTCAAAGATAAGTTGAATGTGGTAATTGAAGCGTATTAATGACTCTCACAGATGAAATACTGGATTGTGCAATCACTGTCATCCGCTCGGCCTCTAACCGTGCTCAATGTCACTTGACTTTGTTGCAACGTCACAAAGTTTGCAATTATTATTCTCTTAAACAGTTTATTTAATTGCTGGAATCAATTGCTTGGAATGCCAGTCTTTCGTTACGACCATAGTCAACCATCAAAGACCATAATATAATTGAATGTAAACTCTAGGAAGTCTCCGACTCATGTGCCGCCAGGTCATTTCAATACAATTCTAGTTGTCTTCTGTTCTTAAACAATATTATTATTCCCCCCCCCCCCCCTCACAAATGATTAACACTTTTTACTTTTTACTACAAAACAAATAATCAGGTCAGGCCAGTAAATCTTGCCTTGAAAATACTGTCATGGGCAAGAACTACTCAGATGACATCCAATTATTACGTCATTGTTTCAAAGCTGTTGGAAGGTTTAAAATGGTAAGTAGAAAGTAAGTAATCATAATCACGGCAGAATTTGAAAAATTTGGTAAGTTCTGCTTAACATGATCCCGGTTACTACTCGTAATTTGGATCAAAAGAGAGAATTTCCTTAAAGCTTCATCAAATGTCATATGTATTTTTATATGATTGATTCTGCAATAGTCATTATAAATGTTCTGTGTATTGAAATCTGACTAATGAGGGGCCTTATCGAAACAATTTCTTTAAAAATAGCCTCTCAAAAAACGTATTGGAACGATAATAATATAAGTGGATTTAATCAATTTCCAACTTGAGGGATTGTTCTATGTAATTGTAATTAGCCATTCCTTCCATAAAAGAAGCAACCAATATCATAGCAGATATCGTGTAGTCACTTATTATAACAACGTCATTGGTATCCCTGAAAAAGAAACGTCCATTGAATCCAAGGAGCCCAAATAGACGATACAATTTCAAGCTATCACCTTTAAAAATGCGTGTTTGTTTACATGATTGTTCATTAATAACTGAATATCTACGAAGGACTGGAGATAGGTGTATCTGTTTAGTAACTTCTTGATTTTCCTTTATTTGAATATCTCTTCTAATCCAGGTCAGACACTAATTCATTCAATAAATCAAAACAAAACAAGCAACTCTAGCTTCATTTCCTTAAAGATCGATGTATTTTGACGACTCATTTAATTTGCCACCAAAAAAGAAATGATTGGTTTCCTTTCATCAAATATTATTCTCTTATTTAAACATTGAACAGTTATTGTTTATACCATAATCCACTAAAGTGCAATTTCCTACTCTATTTACTTGTTTTCAGACGGCGTAAATTGAATCTCCTTAGTGTCGAGACATATCTAAATATATTAGTTTTGATGCGACACAGCGGGGGAGGTGGGGGGGGGGGGGGGGGCAGGCTTCCGAAATGTTAGATCAATAACAAACAATCAATTTAGACAAGATATACACTGCCTCAGGCAATGACGTTTTTCAAAATCTCAAACTATTTTAAATAAATGAGAGGTATACATTTTTAATATTTCATTATATCTGCACAGATGGAGGCATTTTCATATATTTGGTGAAGTAAAAGAATACACAATATGATAAAGTAGGACAAATTTCCTAATATCTTCATATTAAAAAAAGATGCTGAAAATATTCTAACATTCCTGGGTCAAACATATATTATCCCGTCTGTGTAGAATAACACGTTTATATTGATTTTGTCTCATCGAGTGAGGAGAATTTCCACTTTCAAATTTTATTAGTTTTTAAGAATTGAATTACGCAATACAATCTCAAAACGAGTATGGATCGAATGATGGAGTAGTATGGTAGACATTCTCTGTCCTAATTATTTGCCTAAAGCAGACATTCTTTCAAAATACTGCATTTGGCATAATCTTTCTGTCATTATGGATTGTAAGCTTGACAGACTCCCAAATTAAGTAGCTAGACTCTCCCATCGTCAGAACAAGCATGATGAGTAAATCCAGATCTCTTCATCAGTCAGATTTGATAATAATTCTCCTTTCTTCTATTCAACGTACTTATATTTAGGAGCCGATAGTCACTAGCCCACCCCTCGCCTCTCCTCTGTTGAGCATCTGACCAAATCTCACAATAATCGCCTTTCAACAGTTACAAAGACATTCTTAAACCTTATGTTGATCAGGTTTTCTGCAAAATAGAGACAACTCTATGGAATAATATTCCTTGTCAATGCGAGCTGTATGTGAATTTGATAATCTGAAAATAAAACGTAGACATTTTAAAAAAAAATCAAGTAAATATATATTTTAACGTAATTTGTATAAAGACATTAAATAACTGGTTTAAATTAGTCAAAATATGTCAGAAATACAAATGTTTGGTTTCTTCTTATTGTGTGTGTGTGTGTGTTTGTGTGTGTATGTGTATGTATGTGTGTATATGTATGTATGTGTGTGTACGCGTATTATTTGGTTGTGCTTATTTGTGTGAGAGAGAGAGAGACTTCGTAATTTTAAGTGTTTATGATACTATCATGTGCATTTGTAAGCAGCAAATCAAAACCAAATTCAAATCCAATTTAATTTCAACTGCCTCTGTGAAGCAAACCGAGGTCTTGGCAAAACACTTTGTAAAAGGAAGTTTAGAATTTCTATAATTAATTATTATAAGTTGGTGATACAGCCGATCAACGATAAATTGCGTTTGGTGGTGTTTGTTTATTTGTTTTTTATTATGTTTCTTAAGTCATTGAATGGGACCTACATTACTGAAATTATTATAGAAAATAACATAATATCTCCATAATCATCGTACTTATAAATATGTTAAACTCTCTCCATAATCATTATATTTGGTAGTCGTTCATTTCAATCTTTGTGATATGGTAGACTTTTCCCCTCGGTCATTTCCTTTAAAAGATTTTCGAAGAACTGTTGTGCAAAAAAGACGTTATCTGTACTCATTGAGTATGAGAAAATTTCTTCTTCTCATCCTTAAAATTTAGATAATAATAATAATAATAATAATAATAATAATAATAATAATAATAATAATAATGATAATAATAATAATAATAATAATAATAATAATGATAATAATAATAATAATGATAATAATAATAATAATAATAATAATAATAATAATAATAATAATAATAATAATAATAATAATAATAATAATAATAATCGTATCGTATCGTATCGTTTAAGATCCAATAGGTTCTAAAACCTTTAAATGCTCTGTGTAAGTTTTATGCATAGATACAATCTATCAATTCTATAATTAGTATTCGATGTCAGTTAACTGATAATATTGAGAATTAAATATCTAATGCATAAATAAATGTCGTATTTAATATTCGTAGTATAATTAACTCTAGTTACATTCATTTGGCATGCCCAACTTATTCACTGTAGAGTTTCAAATAATGGATAAACAAAATACAATAATATCCAATGTCATGTCTATATTATTCGCCAAAATTAAATATTAGGTTGGTAAAATCTTTATGGATGGCATTCTTAAAATTTTTAATTGAATTATAATTTTCTTTCTCAAACTTTAGATTATTCCAAATTGTCACAGTCCTTTGAATTAGATTATTTTTCCTTATTGCCGAATTACGTATTTCAACAAATATCTTAAACGTATCTCCCCTAGTGTTTGTAACATTCAAATAAATATAAAAATCACGATAATCTATATTGTAAGAACCATGCACGAGTATATATATATATATATATGTATTTATATATATATATATATATATATATATATATATATATATATATATATATATATATATATATATATATATAAACGAATAAGCTCACCTATTGATTTCGATATTTTAGTGAAGACAAATGTAGATAATTTAATATTTCTAAATATATTGGATATCGAATGTCAGGTAAAAGTCTCGTAGCGCGTCTTAGTAGGTTCTGTTAACAGACTGTCGTTTAAATGAGGGACTCCAAATACTATTTCCGTGCTCTAGACCAGGTCTCATGACAGACTTATAAAATTGGACAAACGTTTTTAAATCAACAAAGCTAAACCTTCGGTATAATATAATTCCTAGAAGCTTCTTCGCTCTTTTTATACAATCACATATACGTTCATCAAAACACAGTTTATTATCAAAGACGATCCCCAAGTCCCTCTCTGAGCATGTAGTTGGCATAACAGTCATGTTATTGTCACATATGTAGTAGGAGAATGAAGGGTTAGACCTACCAATGTGAAAGACTCTACATTTAGTAATAGTAATATAAAGCTGCCAATTTTCAGACCAATTGTATAGTGAATTTATCTCATTTTGTAAGATATCTTTATCTAATGTTGGTGCATAAATGTTGGTGTCTTCGGCAAAATAATTTGTATTTAGAATTTGTAGCATCAGACAGATCATTTATATAAATAATGAACAGTAAAGGACCATGTACACTGACCCGAGTGACACATCTTGTTGCGCATATGGAGTCAAAACAACTTTCGCCTTCGACAACCCGTTGTGTATGACCAGTTAAAAAAAAATACAATCCAGTTATAAATATTACCAGTAATTTTAGAACCTTTATTATGTTTCAAAAATAACCTTTCGTGAGGCACAGAATCGAAAGATTTCCTGAAATCGTTTCATCAATACATCCTGTAAAACCATCCATTACTTGCAAAAACTGAGTTATGCAAGAGCTTCCCTTTCTAAATCCATGTTGACAATTATTTAGCAATTGATTCATTTCAAGAAAAGTAACTATGGATCACATCGACCACCCTTTATGAATATTGGCGTAACATTTGCAAATTTAACAACCATCAGGGAGTACACCTCTGGAAAGAGATTTATTATCTTAATAGCAGACATGAAATGTTATTTCCTTGGCAAATTCCTTTAATATACGTGGGTGTATACCGTCAGGTCCCATACTTTTATTTTTCTCAAGTTTCACTAATTTATTATAAACATCAACCTTACTCACCACAACATCATTTAAACAAGAGTTAATAACTCAGCTATGAAATAAAGGCATATTATCAACATTTTCTTGTGCAAATACACGTGAAAAAATGTATTCAAAACATTTGCCTTTACTTTATCATTATCCCTTTTACTGCCGTCTGGGGTAGTCAGTTTCCCAATACCGTTTCTAACTTTAAATTTACCATTAACATACTTCTAAAACTCCTTTACATTTAACTTACTCTGAGACGCAATTTTTTTTTCTCAAATGATATATTATTTTGTTTTATAACATGTTTTGTCATATTTCTGTGTGTTACATAGGTTTGAAAATTTTCTTTAGCTTTATACTTTTTTAAAACATAATCTACTTTTTTTGTTTACAACTTTTTTTTAACATCACGAGACATCCATGGAGGTTTATTTATTTTCTTATATACCCTGCCTAAGAGGGATAAAACATGACTCTCTTTTATTGTATTATTTAATAGTTCCAAGCCATTTCAACATCCATCTCAAAGTATTTGGACCAATCAGCCAAACACCTTCTACCCTCTTCATAGTTTCCTTTATAATAGTCATAAACTTTCTTTGCATTCAGTTAAAAATGTTTTCTGGTATGTTTAGAGAGATATTATAACTTAATGATCAATATTTCCAAGGGGAGGCATTTTGCTGAATAGAACCCACTCCATTTTCATCATTACAAATAAAAAGATCCAGAATATTACTCTATTGACAATTTCTAAGACGTGTCTTATTATTTGTTATTTACGCGAGATATGCATCGCGCAATGTTTCAACAAATAGTTACTATGGGTTAATGTCAAAATCCCCCATAATAAATATATATCAAATTGTTTTTGGTCAAATGACAATACGTTATTTCTGAATAATTCTATTAAATACAATTTATTTAAGTTGTTATTTCAACAGAAATTACTTATTAAATGTTAGATATTGTACAAAAATGGGCACCAAATACGTTCTTCTATAGTCTGAGTAAAGGTAAATTCTTGAGCACTAAGATTGTCTAAAATGTATATAGCAACTCCTCTGTGAGATTTTACATTAAAATAATAATAATAATAATAATAATAATAATAATAATAATAATAATAATAATAATAATAATAATAATAATAATAATAATAATAATAGTAATAATAATAATAATAATAATAATAATAATAATAATAATAATAATAATAACAATAATAATAACAATAATAATAATAATAATAATAATAATAATAATATTAATACCAATAATAATAATAATAATAATAATGACATTAGTAATAATAATAAAAATAATAACAATAATGATAATAATAATAATAATAATAATAATAATAATAATAATAATAATAATAATAATAATAATAATAATAATAATAATAATAATAATAATAATAATAATAATAACAATAATAATACTGATAATTGTAATAATAATAATAATAATAATAATAATAATAATAATAATAATAATAATAATAATAATAATAATAATAATAATACTGATAATTGTAATAATATAATAATAATAATAATAATAATAATAATAATAATAATAATAATAATAATAATAATAATATAATAATAATAATATTGATATAATAATAATGATAATATAATAATAATAATAATAATAATAATAATAATAATAATAATAATAATAATAATAATAATAATAATAATAATAATAATAATAATAATAATAATCAGATACTTATATCGCGCGCAACTTCCACATAAGTGCGAAGCGGTACTTTACAATATCAATTGACATTCAAACATTCATTAATTTACTATTTTAAGAACACAGATACAGAATCACACACACACACACACACACACATACATACACACACAAACACATACATACACACAAAGAGACACACACACATGTTTCTATAATATATGGATATTATTTCGCGAGTCTGTGATAATTTAGTCCTATAAAATTAGTTTGAGATTATAGTGTGATTGGCGGCCTGGAAATACAGTTATTACTATGCACTATAAATAAAAAAAATAATTTATTACTAACACTTGGCTTATCTTGTAAATTTGTTACAATTTGCCACAATATAATGATCGGCGTTTACTATAAATAACTTGAACCCATTGTAAAACGATTTACATTATTAGCAATTCACTATAGTCGTCATGACTCCCCTATTGTGATTGTCTGAAGAGAATTGAGTTTTATAATCGTTGTTGTTGAATTTATCTCCAATGACTCGAGCACAAACGAATTACAAAAAGCTTAATCTAATTTACATTAACCAGTTAACTACGCACCGTGGAAAAAGCTCGTATTTAAAAATTTGGCCAGAAAACTATTCCTTCAAATATCGATCGATTTAAATAACTGTCCTCTTGGCAAAATCTCTCAAACCTGGGACTTCGCGAAGTTCCAGGTTTGAGAGATTTTGCCAAGAGGACAGTTATTTAAATCGATCGATATTTGAAGGAATAATTTCCTGGCCAAATTTTAAATACGAGCTTTTTCCACGGTGTGCAGTTAACTGATTAAATGTGCCCAGTGGGATCCGAGGTTTAGATATATACGTACAATTTGCTCATGAGGCCAATAAAAATTCATTAGTCTCTAGTTTACCAGAGACTAATGCAGTTTTAGTAGCTCAACTGATATAGACGGATGTGTTTGTGAGTACAATGTAATGTCTTGTAACATAGTCAAACGATGTTAAAAGTGCTCAGTGTACAAATGGGTGACATATCGCAGTTTCATGTTGGGCTTGGGTAAGCTAATGTACATACAGGTTTTCCTTTACTATGTATCAATAAACACTGAATTAACGGAGACCAGAAGTGGAAATACAAACATTATATATTAAAAAGGGGAAAAAATCGTCGGTAGGTCTTTTTATCATTATTTTGCTGTCAAAAAGTCAATTTGTCTCAATAAACCGGTGTTAACAGAAATATATTTTGTCTGAAGTGTGATATTTGTCTGAGATGATGTCTTGTCGGAAATTGAAAAACAGCAATTTAAAAAGCATTCGTTGCCTTTTAATTCCTGCCTTTAGTCAGTGGTGTGTTTTATAAAAGTGAGGCTACAAAAAATTGCTTCTTTAGTACTTTGTTTTATAACTGAAAGAGAAATATGCTTCCATATTGTCTGAAATTCGTAAGACTTAGTGTACGAGGGTGAGTCAACAAGTACTAGGACAAATCTCCTACTGAGTTCATTTCTTTTTCATGTGAAGTCATATTTTGATTGGGAAAATTATGCCAACAGCGTTAGGGACAATAGGGTGTAATCGTCGTTGATTGCCTACCACAGAGAGCCACTGACAAGGTTATGGCAGTTCAAAATGGCTGCCCTCATGGATGTCCGTCAGCGATAGAAAGTTGTCATTGAATTATTTGTTTTCAAAGAAAAAACCTCGAGTAACGTTTTTAAACGCATTGATAAAGTCTATAAAACTCAGGCATTTTGAGGAGGCAGTGTTTTAGGTGGGTTGAACCTGACTCGAAGAGACAATAATTGAAATGGTGACACCCTTTTCCATAAAGACCAAAAACTTCAAAGCTGGGAAAATTATGCCAACAGCGTTAGGGACAATAGAGGTGTAATCGTCGTTGATTGCCTACCACAGGGAGCCACTGTCAACTTGAAACGGTAGAAATAGATCTCGAAGCAACTGAAAGCAAGAACCTGTCGAGTTAGACCGGCTTTGAGAGATTGAACGAATATTGTTTTTTCATGAAAATTCCCGTCCACACTCAAGAACCAGGAAAAGAGAGGTAATCGCATCATTTTAATGGACAACGTTGTCCCACTCTCCTTATTAATTCACCAGACTTGCCCCTTTCGGACTTTTATTTTTTTTGTTCCACTGAAGGGGGCAATGAGGGGACATTGAAGATGATGAAGAAGCCAAGACAGTAGTGAAAAATTGGCTCAAAATTCAGTCAACTCAGTTGTACGAGGACGGGATACATGACCTTACAAAAATGTAGACTGGCTTTTGAGAGAGGCGGAGACTATGTTGAGAAACAGCATTCTACTCGGCTAATACCAAGCTTTTTTTAATTTGAAGTATAATGCATGGTATTGATTCAATTTGTTTTAAAGTAAGCAGAGCATTACTTTTTGAGTCACCCTCGTATTCCATTGAGATTGGAAATACTCAACATATTTTCTCTTTTTTTTCTGTTCTTTGATTTTTTTGGGGGGATGGTCCTAGTTCAACTGGTATAGCTGTACCTAATGAGCCGGCAACGTAACACTGTAAAGATAGGATAAATTAAATCATTCATCTTCTGGCAAAATGGCAAAGATAAATAAGGAAACAGAGACAATTTTTGTTATTATTGTTGAATCGGTATAGTATTAGTTTCCCAAGAAATGTGCATTACAACCTGTTTTATCATAAATTTGAATTACAGAAAATGGAATTACGTAGAAGTATAGTTTGTTCGAATTCGTATTGTAATGTAAGAAGGAATAAAAGTAAATATATTTGTTTGTTGCTCAACCAACGAACTTAATGACCTGTATAATATAAAGAGCTTAATATAATCTCTTTAATCAAATTATGGTAGGAGATAATCAAATCTCTTTCAGATTGATTGAAAAGTTCATGGTTTTAGAAATTATGTTGTACCCGTAAGGATAAAAAAGACTCCTTTCTTTGGCATTCCATTAAAGACATGTAGTTTCTCGGAGCATCTTTAAGAAAGAAAAAGAGTATGATTTTGTGACCGTTCTGACCCATATTTCAACAGTAGCAAAGAGAAGTTAGTGTTATAATCCAATTTTTTTGCACTATAGCAAACCATGTTGAATCTTTATCTTAAACCCATCATTTATATAGACTTTGAACCCCCAATCATATTACTCCGATATAAAACCAAACGAAGCCGGCATGCCATAATGTAGAATGGATGCATTGTCGTATACTTTCACTGGACGAAACTATGAGTTGATTACATAGCATGACTGGCAGCATACGTGAGTGGAGCTTTATAAGACACACTGAATATGATGGGCTTTCCAGTTGAATAACAATTAAGTAGAGCCCATAAGATTGATATAACAAATTACAGGTATACTAGAAGCCTGTTAGATCATTCCGTAAGTCGTAAAACACACGGATAGATAAATATCAACAGAATTTATATTTAACAGGTTTTTTTGTGTTTTTTTTTGGGGGGGGGGGGGGGGGGTTCTCTTTATTTTTCTTTCTCGGGGAGAAGGGGGGGGGGGGGTGGCCAGGAGGTGGGGCGTTCTGAACCATGTCATCAGCAACTGAATTGTTGTTCCAATGTCATCTGATTTTGAATTAAAATATTGAATATACCAGCGTCCCATCATCCCATATAGGGTTGATAAGGAATAACTACTGACATTTTAATGATGAATTAAATAGGAGGAGTCAAGGTACATTTTATTTAGAAAACATTCATAAATTTTTTTAAAAACCTTTGAGTGTAAACACATTAAAAAAACAACAAAAAATTTGGTGTTTGGTAAAGATTATTGTATCAGGTTGTTTGCGAAACAAAAGCCAAAAACCCTGGCAATATAATCAGTAAATACATGATCATTACGATGATAGAAATAAAATGACATGTTTTTGCTAAATATAGCTTTCAATGATTATTGCCAATCAGTTAAAATTTGAAACGTATCACGAACTAATCCTATTTTAAATTGCTTTAATTAATATTTGAGCGTTCGAGCGAATTACAGAAATGCACTCATTCACACACACACATACACACACACACACACAATATATATATATATATATATATATATATATATATATATATATATATACGCGCGTGTGTGTATGTGTGTTTGTGCGCGTAAATATTAATGAAAAACATAATGATCAGGTTCATTTTAGTTTCTTTGAGACGTGAGAATATAATTAGTAATCGTCAATGAGCTGGTAATACTAGATATACTTTCTCCGTGCCAAATTGTGTAAGCCCTTGGCTATGAACATTCATTTCTACCGTCGGTTTGACATCAATAATAATACCGATATTGACATCAATATCGGAAGACAGTCATATTTAGCAGCTGTCTCCAACACCACCATGAGCGACCTGCCATTCTTAAAGAAGAGGTGAAAAGTGTTTTCAATAACATCAACTCGAGAAAGACCCGTGGCCTAGATGGAATCTGTGGTAGTGTATTGAAAGAATGTTCCGATCAACAAGTAGGCCTACCAATTGTTGAGAAATATTTCAAAACTCATTAGATTTTGGCATAATCCCAACAAAATGGAAAGTATAAATCATCGTGCCCATTTCCAAATCCCCTTGTCATCAACATTTAACAATTTCAGACCTGTTGATTTGACGACATCCATTACCATGAAATGTCTGGAGAAAATTATAAAATGTGTTATTTTAAATGTAATTAACTAAACATTGGATCTGCTCCAATTTGCCTATAAACATGCACAAGGAGTTGACGATGAACTTGTGAATCTAAACCAGTCCTTAACACCCCACCTATACAAAGCATCGGGAAATTGTGCCAGAATCCTCTATGTAGGTTTCTCATCAGCCTTTAATGCTATGATCTCACAAATATTGATTATTTTATTATTTGATTTTAAAATGGATTAAAAACTTACTTTATAAAAGACCTCAAGTCCCCAGGGGGGGGGGGGGGGGGGGGGGGAGGGGGGGGGTGTAACATCACCTAGTCTATACATTCCATACATCAATGACTGTCGTTCATTTCATTCAAACTGCCAAATAATTAAATATTCTGACGACACAGAGATTGTTTGTCTTGTCAACCATTATGATGATAGCATAAATAAATAATTTGATCAAGTTGATTTTTTCATTAAGCTCTG
>NC_088361.1:52237703-52257703 GCF_034508935.2 Berghia stephanieae
ATGGATTCGGAGTTAATCCAGGTTTATGTATCTTGAAAGGAACAACAACAATTGCTTACTACCCTTTGAAATGGATGTTTATCCTTTGAAAAGTACTTTCCCCCAGATGCAGACCTAGCTACTCAATGTTTAAAATAAAAATGAACCAAAAAAAAAAATGATCTAAATCGTTTGAGGATGAATTCGGAGGATTCTGATTACGTGAGGTCCCAGGTTTGAGAGGTTTTGCCAATATGCGGGTCATTTAAATCGATCGATACTTGAAAGACGGCTTTCTGGACAAATTTTTTAAATACTTGTTTTCTAGAATACGACAGTAGACAATTAAAGTTCATATACAACAGCTGCATTCTCTCCTGAAAATGACTTGAGGAGGTTGGCGATATCGAGCGTCCATTCTAAAAATGAGGCCACAAGCAAGTCATTAGTATGCTTTACACTGTGTGTCTCTATGACTCAAGTATGGGAACCAATTTTCATCTTTGATTTGTTTCTTTTTGTACATGTATAGGGTGGTTAATAAGTTGAGGTTTTGAACAGTTTACAAATAGAGAGCATAGTATTTCAACGCTATGATAAATAATAGTTATCAAACTGACTTATTTATACTTGTATTTTCAGATTATTTTGTTAATCACATATTAAAGAGTTTTAACAAGTGCAACGACATAAACGACTCGGGGTTAAGAACATAATTTGATGATGATGATGATGATGATGATGATGATGATGATGATGATAATGATGTTGATGTTGATGGTGATGGTGATGATGAAGATGATAATAACAATGATGGTCGTGGTGCTTGTGGGGATGGTGGTTATAAAAGTGATTGTGCATGTGATGTTCTTACAATTTTACAAAGATGGCATGAGTATTTTTTTTTCGTTGTTGTTTTATTTCGCTTTTTTTGTTGTTGTTTCCTTTGATTTGTTTTTGTTTTAATTTGTTGTTTTTTATTTGTAGAAGCATTGAACAGGCTTTAAATAGCCCAAATTAAGGGTACTTTCAAAACCGGTTATGTATGTGTCACTGGATTAGTGTAAATTATTATTGTATAGACAGAGTATTTTGGTTCATATAAAACGCTTTGCAAACCTTACCGTACTCGATGCAAGTTTAAACAAGGACCTTCCTATCGCCGGTTAAGGTCATTTAGCATGCTTAAATGCTAGTATTTAATATGGCTAAATAAGGTATTGTGTGGGAATTGAATTTTCCTCTTAAGGTCGCAAATTCATATATATATACATATATAAGTTCACTCACGTTTATTTATTATAGCCACCTGAAGTAAGACAGTCCGCAATCTAGTATTCCAATGTCGTCGATATATATATATATATATATATATATAAGGTCACTCACGTTTTTTCCCGATACAATTGTTTGTTTGTACTACATTTCGTCAGTCGACATTTATCCGAAGTGTGCATTTTTTCTTTCGAGAGTTCGATGTTGTTTATTTATATTTATTCATGCCTACTCTCTTACCTACAAAGTGCTCACAAACACTCATAAAAATATATGTATAATATGTAATATATATATATATATATATATATATATATATATATATATGTATATATACATACATACATACATACATGAAAGGAAAAGACTTCCTGTGGCTCTACTTTATTATTATTATTATTATTATTATTATTATTATTATTATTATTATTATTATTATTATTATTATTATTATTATTATTATTAGTAGTAGTAGTAGTAGTAGTAGTAGTAGTAGTAGTAGTAGTAGCAGCAGTAGTAGTAGTAGTAGTAGTAGTAGTAGTAGTAGTAGTAGTAGTAGTAGTAGTAGTAGTAGTAGTAGTATCATTATTATTATTATTACTATTATTATTATTATTATTATTATTATTATTATTATTATTATTATTATTATTATTATTATTATTATTATTTCTTTAATTTCTGTTTTGACAGTATTACGGCTCCTTCTGGTTCGCGGCAGTCATCATTCTTCAATGCTTCGTCCACAGTCGTACCATGGCGGATACGAGTGAAAACCCAACAAAAGCCTTACAAGAGTTCGTCAAAAAAGAGATTTCAATGCCCAAAGCGGTTGTCAAAATTGTCGTCCAGTCGTGTGCAGGCATTGCGTCTTACCGATTTGCCAAGCTGGTCTGGTCTCTAGACTTGATATCTGATCATCATGACGTAAGTAATCACTAGAATCCATAAGAGCCAGAAGACTCGGGGAGATGGAGTTAATCCTGGCTCATATAGAACAAATGGACAATAGTACTTGCTCTCTACCTTTTGGATAGGCCGATAGCCTATCGCAAAGAACGTACTTTCCGCCAGATCTATGGAGATGAGACATCAAAGAGATAGACATCCAGGGTTGAGTGAGGAAATGAAACAAATAATGTCAGAACAAGTCTCATATTTCTATTTACCAGTTTATCCGTCCCGACATAATACTGTTTGGAGGCGATGAGTCATATGTTTGTAATCCCACCAAGATTAGGTCAGAGAGGTCATAATGCCAGAGACACGTAGCAATGCCACAAGTGACAATGAACGTATAACGATAATCAAGCAGGCTGGTGATGATAATAAATAAATAATAAAATTGAGCTTTATATAGCGCAATATCCACTAAATGTGCTCAAAGCGCTTTACAAAGGGTCCCTGGTCAACAGCAACATTTAACATGTAGGACAGGACATGCCGCCTGTTAGGCGATATTACAATTTTTCGGACAAAGTCGACGATGTTAACGGCCAAGTACTCATTTTACACCTGAGTACGATGAGAGAAAGTGAGTAAAGAGCCTTTTCCAAGGACTCAACTATGCACCGAGCGCGAGGATCGAACCCAGGACCGTCCGATCCGAAAGCGAGTGTCATACCACAAGACCACATAGACTAGAGACGATTGGATCAACTGATAACTTTGTTTTCGCTGAAAACTTAAACCGGGCAAATTGCAACCTGTAATCTCAACACTGTATTGTGTCAGGATATGGTTTGGAAACTGAAAATTGAATTTATATTCAGACAGACTTTGATCATGTGGTTAATCATTTGTTTTATTAAGATCAATAAGCATTCTTTCTTAAAGTGCAACCGAGTAAAATTTCTTATTCGAGATCAATTTAACTTGAAAATCAATTTTTGGTATTGAGTTCATCACAACTTAATGCCGATTTTATGTTTGAAACAAAAATGAATATACAGCTTCCAAAAAAATAAAAATAAATATAAACAAAATGCCAAACATGGGACGTTTCGGGCTCAAAATCGTCGATTTATCTTTTCATTATTTTTAGTTGTTGTTGTCTGAAGAAGAGTTTTGAACCCGAAACCTTCCGTGTTTGGCATTTTGTTCTTTCTTAAAGCTGTAGTATTATTGTTTGTTATTACTTTTTACAGTCCACATTTTCTGGCAGCTTAGTATCACTATCGATTGTAGGCGTTGGATCACGTATTTGGTTGAACTGATACAAAAGCATAACACTAAAATAATGGTTTGTTCTCACCACCGAGATCACAAAGGTCGATAAAAATACTATCTAGTATGTTTTTGTTGACTTAGAATGTTCAAATCTTTGTTGTTTATATCAACACAACTCTGCTTAGTCATCGGCCGTTACCGACTATAGAAGTTGACGTCACTTTGGTCTTTGTTATAGTTTCTTGCCATCCATTTTTATGAGTAATTCTCACTAAACTGTATTGATCAGACTATAAACGTTCATGGTTACACATAATGTTGTGTGTTGGTCCGTTATATTTCCGGATGACAATGTTGTGAGTATCTTAGACAAGCGCACAGCATCTATAGCTAGAAGGAACAAAATTGACGTCACTGAAATATTTGTTATTATTTTTAGACAGCTATTTTAATGTGTAGTTCTCACTAAATTCTATCAGACTATAAATGTTAAAGATTACACATTGTTTTTGTGTGTTGGTATAGTATATCTGGCTGGGGTATGATTTTTTTGGATTTCAGCTAAATGCGCAGCGTCAACAAAGAATGCTTCGAATCACACAACTTTTTAGAAGGATGAGCTTTTTAATAATTATACTACGTAATTAGAACACGAAAATGCAAGTCTATTTAGTTACTTTCGGTTTTGTGGTTCAGAATAATATTCTCACCATATTTTTGTTTACTTCCAGTAAAATATGCCAACACCTGACTGGCTGAAGAGTTGATCGAGGTTTTAATTAAAAATCATAAGTCAGTACCCCGCCGCCCCTTAAGAAACGAATTAAAACAGAAACTGAACATATTATACTCTGTTTTCAGGCCGTAATTTACCCGTTCTGAAACCCTGTGGACATTAATAATAATAATAATAATAATAATAATAATAATAATAATAATAATAATAATAATAATAATAATAATAATAATAATAATAATAATAATAATAAATAATAATAATAATGCTGAAAACTTATATAGCGCTATAACTCCGAGACACCAGACTCTAAGCGCTTAAATTACAAATTACTTTGGCTGAAACATAATCACTTACACACACAAGCACACACACACACACACACACACACACACAACACACAACACAAACCAAACCTATCTTGCTTCTCATAACATCTACTAAAATCGAAACAGATATGTTTTAAGCGAACGTTTAAAAATAGACAAAGATTCTTTTTCACGAATGCTCTGCGGTAAGGCGTTCCAAATAGAGGGTCCGAAATGAGAAAAGGATCTCATTCCAGCATTTTTCCGAATTCGAGGGACAACTAGTTTTGTGGAATCACTGGCCGAACGTAAGGGGCGGGGTTTTGAATATCTTTCAATTAGTTCTGAAAGGTAGGAAGGGGCAGTACCTTCAAGACAACGATACACTAAAACACAAGCTTTGAATTTAATTCTTTTCCCAACAGGCAGCCAATGCAGGTCATGAAGTAGAGGTCCGGCAGAGTCGCACCTACGCTTCATGAATACTAGTCTGGCAGCGCTGTTTTGGACAATCTGAAGACGTTTCAGATTGTATTGCGAAACGCCAAACAACAGAGCATTACAATAATCCAATTTCGATAGTACGAGGGACACAACCAGGTGCTTGGTCACATCCTCAGATATGAACCGTCTAATGGAAGCAATCTTTTTTAGTTGGAAAAAGAGAGATCTAACCAAATTATTAACCTGATGCTCCATCGACAGTCCAGAGTCTAAGAATGTGCCAAGGTTTTTCACTTTGTCAACAATTTGAATAGAGGCATCCCCCAACTTCAAATCTGTTTCACTTTTCCACTTCCTGTTCCCCACATACAGCACCTCCGTCTTATCATCATTCAGTTTCAGTCTGTTCTCATTCATCCATTTCTTAACACTTTGGATACAATTCTTACTATTGGCTGATACTTCTTGTAAATTTCTCGTATTGGAAACGCAGTACAATTGCGTATCATCAGCGTATTGATGGTAAGACAGACCAAAACTTCTGATGATTTTAGACAGAGGGCCAACGTACAAAACAAAAAGAACGGGTCCAAGTACTGAACCCTGGGGAACCCCACAATCAAAAAAGATTTCCTCCGATCTATATTCATCCACCGTAATAATCTGTTTACGATTAAACAAATATGACCTAAACCAATCAAGCGCTGCACCAGACACGCCATAAGTAATTTCAAGACGTTTGAGAAGAAGATTGTGATCAATAGTATCAAAAGCAGACGATAGGTCAAGCAAATTCAGCAAAGAACATGAACCATTGTCTATAACAGAGAGGAGATCATTAACAACCCTAACAAGTGCGGTTTCCGTCGAATGATGTTGCCTATAAGCAGACTGAAATTTTTCTTCAAGACAATTATTTTTAAGATGAGACAGTAATTGTTTCAAAACAAGCTTTTCTAAGATCTTAGAGAGAAAAGGAAGATTAGAGACAGGGCGATAGTTTTTTAAGTTCTCTTTATCGAGATCAGGTTTTTTCAAAAGGGGTTTGACATGAGCAACTTTGTAAATGTCTGGTACAGCACCTGATTGCAACGAATTATTAACAATACATGTAAATGGTGTTAAAATTACATCAATGCATTTTTTTAAAATGGCAGTATTTAAGGGGTCTAAATCACAACTTTTAGTTGGAGACGACATAATGCAATCACATAAGTCAGCTTCAGTAATCATTGAAAAATGTGTTAACGAATCACCATGAAATGTGTCAAATGTTGTATGGATCGATTCAGATGACAGTTCTTTCCTGATGGTATCCGTTTTTTCTTTAAAATATTGACCAAAGCGAGTTGGTAGATCTGCACGATCGATTAAAGATGGGAGAGCTGGTTGCGTCTGTTGTCCCAGCAGTTCCTTGGTCAAGGCAAAGAATTGTCTGGAACGTCCCACGTTTTTGAGGCTTTCTTCATAGAATTTCTTTTTGGCCCTGAAATTGACGGCTTTTGCATCATTTCTAGCCGCGATGTATCGCTTCTTATCGACAGCATCTCTGGACTTGAGCCATTTTCTTTCTGCCCGCCTCCTGGCTAATCCATTCAATTTTATTTCGGTATTATACCAGGGTGCTTGACGTCTCACTTTTACTGCTCTAGTTGTTAAGGGAGCATGCTTGTCCACCGTACCAACAATTGACTCGTGGAGACCATTCGCATCATGTTTATTTTTAACGTTATGGTCAAGGTCTTGTTTAAAAATGTTCATATTTATATTCTTCAAATTACGAGATGTTATCATCTTTTTTACTTCGTGCTTCATTGGAAATAAAACGCAAAACACAATTAAATGATGGTCAGAGATTAATTTATCAATATTTGAGACAAGTGAAGAGAGAGAATGTTCAATGTCTGTAATGACATGATCTATTGTGTGGCCATGGTTGTTTGTAGGACCGCTTACAAGTTGAATATAGTTGTTTTGTGTCAATAATCTCCCGAAATAATTTCGATTCATTTTTGTTTCCGAAATAATCAATGTTAAAATCACCCATAAAAATATTATGCTTTTTGTTAATGGATTGCATAGACATAAATTCTCCGAACTCAGATAAAAAATCAATTGTTGATATTTTGTTTTGTTGGCTTGGTGGTGGGCGGTAGACACAGTGAAACGACTTTTTAAAATTATTTTCATGAATGGCAAATCCAGCGTATTCAAAACTTCTAAAATTATCATGGTGAAATGATATCTTGTCAAAGAGTGACAAGTTGTAAATAATTGCAATTCCACCTCCTTTCCTCCCAATGCGTGGAAATGATTTAATACAAAAGCCTTCGGGTGTAATTGCTTTCATAATTGGATCATCATATGAATGATTAAGCCATGTTTCCAAGATGACAAAAATAGTAATTTTATGATCTTCAATAATGTCGATTATGTCTTGAGTTTTATTACGACACGATCTAACATTTAGTAATCCAATTTTTAAACTGGTATGATCACTACGTGCAGGTTGTTGTTGTTGTTGTTGTTGTTGTTGCTCAAGACGGTGCTGTTGCTGCGAGTTGTTGTCATGGTGGTCGTTAATTTCATACTGACTGTCACGGACAGTGTTGACATTTGACAAGGAACGGTGAGGATTACTCATTGAAGTGATTAGATTGGATGGGGGACGAGTGTTGATAAATTGAAGCGAGGATCGAGGTCGTAGGGGAGCGGGCGTGGGGTTGGCCGATGACCAATGACGGTGGTTATAGGGCGTTGTTTTCGTCTACCCCCTCTGAGTCTGTTCATAAAATTAGTATTATAAATAGATCGATGTACACGGTAGTTGTTAAAAGTTGTAAAATATAGCACAGTGAATAAAGTT
Source organism: Berghia stephanieae (assembly GCF_034508935.2). Taxonomy (NCBI): domain Eukaryota; kingdom Metazoa; phylum Mollusca; class Gastropoda; order Nudibranchia; family Aeolidiidae; genus Berghia; species Berghia stephanieae. Next base: position 52,245,481 of record NC_088361.1, read on the forward strand.
TCCAATATGGCTGTAAACAAATAGCAGTTTAAAACTATGTTCGACTTTGGAAAATCCATACTTAAATTTTAAAATTTTAGAAAAATCCTCTGTTAGAAATCGTTAAAATGTATATCAATAAAACCACAAGACTATCACAAATTAGATGGTATTAAAATCCAGGCGAAATGTCAGATAAAAATCACTCAAAACACGTAAATGAAAGAGCCAACAAAAACAAGACTCGCCGGTCAGGCGTGTTACAATTATTACAGTACCTTCAAGACAACGATACACTTAAACACAAGCTTTGAATTTAATCCTTTCCTCAACAGGCAGCCAATGCAGGTCATGAAGTAGAGGTCCGGCAGAGTCGCACCTACGCTTCATGAATACTAGTCTGGCAGCGCTGTTTTGGACAATCTGAAGACGTCTCAGATTGTATTGCGAAACGCCAAACAACAGAGCATTACAATAATCCAATTTCGATAGTACGAGGGACACAACCAGGTGCTTGGTCACATCCTCAGATATGAACCGTCTAATGGAAGAAATCTTTTTAGTTGGAAAAAGAGAGATCTAACCAAATTATTAACCTGATGCTCCATCGACAGTCCAGAGTCTAAGAATGTGCCAAGGTTTTTCACTTTGTCAACAATTTGAATGGAGGCATCCCCCAACTTCAAATCTGTTTCACTTTTCCACTTTCTGTTCCCCACATACAGCACCTCCGTCTTATCATCATTCAGCCTCTCATGTCCTAATTTTGACATTTTGCATGATCAAATATATTGATAGATTTTATTTGAATCAACTGTTGAGTATAAAACATCTCAACATTTACTTGGGGAATCTATTGATCCAATCGCTCTATTCCATATTCTAGTGTGATTGTTGTTGAAATTGTTCCCAGTTACTAGTAAGATTATTATGTGAGTTGCTATTAAGAGTTACTAAGAGTTACGTGTGTCACTGTCAGAGAGGAGTGCAAATTTCCTCGGGAAAAATACTCGATGTAGTCCTTCACATTAAATTTAAATGATGTTTTTAAAAAAGCCCAACAAATAACAATACAGGAAGCCATTGTGATGCCATGCCTTGATAAATGATTTTGACATTTCAAGAACAAACGACTTTGTATCCTGCGACCGATATTCTTTTCTTTTCTGTTGTGCGGGGGAGGGGAAGGGGGAGAGGGGGGGGGGGGGGGGTGGGGTAGACTTATCTTTGCGTTCCTGTTGTATGAGAAGTCATCGGCCGTCGATTATTTAGTAATGCATCTATGTTTGCATTGTTGCTTGTTGTTGGCCGAAGAAGGGTATTGATTCCGAAAAGTTTCGTTACTTTTATTCCTTTTGAGACGTGGTATGTGTTGTTCTTATTTACTACATCTGTTTAGAGAGAGAAAATAATGTACACTTATTATTCGCAGAACATCTTTTCTTTCGCAATGGCGTTGAGACAGATAATCACGAACAAACAACACCAAAGCTTTGATATGGTGAATGTTTAAAATGAACATATTATTATTATTATTATTATAAGTTGAACATTCACGCAGACTAGAACATATCTTACCGAGGAGATTAGTTGGCATAGAGGCGAGGTCAGAAAAATATTATAAAAAAAGATTGATTTGACATGAAAATAATAGACATCCCGTATTTTCTACTCTTCTCAGCGGTACTACGAAACATCGTGTGCCAGTGACCTTCAAGTGACGTTGTTGATGGGCTTCCTCATCGAACTGTGTGCAAGCCTTGCCGACAGCTGGCTCAATATGCAGACGGTAGCTTCTAACGCTACTGTGGACGAATTCCTCAAGTATTTGAATGCATCCCTTATGATTGTTGCAGGTGATTACCCTCATATCATCATCATCATCATCATCATCATCATCATCATCATCATCATCATCATCATCATCATCATCATCATCATCATCATTATCAATATCATTATTATTATTATTATTATTATTATTATTATTATTATTATTATTATTATTATTATTATTATTATTATTATTATTAAACAATATGAAAATAATTGAATAACCGTCCATATATTGTGCATTTCAGACGTTACACCATTTTAATGCGCTTTACAATGCTTCATGCTATATCTTGGTAGGCAATACGGTATATAATTAAAACTTTAATTTATCACTGCACAAGTCGCCGTTTGGTTTCCTTTTAAAACTAAGTCTCTAATAGGATCATTCACTAGCTAAAGGTCAAATACTTAATCACGTCTAAGTCCAGTGGGAATAAAGTGTATGTAGTGGCTTACCCAATCACGCAACATCGCTTGAATGTCTCACAAGGAATAACACCATACCCGCGCCGAATTAGTGCGTAGTCATTATATTTTGGGGACCACGGGTATGGATGTGGACAATGTTATGGCATGGACCGTTAAGGATAACTCTATAGTGACGGGCTTTTGTATTATAATGAGGTTTCAAAAGATAGTCAGTAAATTATCATGCTGAGAAACATAACATTTTATAAGCAGATTTGTTTTAGGAAAGAAATGGAGGGAAAGAAGAAGAAGAAGAAGAAGAAGAAGAAGAAGAAGAAGAAGAAGAAGAAGAAGAAGAAGAAGAAGAAGAATGACCGCAACATTCTTTTGAACCGACCTGAATGTATTTTTGGATCAGTGGATGGGAAGAAAAGCCGATGGAGATCACAACATAACGGATCCCTCAACTAACTTGAGTTCGAAAACATCCGGAGGATTTCTATGTGCTGATGGTAAGTGTCTTGCGTCCCAGGCCTCTGATTTCCATTGAGGAGAGACTAACAGTTGCCCTGAAGACACTCTCTAAGTCTATTTGAAGAACTCACGAACCCAGGAATAAATCAAGTGTGTGCATTCCATTAAAAAAAATGCCATGCCAACAGGAAACTGAACATCTCCTGCAATGGGAACAATTGGAGAGCAACACATTTCTCGTGTACCTCGTTGTCTAAGACCGGATCATTATTGTTAACTTGAAATCAACTGCAGTTCCAGTCCTCCATCAGCTGGCAGGCATTATACCTCCCAAATTCGAAGAGCCACTGCTTCCAAAGCCCAGAAATATAAACAGGAAATGGACCCAAGGCACCCCTCCATGACCACAACCCAACGACAAGTAGACTGAAGTCAAGAAAGAGCTTCATGACTGAAGAAAGCATCAAACCTGACCATGCAGTTGTTCACAGAACTCCACATGGAGGGCGTGGGACAATTACGCAAATGAAGCCGTTGAAGACCCAAGAGAAGTACTGCCCTATGAAACTGAGCTCCCCAGGAATGAACAGAGCAACAGAGCAAGGGCAAAACTTGGGAAAACAGCTGGAAGCATGAAAAAGTAGGGGCTACCCGAGACCAGTTGTGTACATGTGGGTGCCCAGAGTAAATGACGGAGCACATCCTTAAAGAATGCCAGGATGGACCCAGCTGCATTGATTATGATCTAAGGTTCTGCTCTTCACATGCTCTATAGTGTGTTCGGTGTTGGAGCGACAAGCTATGGTAATGATGATGATCAATGGATTGGCGCTGAAATGGTTCGAATCGACAGAATGTTGTACATGTGGTTAACAATGCCAAATCATCTGATCATCCTTTGAAATATGGTGTGCCATAAGGATCAGTATTGGGTCCAGTTAATTTTACATTGTACATGAAACCCTTCGTATCAATTATTTCTGCCTTTAATCGACACTACTAATTATATGCGTCTTTTACCAGCCAAGTAGACCATACCGTAAGGTTAATAATATACGTGGAAATGATAAGAATGACGTAGTGTTAGACATCTCATTACAGGGGACATCACGACCTTGACAGTTTATTCTCTCATTCTGTCTAAGTTAGATTATTGCAATTGTCTCCTCTCTTCCATAAATAAAGACAAAATAAAATCCCTTCAGGTAGCCCAGAACGATGCTGCCAGGCTTATTTATTGAAAGAGGAGACATCAATCTGCAACGCGTTTGTTAAGAGAACCGGCTTCCTGTCGAGAAAGAAAATAAACTACAAGATATGTACTTTGTTCTTATAGAGAGTATGCGGTAAAGACTAAGGGAGTTAATTTTTGACATTTTACACGGTTGTCCCTTAATTAACGTACGTATACTTCTTCAAAATGACGACCAATGCTTTCAACACAATGGACACTGTATCGAAAAAACGCTACAAAGAAAAATTTGAATGTATGAAAGAGATTGATTGATCCATATGACATAAAATTGGAAAACTGGAAAAGACGCATCAAGACTTATCCTCCAATCACGTACTATCTATCTATCTATCTATCTATCTATCTATCTATCTATCTATCTATCTATCTATCTATCTATCTATCTATATATCTATCTATCTATCTATCTATCTATCTATCTATCTATCTATCTATCTATCTATCTATCTATCTATCTATCTATCTATCTATCATCTGTCTATCTATATATCTATCTATCTATCTATCTATCTATCTATCTATCTATCTATCTATCTATCTATCTATCTATCTATCTATCTATCTATCTATCTATCTATCTATCTATCTATCTGTCTACTATCTATCTATCTATCTATCTATCTATCTATCTATCTATCTATCTATCTATCTATCCGCCTGTCTGTCTGTCTGTCTGTCACTGCACTCTGGTTGTCCTGCTGCACTCTGGTTGTCCTGGATAAATTAATGACATTCTTAAATCTTACGTTCCAGCCAGATATCTGAGATCAAAACATTATAACCACATTCTCGTGAAGTCAAAGGTGACTCGCAAAATCGGCGAGCAAGCGTTTGAATATTCGGCACCCGTAATCTGGAATTCCTTTCCAAGATAAATTAGAGACAGTAAACGAAAAACAACACTGTATAATTAATTATATTGCTTTGTTTTATGCTGTAATGAGTGACTAATGATTGATTGACTTGTGTTACGTTGCTGTGAAGCGCTTCGAGCTTATTAAATTACAGGGTAATGCGCTATATAAAAGGCATATATCATTATTATTATTATTATTATTATTATTATTATTATTATTATTATTATTATTATTATTATTATTATTATTATTATTATTATTACTATGATGAAGATGATGATGATGATGATGATGATGATGATGATGATGATGATGATGATGATGATGATGGTGGTGGTGGTGGTGGTGATGGTGGTGGTGGTGGTGGTGGCGCGACGATGCAGGAAGAGAAGCTGAACCGTTCTGTAGGCACTTGGACTTTCAAATACCTACTCGGTTACAATTAGCATTATCAGCCATGGGTGTTTATACGAAAAGGCTCCTGTTTGTTATTATTTCCCATCAGTGATGGTAATTTGAAATAATCATCAAATCGTCCAGATATGATAAAAATGATCAATCCATGTATACATTTGATTTATTTGATCGTGTTTTCTGCAGGTGTAACAACGACTGGAATGTATTTTAACCCTGCCATGGCAACTGGTCACACCCTCGGATGCAAAGGAACTGCTATGTGGGAACATTTTTTCGTTTACTGGGCTGGGCCGATGTTGGGGGCTTTTGTGGCTCTGCATCTCAATGAACGCGTTCATTTCGATGTTGTCAAGAGCGCGGAAGCAAAGAAACAAGAAGAAAAAGAGTCTTTAAAGAAATCGGATTGACATTAAGGCAACATGGGATTACATCGAATTCTGAATTGTTTTATCCTTCTTTGATGTGGTGCATTTTTTTCATGTAGACGAATGTATGTATTTGTTTAGGTTTGGCACGGTTGATAGTTGATGAGACAATGTGTATTTTTTATCCCTTACAAAGAGCATCTATCCAAAATTATTATAGGGGTTTGGTCTGCAAACTCGAAATACCTTTTTCATGACTGTTGTTGGATGATACAGTATCACTACAACCACAATAGCCAAAATAATTGTCCCCGCTACCATCAACGCCACCACCACCTACTACCACCACTACTATCATCATGACCATCACCATCATCATCCTTATCATTATCATCCTCGTTATGTTAAAACTTTTATTAACATGTGTTGTCTACCACGTTTCTTGTACTGCCATTGAATCTAAGAAAGGTATTATGCAATGGTTACCACGTTTGAAGCACGTGCATAAACTCACGCTTTTTGATAAATAAACTTCTGTAGACAGATCTTATTAAATCTATTAAGATCAATGACGTAACTATGATATATGAAAATGGAAAGGCTTCGTATGGGAACAAAACAGACAATGGACGTTTCGGGTACAAACCCTTCGTCAGCACAACAATACACAAATAAACGTGGAAAACAAATAAAATATAATGAAAAATAACTTGTATCGTCTGTACTCAATGGTGGTTGCAGTATGAATGAAATGTTAGCGTGGCGTGGGTAGAGGATAGGGTGCCCCAGGGGGGTGATCTAATTGATAAGCAAAGGTCAGCGTCAGGGAACCGAACTTTCCAGACTATAATGGAAGGTAAAAGACATATTGGTAGTAGTAGTAGTAGTAGTAGTAGTAGTAGTAGTAGTAGTAGTAGTAGTAGTAGTAGTAGTAGTAGTAGTAGTAGTAGTAGTAGTAGAACACTGTAGTGGAACAGTAGGGGGCGGTGGAGGGGGCGAGGTGAAAGAGTCACGGCGGAGGTGGGGGGGGGGGGTGTTTGTTGGATGAGCGAAGGTCGAATCTTCGCGAAGGAACGATGCGATAGTAAAGTGGAATACACCGATAAATAGATCAACGTATAGTTCCCACCCTGCCATCGTATATCAAGGACACTAACCATGCTCTTGGTGTCATTGACGAAATTCGATTCCAGGATGAACGTCCACGGCTGATTTTCACCATGGATGTGAAGGCACTGTACACATCCATACCGCATCCTGACGGACTGCGTGCCATCAGGCATTTCGTCGACCGTCATCCATTACCAGGGATTTCCAGCAACAGCATTGTGAGGCTCACCGAACTTGTGCTCACACTCAACACTTTTGAGTTCAATGATGTATTTTTCCATCAGATCTCAGGTGTTGCGATGGGTACCAAGATGGGTCCCTCATATGCTAACCTCTTCATGGGCTACCTTGAGGAAACCTTCTTCCATCAGTATAGCGGACCTGCCCCCGAGCTGTTCAAAAGGTACATTGACGACTGTTTCGGCATTACGTCATTGACCCACAGCCAGTTGAAAGGGTTCATCCTAGCGATGGACTCCTTCCACCCGTCCATAGAGTACACTTATGAGATTTCAACCTCTGAGGTGAACTTTTTGGACATCAAGGCTGTATTGACCAGCACGGGAGTACGGACCACTGTACACTACAAGGAAACGGACAGTCACAGCTACCTGCTCTATCGGTCATCCCATCCGGTGAAGTGCAAAGACTCCATCCCATTCAGTCAGATACTCCGCTTGCGGAGACTCTGTCTGGAAGATGATGAATTTGCGCTTCAACGTGATCGCATGCTCGATTTTTTTAGGGCACGGGAATATCCCGAAAGGGTTTTGCTTAAGGCTGTCCGGAAAGCCAGCCTCGTGTCGAGAGAAGCAGCAATGAGGCCTCGTAATGCCAGGAAGCAGGAGACACAGCGTCCCATTTTAGTCCTCACGCATCACCCCCATGCCGATCAAGTGAGGAACATCCTATTGCAGAACTATGGGATCCTCCAGGCGGGCGAAGACACCCACAGAGTTTTTTCAGAACCCCCGTTGGTAGCATATCGACGGGATCGTAACCTGAGGGATCTCCTTGTCAGAAGCCGCCTGGAACCCATACCTAGGGATGGACCTAAAGCCAGATCGTGTATGCGACCCCGATGCAAGACTTGTGGGCACCTGTGGGAGTATGACAGAGTCAGCTTTCCAGACAAGATTTGGGACATCAGGCGGCCGTTTACTTGCACTGACCGTAATCTAGTCTATGCGATTACGTGCTCCCTGTGTGGGATTGCTTACGTTGGTGAGACCGGAAAGAGGCTGGGTGACAGATTCGTGCAGCACTTGCGTGACATATCGAACTGTGCAGACACAGCAGTGGCCAGACACTTCAATCTGCCAGACCACTGCGATGTACAGTGTGTGCGTGTGTGTGTGCTCAGTTTTTGCCATTCGGACACTTCCGCCCGTCGACGTAGGGAAACTCACCTGATCAAGTTGTTGGGAACGCTGACTCCACGCGGACTCAACACCAGGATTGACCACCACTAGATGTCAACGTCCCCCATATTCATCACCACTGCTGCTCTCACTTCTGCCACTACAGCTACTGCTGCTGCTACTACTACTACTTCTACTACTACTACTACTACTACTTCTACTACTACTACTACTACTACTTCCACTACTACTACTACTACTACTTCTACTACTACTACTACCACTACTACTACTGTTCATACTACTAAAAGTACAACTCTACCTACCTACCTACCTACCTATCTATCTATCTATCTATCTATCTATCTATCTATCTATCTATCTATCTATCTATCTATCTAGCTAGCTAGCTACCTATCTATCTACTTATTATCCACCGATTCATAGTCATCTACCTTCCTAGCTATCTCTCATTGTGTCCAATCATCCACTTTTTTATCCATTTATATACATATAGACCCAGCTATCACTCGGCTGTTTACTCGCCCTCTCTCACCTCCCCTCCCCCCTTTCTCTCTCTCTCTCTCTCTCTCTCTCTCTCTCTCCCTCTCTCTCTCTCTTTCTTTCTTTCTTTCTTTGTCCCCCCTCTCTCTTTCTTTCTTTGTCCCCCCTCTCTCTCTTTCTCCCTCCCCCCCCCTCTCTCTCTAATTCCCCCTCTCTACCGGTCCGCCTCAAACCAACCCCCCCCCACCCCCCCCCCCCTTTTTTTTTTTTCTCTCTCTCTCTCCTCTGTCTCTCTCTCTCTCTCTCTCTCTCTCTCTCTCTCTCTCTCTCTCTCTCTCTCTCTCTCTCCCTCTTTTCTGTCTATCTACCTATCTATCTGTCTATCCATCTATCTATTTATCGGTGTATTCCACTTTACTATCGCATCGTTCCTTCGCGAAGATTCGACCTTCGCTCATCCAACAAACACCCCCCCCCCCACCTCCGCCGTGACTCTTTCACCTCGCCCCCTCCACCGCCCCCTACTGTTCCACTACAGTGTTCTACTACTACTACTACTACTACTACTACTACTACTCTACCAATATGTCTTTTACCTTCCATTATAGTCTGGAAAGTTCGGTTCCCTGACGCTGACCTTTGCTTATCAATTAGATCACCCCCCTGGGGCACCCTATCCTCTACCCACGCCACGCTAACATTTCATTCATACTGCAACCACCATTGAGTACAGACGATACAAGTTATTTTTCATTATATTTTATTTGTTTTCCACGTTTATTTGTGTATTGTTGTGCTGACGAAGGGTTTGTACCCGAAACGTCCATTGTCTGTTTTGTTCCCATACGAAGCCTTTCCATTTTCACTCTTTCGTTAGTATTTTACGATCACCGGCTTCAGGCAGCCCTTACCGTTTTCAACTATGATATATACAATTTGTCATAGTCGGATAGAATATTCCAAATGTGTGCAAGACACAAGCGATATGTTAATCTCATTTTGCTGATTAATTGCATATTACCTAGTAGTTTTAAGATTCTCGCTAACAAGCACAAACGCACTTAATTAAGTTTCTAATCTAAAGATATACTGAGTCCACTTCATAACGTAATATATCTAATCAACTGTGAGTAAGATTGTCTTAATTAACCCTTATAAATATCTCGCATATTGATTGATTTTATCTCTTGTCTTCGTTCAAACACTGTTCTGTTATTGTATGTCTTAATGAGAATTACTTCTGTTACAGGTTTATATTATATTAACAGTGTTTGTTTTTGTTATTATCAACACATTTCACTTTTGGATAACTCCAAAGACATGTAAGATTTCATCAATCGGTTTTAGTTTGGGGCATAGGTGTAGTATTTATTAAAGTTTTGAATGATATAAGTTTTAACACTGTGCGCTCTTTGGTAGCTGCGCTATAACATCATCGGTAAAAAAGGGTAATTTTGATATAAATCGTAATTCATTTAGGCTTTTTCCGACATGATCTTCGTAAGTTTATTTCATTGAACATGTCAATCTCAGGACATCAACTTTGAACATTGCCTTGATACTGTAAAATTATTTTGTGCATGACGTCATCACTATAATTGCACTGATGATTACGATATTATCTTGAGGTTTGACGCAATGATGGGAATCCTTGGTGACGGCAGTTTTTATGAAAACAAAACAATGAGAATAAAAAAACTGTGGTGGCGACGTGGAGCTTTAACTCGGACGATTGAGCAAAAACACGATCACAGATATCTTGTTGTAGGATATCAGAAATTTAAAAAAATAAATTTGGATTATTATGTTGAAAACCAAATTGATGTCGTTGCAGCTATTCTTGGGTTATTTGAACATGAAATGTGTCAGTGATTAAAAACAAACACACTGTAAATTACATTTACTCATGGCATCATAGCTAACCAGGGGCGTGGCTATATTGGTTGATTTGGTGCCTGGAACCGCTTCCATCTTTTAAAAATGGATTACAGCATTTTCAAAAATAATAAAACTGAGGAATGGTATCTACCCCCTCTTACATAAGTAAGTCTTATATGAGTATATCTTTTCTTTAAGTTTTTTAACTTTCTTTTGTATTTACAAATATAGCATGTGTACGTCATTTTCTTCTGATTCTGGCACCACCTCATACTGTAAGCATGCCACGCCACTGTAGCTAACCTATCAAAAGGTGTACAGTTTTAAACTTATATTTATCAAAACTCAAATAAATTTTACATCTATGGCCAAAAAAAAAAAAAAATAAATAAATAAATAAATAAATAAACACAAAAAACAAACCAAAAACTAAAAAACGTTGGGTGAAATCTTACATAGCTTTGAAGTTATTCAAACCTGAAATGTGTCAATTATTATTTTAAAACACACTGTATTTATCTCAATAGTCTCGATTGTCTCAAGTTTAAATATTTTCGTGACAATACGATCTACACGGAAATTCATTATCTCTATTTAGATATCTCTTAGGTGTTGATCGAAGAAGTAAAAGGTCATTTATATGTGGCAAATAATTGTTTATATTCACCCTAAAATGGGCTTCTTAAGTATAATATTACTTTTTTTTCAGAAAAAAAATTCAGTATTGTTGGGAAATAAAATGAAAAAAATTATTTGCTTTGTAAATATAGCCTTCATGTTTCGAGGAAATATTTGTAAGACTGAATGTTGAACGTAATTATGGACTTGTTTTAACATTGTTGTAATAGACAATATTATGTGTTGTTTTGATAGTATTTTCAACAGACAGACAAATAAGTACTCGTCTGAGGTTACAATGCAATTCGTAACTCACACAAACAACATTTATCTTTCTTTCTATTAATCCAAGGGATAGTTGCCTCATTATTTGTCACACTCTCTGGGCCATCCTGACGTCAATAGCGAAATTAGAACATTTTAAATAAACATATTACTTATCTGTTGTGAATGTTGTCTGGCGAATGACCCGTATAATATAGGGAAGATAATCTATAATTTTCCCCAAGTTGGCCAGTGATTTGCTAGCATTTCCAGAACTACCGAAGGTAGATACATAGAAAATCAGATATATCTGAAAAGCCATTCCATATTTTCTTTAGAAAGCGATTCTTCCACGAGGAATGGATTTATTTAAACAAAACAAATGTTGCATATTGTTTTTTAACCCTCTCCTTACCAACAAGAGGAAAATCGTCACATTCGTTACGATACAACCAACCTTTTTCTTATTCAAATTTCTTTTGTACATCATAAAATTGAAAGAAAATGAACTGTGTGTTGTAGAGCATGTTTTGCTACAGAAGTTATGTATCGCAAGAATTTTACTGCTATTGTGTCTGACTTATAAAAAATGGCTGGTAAGGAGAGGGTTAATCTTGGGGTGCTTAGATTTCTTTCAAACACCATTTGATACGCAATTTATTTGTTCAATGTACACCATCTACTTTAGTGAATGATAATAATTATTAATGAATAATATTACGTATTCTTAAAAGTGACTGTTAGAAATACACGTCTGCCTCAATTTTTATTGATTTAGATGATGAATAACAAAATATCTTCCCTTTAATTATTTCCATTTAAATATTACATCTTTTGCGAATATATCAATAGCAGATTTTAAGTTCTCACGCGTCATTGCAGTACAGCGCTGCAAGT